>NC_037670.1:124545036-124871286 GCF_003255815.1 Theropithecus gelada | reverse complement strand
GAGATTGGTAAATGGAGGAGCACTATGTCAAATATTAATAGTTTTTAAGCATTGAAAACTGTTTTACACCATACTTAACAGCAATCTAGCAAATTGAAGACCAAGATAGAAGGTCATCTTTCACTTAATTGTTCTGAATTCCAACCCAGTTATTCTAGATATAGATGCTTCTCTTTATGAAAGACTAAACTTATGCAAAGACCTACAGCTGCTAAATTTAGCACTGATTTAAAAAATATCCAAAGCTAATGAAGCACCACCCTAATACATGGGCTTTAGCAGATGCTCCAAGTATAGTTTTATATTAAAACCTAGACCACTATCCAAATAGGAAGAAAGGAAACAAACTAAATGTGCCATGAAGAATGATCAAATACCTCTTGCCTCACTAGAGCACATCGGTAACAAATAACCTGCATCTTTTTTTTTTTTTTTTTTTTTTTTTTTTTTTTTTTAAGAGGGAGTCTCGCTCTGTCACCCAGGCTGGAGTGCAGTGGTGCCATCACCGCTCACTGCAAACTCCGCCTCCTGGGTTCACGCCGTTCTCCTGCCTCAGCCTCCCCAGTAGCTGGGACTACAGGCGCCCACCACCACGCCCGGCTAATTTTTTTGTATTTTTAGTAGAGTCGAAATGTGTTAACTAGGATGCTGTCAATCTCCTGACCTCATGATCCGCCTACCTTGACCTCTCAAAATGTTGGGATTACAGGTGTGAGCCACCGCGCCCGGCCCAAATAATCTTCATCTTATTCCTCCTTAAAAGAGAGAGTCACTTTATACTGAGGATTGCTTTCTTAGTTGATGCTGATTTCTTTTAGCTTTTTGTAAATGGTGGTCAGTAGTAGTTACATGTATGGGTCTTCAGTCAAGGTTTTATATTACACTCTTCGTTTAGCACTCATATTGTTTTAGGTGAGTTACTGGTTGGAGGCTCAGTTTTCTCATACACTAAGTGGAAATTTTAAGGGGAAAGATTGTTGTGAGGATTAAATTATACATACTATATAAGGGATACCATATTAAATATTAAATATTAAATATAATTTTAGGAGTATCTGGCAGAGTATAAATATACAAGTTGCTATTATTAAAACATAATCTGAATTTAAATGAATCACAATTTATATTTCAAATAAATTCCTTAAGCCTACTTCTATGCTATTTTATTTGATGTTGTTATTTAGACATTCCTTCATGGTAACTTACTCTGAGGTGAATACGACTGGGACATTAATTCATTCTTTAATTATTTTTAAATTATTAGTACTACAGAGTATTTGTTTTGCTGTCTATTAAGAGCTGCCACTCACCCAAACTGGGAATGGTTTGGCAGTAGGTTTAGAGGATGTGAGGGTGTACTTGAATTTCAAAATAAAAGATAATTCTATTTATTAGAAGTTATTATCCTTTACCATTTTCAGGCTTTTGCAGAGAAAATACAGAATTACTACATTTAAAGGCTTTGTGGTCCAGCTAAAGTTATTTATATGCCTTGATGTATTGTTAATGAGTCCATAATATGCAAAGTTTCACCAATTGTAAAAATAATTATATATATTATACATTTTTATGTATTCCATGTATTATTTCAGGAAAACTGACAACGTCAAATACTAGTAATATTTGGAAATTTGAATTGAAATACCAATAAAAGCATTTGTACATATCACATTTAACTAAAATATCAATGTAGACATTTGGGAATATATAGTTGCATAGGAACTATACTACTTTATATAGATTACTTCCCACACATTGACTATTAATATAGATTGCATATTAAGGGTCTGTTTACAGACCAGAAAGACCAAAATGTTTGCCTCAAAGTAGTCATAACCATAATGCAAGCATACTTTAAAACACTGTAGAAATGTAATGATTGGCCTCACAATGATTCATGGATCTTTAGATTTTGCCATTTGGAAGGCAATTTAGAGTTGTCTAGTTCCATTTATATATGACAGAAGCACGTTTTCTTCAGTATTCTCCTTGGAAATTGGTCATGTAGTAATATAAAAGGTCAACTAGTAATTTTTTTTAAAAGTATCATTTTTTTTGCCCAAAAATGCAACTTAGAGTTGTCAAGTTCCATTTCTTTATGATAAAAGTACCTTTTCTCTTTTGGAAATTGGTCATCTAGTAATAGGTAGCATTTTTTAGCACTTTATATGTGACAGGGTCTGCATTAAACCTTTAACACATAGTATCTTCTTTAATACTAATATTCACTTCATGAGGAAGGTGCTATTACCATTCCCACTGAAGCTCTCAGAAATGAGTGATCAGATCCACAAGAGTTGATTAGTGCAAAAGCAGGTTCTCAGACAAGACAGTTCAGGGCATGCAAAGCTTGTCGCTTCGGGAAGTAAAGATTCAATTCCTGTTAATGTGGTCTTCCTGAAATTCAGATGCAGTTGATGACTCTACCACTTTCCCTCCCTAGTGTTTTGAATGATTAAATTGTGTAGACCATTGCAATAATCTAAACTATTTCCTTTATCCCTGGTAGCTCATTAGAACTTAGTAGGCAGATACTGTGTTCTGCTTTCTTCTTCAGACTACTCCCTAATTCTTCAATAGTTTTGTGGCCCTTGATTTCCAGACCATTCACCATCCTTATTGCCCTTTTCTGAATAGACTCCAGATTTCTCCCAATCCTATTAAATGTAGAGTCAAGAACAATTACGGGATCCTGGGTAGGATTTAATAGGTAGGCAGTACATAGGAAATATTAGTTCCTTTCTTTCAAACAAGTCATATTGGGTTTATGCAGGTACATAAGTCCCAATACTAATTTGTACTGTGCTTGCAATAAACTGTAATTCTAAGCACTTTATTTATACATACACTCTTGATAATTCCTATACCCCTTCCATTATATTTAATCAGTTATCTTTGTGAACCTAAGTTCGGATTTTACATTCATCATTCCCAATCTATTATTTTTGGTTAAACTCATTCATCATCCCTTTAGAGTTCTAACTGTAGAAAGTAAACATAGGGATTAGCTGTCTTTCCCAGTGTTTGATGCACACAGATATGAAAACCTTGTTGATTATATCTCATCCAAATATTTTATTTGGAAAAAATAACAATGTAGACTTGGGCAGGCTCACGAACAGATACGTGATTTGACAGTATAGCTCTCATCCAGTCCCATTACTGCCCATTTCTTCTCAACTTGTATCAATCTATTAATAAATTTACTTTAGATACAGTACTCTCATCAGATCTTTTTTCAGTACTCATTTTTTCTTTTTTCATTTTCTGTAGCCCAGGCTAGAGTGCAGTGGCACAATCTTGGCTCACTGCAACCTCCGCCTCTCGGGTTCCGGTTCAAGCAATTTTCCTCCCTCAACCCCCTGAGTAGCTGGGATTACCAACACGTGCCACCATGCCCAGCTAATTTTTGTATTTTTAGTAGAGACAGGGTTTCACCATGTAGGCCAGGATGATCTCGAACTCCTGACTTCTTGATCTGCCCACCTCAGCCTCCCAAAGTGCTGGGATTACAGGCATGAGCCACCGTGCCAGGCCTCATTTTTTCAATAGTGGCACCAAATGACCTTCAGTTCTTAAACAGCATCTCTATAGAATTCCTCTTATCTACAAGCCTACCAATCCATTTTATAGTATTTGGATTTATTATTGATTATTTTACAATTTCTTATTAGCAATTGCTAAATAAGGGTTTAGAATTTTGTTGGGTATTCAATTCAAACTCTGAAACCTACTACCTTTTCTTTTTTTAATGTTATTATATGTATTTCTTATTTTTTTTTCTTTTTTATTATACTTTAAGTTCTAGGGTACATTTGCACAATGTGCAGGTTTGTTACATATGTATACTTGTGCCATGTTGGTGTGCTGCACGCATCAACTCGTCAGCACCCATCAACTCGTCATATACATCAGGTATAACTCCCAATGCCATTCCTCCCCCCCACTCCCCATAATAGGCCCCGGTGTGTGATGTTCCCCTTCCCGAGTCCAAGTGATCTCATTGTTCAATTCCCACCTATGAGTGAGAACACGTGGTGTTTGGTTTTCTGTTCTTGCGATAGTTTGCTGAGAATGATGGTTTCCAGCTGCATCCATGTCTCTACCTTTTCTTTTTAAAAAAACTTTCAAAACATGATTCATTTAAATTACTGATATAGGCATAAAGGTGATTTTATTGAATGTTTAGTTAATTAGTTAACCAGAGTCATTTTCAAAACATTTTCACCTGATACAAAAATAAAAAAGGCAATAGAGTTAAAATACATAAATATAAATTAATTGAAAATAATAGCACAAACAACTCAAGTGGAAGAAAAGTTATTTTTTAATAGTAGCAGGTCACTGTATTCTTCTAGGAATTTTATAAGTTTATGTATAACTTTTAAAAACTACTTTTCTAATAAACTCTGGAAACTTTCCCTTGTTGAAAGAACAAATTTTACTTTCCAAAAACATTTAGTATTTTAGAGTTAAGGATGATAACACACTGTGAAAGAACAATGAAGTAGATTTGCTATCTAATTACTCACCCAGCAACCCATCCATGTCATCTCTATACACATCTAGTAAACACCTTTGAGAGGCAGCTTGACATTGGACTGAGGAAAGGACTTGAGGTTAGGAGACCAGATTCACATTCTGTTTCTGCCAGTTAACTTCTTATGTAACATCAGTGTTCCATTTCCTTATCCATAAAACAGAATTAATACTACCAGCCTCACTGGAGTGTGAATATTACATAATATAATGAATTTCCAAGTGTCTGGTGTAATATTTACATATTGATGATGTCAGTAAACATGGTTAAGAATCTAATAAAAATGGTTATTTTGGTTCTCAGGTTGAAAAATATCATTTTGAATTTTAATTGTATTTAATTTAGGACTTTTTCATAATCCTCTCTTTTTTTATAAGTCTTCTATAATTTCATTAAAAGACCCTGCCTTTGATCTCTGCATAATCCAGTTACAACAAAGCAATATCTGGTACCATTGGAGGCCCTGGCTGTTAAACAATTTGATTATTGCCCCGAGTCAGACTATCAGGTGACCCTCTACTTAAACCATACCTATGTATGCCCAGGGTGTATAGTCTCTATTTTAAAGAATTATGGTATACTTTTTGAAAGAGTAATGTTGTTGTATTACAATCTTTACCTCTACCCATATTGCTCTTGCAATTTTGAAGAGCTTAGTTGAGAATTTAAATGCAGGAAATATGAAAATCACAACTATGTGATGCTTCCATCAAGGATCTGTAATTGATAAAGTGTAATGATGACATAGTCTGTCCTCAAGACTGATTAAATTCTAATACTCTATCCATCTTCATCAGATTATTCTTAAAAGCATAATTCAATTATATATGTATGACATGTATAATTATAAACAATGTTCATGGGCTACTTGAAGAACATTCAAATGTGGTCCAAAAGGAGTGGTTTTTAAATATTAAGAAAAAGTCTGGTAACATTCATGTTGAAATTTCTCAAGCATAAGTGCTTTGGTTTTTGGTTTACATTGCTGAGCTATGACTTGGTGAATCATCTTTGTAAAAGAACAACATAAATATAAATGCAAATTGTAAGAGTCACCTTTACAGTAGAGGGAGTTCCCCCTCTAACACATGAAGATACTCTGAAGATTTTACAAAATTCACAACATAATCACCTTTTCTTAAAAAAAATGCAAAGATATATAATGACTTTAACATAGTTTATTTTTATCAGAACAGAGTGTTTAGGCTGTGTCTTCAGGCTACATTTTACTTCTTTGCACAGTGCTTGAGTGAACATCAGTGACCATGATTTATGTATAGAAAAGGGAAAAAATGCCTGCTGTGATATGAGTGGCATTTTTAGATACAGCGAGAGGACTCTCAAGGTCAAGAATAGAAAGATCCTTGGAAAATGCACAGTATAAATATTGAATCAATGGAAGAAATTATAAAGGAAAGGCAAGATACATGTAGTAATACCAAACAGCAAAACTTCAGTACAATAACCATAACACTTAATACTAGAAAAATGGTAAATATATAGGAAAATATATAGAAAAATGGTAAATATATAGGAAATAGATAAAGGAGAATCCAAAATAGGTAGTAAGATAATTTTATTTTCTGAAGTGCATAGCCACATCCTTAGTGGACAAAAGATGGGTAAATCTTTTTGACAAAATTTATTTTGCAGATATTTAGGTAGAAATGAAAAATTTGAGCTAAAAGCTATTGAGAATTTTGGTAACTAGTGCATTACTCTCACATATTATTTTAAATGTTCAATACTTTGGAAGTTAATTAGGCAATATATATCTCCTTGGTTTACATTTCTTAACACTTGTACTTTCTCTTCTGCAACGCTATTTTTAAAAATAATGATTTAATGTAATGTCCATCTTCTCTTCCAAACTGCAAACACTTCTTACTTAGGGGGCTCACCTGACTGATTACCACTTTCTTTCAGCACCTAACATAGAGTAGACATTCAATTATATTATGACTAAATTAATGAGTCTCCACATCATTTAACTAATATTCTCATTCTTGGGAAATCAACTCAGATTGATAATTCAGAAGGACAAAAAGTGTTATAACAATAGCTAACAACTATTGAGCATTTGCAACCTATTGGTTTCCATAGGTTATCTTATTTAATTCTCATGATAGATTTATCAGGAAGCTACCATTCTGTATCCATTTAGGACACACATGAACTGAGGCTCAGGGACGTTGAATAGCATGCCTAAAGACACACTACTATTAAGAGGCTCTGACAGGATTTGAGGTTTATTCTGCCCAACTTCAAAGCCCAAGGTCTTAAACATCAGTATGTTGTATAGTACTATAAACTGTTTATGGTAGAGTTACTTATAAAAATAAAAACTAGGATGATCTACCTAACAATATGGAATTAAATATTCTTATAATTTATACAATTTAAATAATGACCAATATGCAAATAAAAACAAGTTATGTATAAGAAAAAAGAAGGAGCTTACACAGTATAGTATTTCATTTACAATGTATGTATTGATAAAATCAGGATAGAGGAAATTCAAATAGTGTGTGTGAAGATGACTGAGTTAATGGTATATTTGGTTTTTAATGCCAACAGTGGCTTTTAATAATTCAATATGAATATTTGACTTTTTTTAAACTTCCACCTATAAGTGAGATTATATACTATTTTTCTTTCCATGTCTGCTTCATTTTACTTAGTATGATGTCCTCTAGGTCCATCCATGTTTTGGCAAATGGCAGGATCTCCTTTTTAAAGGCTCAACAAAAATACAGAGATAGAGAATAACAGTTGTTAGGGGGATAAGGAGAAGATGGAAGATGTAAGTCAAATGATACAAAGTAGCAGATATGTAGAATGAACAAATCTAGAGCTCTAACCTACAACATGAGGACTAGAGTTAATAAAATTGTATAGTACCAGGGACTTCTGTTAATTAAGGACATTTTAGCTGCTTCTGTCACAGAAAAAAAAAAAATTCTGTGAGATGACAGATATATTAATTTGCTTGACTACAGTAATCATATTACTGTCTATATGTATCCCATAACATCATGTTATAACCTAAGACATACATAATAACATTTATTTTAAAATGGTGACATCTGAAATTGAAAACAGATGAAAAGTTTATTTTCCTCAGTATTTAAGACCCTTAGTAGAGAAACACCGAAAAGTCTATCTAGTTCACTTTATTTGAATTTAGAGAGTTTTCAAGCGATATTTTTACTTTAAAAGGTGTGTGAAATCGAGAACATTTTATATTGCACATTCCACTGTGAAATTCATTGCGAATTCTATAGAAGTGCAGTAACAAATGGGAGCATGTGAGGCTCTGCCGCATTGGTCCCGCCAGGCACAGACTACCAAATTAAATATTGTGTGCGCACCCCTATACATGTTCAGAGTTTCGCTTCATACGAAGATAAAAAAAATTGCAAAGAGAAAGATCTACAGCATAAGTCAGCAGTACAGACAGAGATGCACTCAGATTTAAATGAAGTAATCTGAGCAGTTGGTTCAAGTTTGAGATCAAAATTCCATCAGTCTTTCTTGGTACAATGAAAAGCGATTATTTTAATCCATAAATCCTGACATTCCTTTATCTTGGGTACCTATATGATCACCTCTTAAAAAATACAATAGTGAAAATCTGCTGGAATAAAAAGTGCTTTGTGTTTTTCAAATTGAACTACAATGCCCATAGAGATAACCAAGTAGGGCAATGCTCATTCTTAAGACATGTTCTAATCTCTGACTAAAAAGACAGAACACAGGGCTTCATCCTGCCTATCTGCCACATGGGTAATTGAACACTTAATTGTGATGTGGTGTGTGCCTACTAGTCAGACATCGTGTATGCTTGCTTCAGCATTGCCACCACGCTGAGCTGCATGCAAATGAGTAAATCTAGTGACCCGGGAACATCTTCCTATTTTTAGGACAAGTGATGATTGAGCAGCAATGAACATAAACATCCTTTGTGATAGTGTCTACCTGCAGGTTTGGCATGTGGTAAATGCTCTCAAAATGTTAGTCGCTTTAAAATAGAGAAAACAAAACAAAATGAAAAACACTTTTGGATTTATAATGATTAATTATTCCCCCTGGCAACCTATTGCAGCAGCTCTGGAATGTTTCATTTTAGAAGGCAGTGAGACTAAGGGTGGGGTTGTTTATTTGTTGCTGTTCTACAGAGAGTTTGGAGAAGCAGGGAAGCTTTGCTGTTGCAGATGCATCTGCCTTTTCGAGATTAGTGTGTGGGTTAGAAACAAACAAATCCACCTCCATTTTTAACAGGAATCCAGGTATTTCTCAGTTAGGTGGTCTGGGGACCAGACTTTGAGGACTGTCACTCATACCAGAATAAATAAGAAAGATACCTTAGGTGGACTGGGAATGTTATTTTAGCAGCCTTCCTTCCGTAACAGCATGCAGTAACAGCTGTATTTACGACCAGCAAGCTCTACACTGAAAATTCTGACCAAAGTCCAAAGAACTTTTAAAACCAGGGTCTTTAACCTGGAGTCCATACATTTTGAGAGTCTCTTTGGATGAGCTTCTGGGGCCTCTGTGAGTCTCACAGGATTATAGGCAATATGTGACATGTACATTTTGTCTGGAGAAAGGTCCTACTGCTTTCCTCAGATTCTCAAAAGTGTTTAGGATCCCCAAATACATTGTATCCCATGCTAAATGTTGTAATACATTTTTGCTCCCTTGAGATGAAAGAGCCAGGAGTTCCCCTAAATACCAATGTCAGTGATGGGAGAGCCTCGCAATCACGCCTTGAGAGAGAAGAGTTCCCTGTCCACCTACAGAGGGTACTCTTACTTCCTGCTAAGGGACAATGCTTCCTTGATTCTTTTTTCTTTTCTCTCCCACAACTTTTAGTGTAAATTTTGGGGTTTGGGATCAGAAAAGATTATACATAATTTATATAATAAATAATCTAGAAAAATTCTTGTAAACAAAGGAGTCTTTGATAATCATAGAAATAGTATTCATAGGTACACAGTATACCTCTACCTTCTGAAGTTAATGATTTGGGTAACTACATTTTGAAGACATTTTGCTGATTACACTAGGACTTAAAAAGAGTTTTGCAGCTCCCTTGGCATCCAGCTATTGGTAATAGGTGCAGCCAACATTTTACCCTAAATTTCCTTCCCATTATATTTGACTGCCTCCCAATACTATATTTGTCCAACATAATACCATTAGCAAAAGGTGCAGCATAGCTTCCTTGATTCTTGATTCAGCATTCAGAGCCAGGGAAAAGAAACTGATTCTACAGTCACTCAAGTGGTATTAGCTACCAAAAGTCAGTAGATATTGTTGTACTATTATTTTCTTTAGGCTTACAATCTTCAACTTGGTCATACTTTCATTTAATATAATACATTTTCTAGAAAATAAGTACAAGGAAGAGCATGATATTTATTTTATGGTTATGTTTTGCCGTAAGTTATTTTAAGACTATCTTCTTGAGAGAAAAAAATATATTCATCTCATTATTCTATTTAAAGGGCTATACAAGTTTCAGATGTACGATTTTAAAATTCAGTATGGCCATGCCAAATTGTGAAACATTTCTATTTTTAACTATTTAGTAATTGTGTACGATTTTTAAAAATAATGTTTATTTACTGTTTTGTACTGTTAAGTGATATAACCATACTATGTTATAATGCTATGACTTAATTTATCAGTTTTAGGTAATATACTTTGGCTCCACACTGTTACAGATGGTGCAATCAGTCAATATTGTACCTATGGGTTTCTACATATGGTAGTTACATGCTTGGTTTTGTTTGCTTGTTTGTTTTCTTTTTTTGTTTGTTTTGAGAAATCACTAAAATTCTTCCTGAGTTACTCTCCCAATTTTTTGTTATTTGTATATTTTTAATTGCCAGGGCATATACAATTCATTTTGGACTTTTTCATCGAATCCACACATTTCTTTCTACTACTTTTCTTCGTTCTACTAAGTATATTAATGCTTATCACCAGCCATTTGCTAAAGTTTTCCCTGTCATCCTTGATTGGCTGAAATTCAGTCTCTGGTATGTGAGCAGTATTTCTTGAGTTGTGGCACATTCTATATGGTTTGTGGCTTTATACTTAATGAACATCTTGGGTGGACATGAAATCCCCAGCTTAAACTTTGTTTCCTTGAGTATTTCAGAGGTTTTGTTCCACTAATATCTAGTGCTGCATACAAACAAGGAGAAATCAAAGGCCAACCTGAGTTTTTTTCCTCCTGAAAATAATATGATCTTTTTGGTTGGCCATTTAAAAGATGCTTTTTGTATTAATTTACTAGAATGTGTCTTAAGTACATATATCCTGAGTATGCAGCAGAAAGATATGTCCCAGCATTGACTCAGTTTTTACTGCTACATAATATATGCTTTTAATATATATGGTTATTTTTTTCTGTTTTTAACATTTTTTTCCTCAAATTATATTTTCAAATATTTGTTCTGTTCTATTAGTTTTGGTTTTATTTTTCATGGACTCTAATTATGAACATACAACTTCTGCCTTGTCTGGTTTATGTACCAATCATTTTTTCCCTAATTCTTTATATAATCCATTTTAATTTTGATTCCTTGCCTTGCCTCATTATATCCTCTTTTTGCTGTGCTTTCTTCAGTGTCTATTCTCATGTCTCCTCTGTGTACTTCTGTTACATTTCTGTGAATTTAGTTTGTTTTAGTTTGTTTTGTTTGTGGTTTTAGTTTGTTTCTTCCATTTCACTGAATTCTGCCAATTGAAATTCTATTTCCTCCCACTGTCTTGAGTTCTTGCACTTATGATTCATGGTCTTCCTTTATAGTTGTAAAAGCTTTATTACAATTTTCAATGCATAGTAAAACTTTAGGTGACAGCTTTCATATCTGGCCTGTAGCAACATTTTTCTTATAAATGCTCATCTATTGACAAATTTGTTGCTTTCTTTCACATTTTTTTCTAATAGGATTTTGGTATTAATTGTCTGCCAGTTTTTAAAAAATTATTTGTCTATTGAAAGAGTTGTTTTTCCCTAGACAAGCTTTTGTGCACAAATTTCCTAGGTAAGTGTGCCTATGGCTAGGGAAGGCAGAATGGTGTGTGTATTTGTGAACGTCTGTATATGAATGTCCAGAAGTGCCTTTGGGCTTCATAACTCAAATAAATCTAGTCTTTTATCTTAAACTCTGATCCAAACTTGCATCCCTACGATGGCCATTTACCTGAGGTTTCAGGAAAAGAGCCAGCACCTGGAGAAGCTCTTAGCCATTTTGTTGAATATGGGAACTCTGGCACAGGGTCACCCTTGGTAGTTAGAACCTAGTGTATGAAACAAACACCTATTATAAAAACTATTTATAAACTATAGTCAGTGAATTTGACCATTTGTCTGCATCTGAATACACAGGACTCTAGTAGCAAGATCCTTAAATCTGGAGTTACACAGAAGGTAAATTTGGGCACACAGCACTTATGTTGTAAGTATTGGGTCAAGAAATGCCTGAAATACATATAGGGTCAGAGAAAATTACTTTAATTTTTGTATTGGGCAGTAAAACTCAGTGGAAATAAATGTTTTGGCATTAAATGGACCTGGATTTGATCCAAGTTCTAAGCATAAGATCATGAACAAATTAGTAAAATTAGTGGTTGGCAGCATATCTGATTCATAAGTGAAGTTTAATAAATGTCAGTTTCCTTCACTCTCCACACTGACATTGGTAGAAATAATGAGTTGTGTTTATTAAAAAAAATCAGCACCCTTAAGCAACAGGTGATAGTTCTTGGATTGAGTATTTGTTGGAGAAGATTATAGAAGAATACAAGTGAAGAACAATTTGGTTAATCTCTGCACTCAGAATCTGGTGCAAAGAGGGCTTACCAACAAAAATAAAAAGAGGTCATATTTTCCCATCATTTGAAATGCTTTTACCTTAGAAAGGTGATGGTTCATAAATATCAACATCCTATTTAAGGAAGCAGTTTGCAGTTATCCACAGTGGCCAATAGAGCCTAGTTCATGAAGACCAGGATGGGGATGCTATAACAAACTGTGATTAAACCTAGTCTTAGTCTTTCAGCTACTTGAAAATCCCACAAGTTGAAGTTCTAACAGGTTGAAATCTTCAGCTGAATTTCCAACAGGTTGAACTGATGTGCACTTCTAATGTCTGTCTTAACTTCCCCCGTATTTTGGTAAGGTGCTGGGTACCCGACATTATCTTGCCGCAGAAAGGAGAACTGGATAACTTCTTATACTCACCTTCAGGCTATCTTGGCCCTGGGACCAGAGTTCTGTTCCTCAACTCCAGATCCACTTGTTTTCACTGCCTAGTTAGTGATCTCACTTTTCTTGAACTTGTCCATCACCTTTCTGGTTTACTTGTACTGCAACAGAGGCTGATTCTCAATAAGAACTCCATAAGAGGTCATACCTACCTACTAGGTTCCTCCCTGTCTTGGTCTGACATACTATACTCACTTTAAAATGATACATTTAAGAGTTTTACAAGGTAATTTGATGGAAACATTAATGAGCCAGAAATTTCATTTCTTCCCGTTAAACCTTGACAAAATTGGATCATCAGAAAGCAAAGGGCCTAGGTCTTGTTATTCATTCTCTACAAGAATAACTCAGTCCCTTGTGTTAAGATAGAGTATTATGCTCTCAGTACTGTTTGAGCTCAGTAAAAGAAATGTCCACTGAACAAAGTGCAACTTTTTCAAAACTGTAGTTGAAGGCATGGTCTGTTTTGTGTCCCAATATCCCTTACAAAAGAACTAACAAAGTGGGTTTTATCTTCAAGTCAATGTCAAGATAGTTTTTCCCTGTAGAATTATTTAGATGCTTTTTTTATTATGCAATTAAAAGGATATAGCCAAGAAACTCTTCTTAATCTGATATTCCAGAAAATTTAGAATCATATTCAGTGCTTATGTACTTGTAATTTAGTCAATTCAGATATCAAGTACCACATATTAATTTGCTTCTCTTGGGTGACTTGTTTATTTTACATTTTCTTCATGTTCAAAACACTAATCTCTTCACTATTTATCATGAGGAGCCACTTTTTAAAAATTTTATTTATTTATTTATTTATTTATTTATTTGTTTATTTTTGAGACAAGGTTTCACTCTTGTTGCCCAAGGTGGAGTGCAATGGCGCAATCTCGGCTCACTACAACCTCTGGCTCCTGGATTCAAGTGATTCTCCTGCCTCAGCCTTCTGAATAGCTGGGATTACAGTTGTGCGTCACCACGGCTGGCTATTTTTTTGTATCATTTTTAGTAGAGATGAGGTTTCACCATGTTAGCCAGGCTGGTCTTGAACTCCTGAAATCAGGTGATCCATCCGTCTTGGCCTCCCAAAGTGCTAGGATTATAGGCGTGAGCCATCATGCCCAGCCTGAGGAAGCACATTTTTACATTTTCAGCTTTACTGAGGCATAATTGAAATTCAAAAACTTGCATATATTTATTGTTCACAATTTTATGAATTTGAATATATGCAAATACTCATAATAACATCACCACAGTCTAAGTAATATACATATTCAGCATCTCCAAATGTTTCCTTGTGTCACTTTGTAATGGGGGGGGGTAAAATATGGTAATATGGAATACTTTACACATTTGTGTGTCATCCTTGCACAAGGACCATACTAATCTTCTGGGTATTGTTATAATTTTAGTATATATGCTACTGAAGAGAGCACCATGAGGAACCACTTTGCATATCCTAATATGAAAGGACAAGAATAAAGCTATCTATGTATTTCACAGACGCTTTTAGATTTGACACTTTGCATCTAAGACTCCAATAAAGCTATCTATGTATTTCATAGACACTTTTAGATTTGACGCTTTGCATTTAAGACTCCATATGAAGGAAGAAGAAGACATTTATATATTTTTTTATTATTGATTTTCACCATCCTGATGTATTTTCTTTAAAAAATGGCATTGGCCCCAAAACTGGCTAATTATTATTTTTTAATTTTGAAAGTAATATGTATTGTGTTAAAAAAATATTAAATTGAATATTCCACTACCCCTAATTTCCCTGATTCTGCTCCCTGTAGCTAATCACTGCTAGGAGTAGTTTCTTATGTAACATTACAGGAATTGCCTTCAATTTACTTTCTAGTTTTCATTTTTAATAGATCACTTCAAAACTATTTACAATGTAGCTAGAGTATGGATTATAAAACCAAACAAATAATTGAGGGTCACTAAATTATCAGTCAGCACTAACAAAAAAGCAACAACACTTAATCAATTACATCCATCCATGTATCTGTATACAAGCTTGTCATGCCCAATTAACTTTACATAGAGATTGCATTTTTAAAAACATAATGTATAGATTTTTAAATTGTGGAATTTTAGATCTGAGAGCAACCTTATAACTAAATTAGTGTTACTTCCTCATTTTATAGGTAAGGTAAGTAAGTGAGGATTGGATATACTAGTTCAATGAGATGAATCCAAATCCCTTGACTCCTGACTGTATATGAGATAATGTCAAACTCTGTGAACTAGAGATGTAACAACTAACTATGGATGCTCAGCAATTTAAACAAAATAAAAACACAGCTACAAAACACTTCACTGGTTAAAAAAAAAAAAAGTACAACGAATCAATCTTAATTACGTCAATAACATCTGAGGACCAGTATTACACTATGAATAACAGAATTACTTACTCCCAAGATGTTCACAGGCTAGCTAGGGAGGTAAGACATAAACATGTTTTAGAATTCTAGCAATGCAAAGAGAAATGAATATAAAATAACTTCTAAGATTGCTATAGAAATGAGCAATTCCTATAGGAACAAGTGCCATAGGAATGACAGGCAGGAATAACTTGTGCATAGTGATGGTGACATGGAGGAGGTGGCATTTCAGTCTGGTTTATAGGCCACATAAAAGAAAGAGGATTTCTTATGCCAATAAAAATAGATATAAACAAAGGTACAAAAATGAGAAAGTTTTTGGTGTGTTCAGAAGACAGTGAGTACCTGAATTTGACTAGAACTTTGGATTTGCACATGGAACAGTTGACAGTATTAAATGGCAGGGATGCTTTGGTGGATGGAAGACTCTAAATGGCACACTTAGGAACTTGCGTGTTACCTTGCAGGTAACAAGAAACCACTGAAAGTTATTAGGGAACAGGATAATATAAAAGCGGCATTTACCTGGGTGACTCAGGTAAAGCGTAAGCTAGAGAATTGGAGTTAGGGTAAGAGTTGATATTAGGGGAGTCAGTTAAGAGGTGATCCCCAATAGTAGTGCTTGGGTACCTGTGGAAAACGATCCCTCTTCTGATGAAAACTGCCCTGTCTTTAATCTCTCTGGATAACTATGAGAGACAGATGATCTCAAATGAGTAGATAATCTGCAGGATGACTCCAAGAATGTCCATATCCATCTATTTATTACATATTGTTACGGGTTGAATTGTGTCCTCCTAAATGCCTACATTGAAGTCCCAACTCCTAGTACCTTAGAATGTCACCTTGTTGGGAAACAGGATCACTGCAGACATAATTAGTTAAGATGAAGTCATACGAGTAGGGTATGCCCCAATCCAATATGACTCATCATGGCCTTATGAAAAGGAGAAATGTGGGCACAGACACATACATCAGGAAAACACCAAGTGAAGATGATGGAAGAGATCAAGTTGATGCTCTATAAAGTCAAGGAGAACCACAGATTGACAGCAAACCAGCAGAAGAGGCATGGCATAGATTCTTTCTCACAGGACTCAGAAGGAACCAACCCTACTGACAGTTTGATCTTGAAATTCTATTCTCTAGAACGGTGAGAAAATAAATTTCTGTTGTTTAAGCCAATTGTGGTACTTCATTACAACAGACCGAGCATACTAATGCATGTATGAACACTAGAATCTAAGAATCCAGGAAGACACTAAGTCTGAAGGTTGGATTTTGATGTTCTCTTGAGGTATAGAGAGCAAAAAATGCTATTAACTAAATTTGCTAAGTTTCAGAATTGAGAAATTCTCGTAATATTTGTTTCTTGGATGTGTTCTAAAAAAATCTAAGAATTACGAGGAAGAAAAAGAGTCTAAGTTAAAAATAAACTTTGAGGCTAAATCACTTCTTGGTTCTAAGGATTCTGTGTGATAGTAACAGCTTTTTGAAATATGTAGTCATAACTAGCATCTTAAGTGTATGCCTGAGTTCAAGATTTTCATTTATTTTGCATTCACTATTCCTTAGCCAAGAAAATCACCCCTTATCCATTATTTCCACTGTTGCACAGAAAACTGCCAAATGTGAAGAGGTGTATTAAATGTAAAAATATTATCAAATGATCTGGCAATAACTTCCATTGTTAATAATGCTCATAGGTAAACCATTTCTACATCTTTCTCTTCTTAAAATTATATTTTACTAGTCAGATTAAAGGAAGAATACACCTTTAAGTTAGATGGGATGAACAAAAGAATCCATAATTTTTGACGGAAGAGTAATACACAACACTTAGACTTTTTTGTAAGGTTGCCATTCTGGCCTAGTTAGTAAAAAGAAACCATCATTATTGTTTTCATTTTCTTATGAGTCTTTCCTTCAGCTCACTTCCTACTTAATTAAGAAATCACTTATTAACCCAAGTAGCTTCATTTCTTCCCAACTATCCTTGCAAATACTCATATAATTTCCTATGAACATTTCACCACTCAAAAATCGATCCAGTTTTGAGGTTTTGTTTCCAGAGTATAAAATTTACGATGAAAGTACTTTACCATGAGTTTTTCCCGTCTTGTTTTCAACATGTGGTGGGATAAATTTCCCTAAACAGCTTTTGATTCTGATTTATCTTGCTCGTTAGACTGTTACTACATCAATCCATTTCTAGGCACTGTTTTGTCTTGTTCATCAGACTGTTACCGCATCAATCCTTTTCTAGGCACTAAGGCCCTCTGCAACTGTACTGCCCTCTGTACTGAGTCGTTCTCCAGTTCTCTGATCCACTAATTCTCTCAATGAAGTCTGTGCTTCTGGTAGTATATTTATCTTATGGTTTGCTGAACCCTCTATACTCCTGGGTTATTGCTCTTCCTCCAGTTTTTTACTGCTGGAAAACTTTCCATTCCTATGGCCAGGATTCCATGTTCAACCTTTCCTCACACCTTATCTGGTTTTCTTAGGTAGAAATGATCTCTCCTTTTGCATTTTTAGAGCTGTTAGTTCACACAATTACACAATGGTTTGCAGGGATGTGTCCTATACAATTGATTATTGCTTATTGAATTCACATCTGTGATAATGGCTCTAATACACTATTATAGTAGATCTTATGTGAGCATAGAGAGTCCAGCTGTCTTGAACATCCTGTCACTGGTTTTCAGATTCCCTGGAAACGTCATTGCATTATTCATGGCCATGATCCCATCAATTCTTGACTCCAGTGATCCTCACCGTTTTTGTCTTAATTCGAGAGTGTTCATCTTTACCTTTTTAATTTTGCCCTAACATGGCTTGAACAATGTTTTGTTTTACAAGGAGCCTGTTCCATAAATATTTGTTGGTTGAAATAATGAATACTGAATGTCTTTCTGTCATGTTAACGTCTTACAGAAAAATAGCACACTAAAACCATAACAAAAAAGATCTGTCAAATCTATATTTAATTCTTTACAATTTTATTAAATTATGTGAATACATGATCAATACTAAATGACTTCATTTCCCCTCAATCCTGCCTTAATTACTCAAACCTCTCTGTTCTTCCATAATCCCATGATTCGTTCTGTGTTATCTTTTCTTCTTTGCCTCTTCCACACTGTGGATCACCCTATCTTAAGCATTTTTTTTTTTTGTCTGCACAGCTTCATTGACATTGAGTGATTAGTTTTGCTTAGCTTTTTAACTAGGCCTATGTTACGCACGAATTATCTCACAGAGCTCTGGTCTTCTTCTCTTGTCACTTTCATCGTATACCTCTTCCTTGAGCTCTGTTCCTGCACTTCCAACTGACCAGACTTCCCATGTGGAAGAAATGCTCTCCCCTTAATTTTAACATACATCATACTGAGAAGATTCCTTACAGATATACTCTGTTTATCCCTTTGGTAGACTTCAGCTGAAAAGTCCAGGAAACATGAATAATAAAAGCATGGAAAAAACTTAAGTACAGTTATTATTTGGAAATATTTCATGTATAGCTTTGTGTATATGGCCATAAACCTTAAACTGTCCCAGGATTATATCACAGAAAAATCTTAAATAAAATTACTAGCGCTCTATTATTTAGAGGTTCAATACTAGTTAGCATCACGTATATGTTATCTTCTGATGACAACAAATTAGCCTTAGGAATTATCAGGGAACACTAGCACCATAAAATCTAATTAAAAAGCAAGCTAGTTGGTAAAGCATTTACTCTAAAAATCTAAGTCAAGAATATTAAGATATTGCATGTGATAAAAATAAATAAAGAAGATCCAATCTTATTAATGAAATAAATAAGCATTTTTACGATCTGTGAACAATGCCTGCTTAAGAGATAATGAATTTTCCTGAAATGTTTTATTTGCCCCAAAGCAAAATGCTGTCATTTAAGCAATCTTATTTCAGCTCTGTTTTAATGTGCTGCAGATCTTCTAGTTTAATTACACAAATAAAGAAAATTACAATGGCATTTTGGAGTGAAAATTAACCATACCTCTGATACTATTTAACGTAATCAGAGTATGGTAGTAAGGGGAGACCATTTAATGTGTATATACGTTCTAACCTTGTCTTCATTATATTTATTAAATTGTCTGATGCTAGTGGATAATTATAGTTTGGATTTGTATGTCAGCAACATGGTAGGACAAAAAATATAACTAGTCATTGTAATGACCTTGATGGTCAAATATGCATTATCAATTTCAGTGTCTCCAGTAACTAGTTGCCCGCATGTAAGTGCTCAGTAACTTGTGTGTTGAATATTAATTTGAAAGGAAGTCTAGAAACTATTTTTGTCTCAGTTTCTACAAATCAAAAAGACGAGTTTTCTGCTTTTTTTTTTTTTTTTCCTGGCCATCAGAGAAAAACAACTTATCAGGTAAAATGAAGCATTCATCATTTACGGCCACTTTTGATTTTTCTATTAATGTAGTTCATCACTTTTTTTCCAGAAGAAAAATATCTCTAATCTGTTGTGAAAATAGGGTTTTATCATTTTTGAAACTTTAACAACATAAAATATATGTGCATTAATCACTACGCTCTCTTCTGTTTTAGAACAAAATATGCAATACAGAGGAAGCCGACCCATTGAAGACAACAGGAGAGAACAGCAACTCTGCTCCACATCATTACTTTTGACAAATATTCAGGAAGTCTTAAAGTCTTTAGCTCAAAAAAAGACATCTCTATCATGTAAGCAAAACTATTTGTACCATTATTTTTCATTCACCACTTTCTATGTAATGTATTATTTGTACATAAAAGAGGCTATCTTTAAGGTTTTATGGATTTATAAAATGTAGCAGTGTGTTCATAATTTGTTGATTCATTCCTTTTATCAATATCCATAAAAATTTATAATTAGGCAATATCATTTCTCAGTAGGAATAGGCGGATTATAGAAAAGGCTTAGGGATTTATAAAATGATACAAATACGTTCTAAATACAACATTAGCATTCATTATCTTGCAAATGTTGTTTTTGCTTACAAGTATAACACTAGATTGGATATTAGGAAATCTGGTTGCTGTTTCTATCTTGCTTTGTAACCCTGAACAAGCATTCCACTTCTAAGGATCTCAACCTCTTGCTTAGAAAAAGAAGGGATTAAATAAGATGACCTCCAAAGACTCTTTTAGTTAGTAATAATAATTTAAATATTAATAATAGCTAGCATTTACTAGGTGCCAAGTTCTGATTATTTATTCCCCACAACACTCTTTGTTGGTGCTGTTATTATTATTTTACCTCAAAGAAAACTGAGTCTAGAGAGGTTGAGCAATTTGGTCAAGGTCCCATGGCTTAAAAGTGGCAGTGCTAGAAAGTGAACCCAGAAGCATGGATCTCTAATCTGTGCTCCTACCTGCCACCTCCTACTGACACTTTTCATGAATAATATCACATGTTTCTGCTTATGGCACCAATAGAAAGTTTTATTTTTCCCCACTGGTGCTCAGGGAAAATTAGAATAAACTTTAGAGCCAATAATTTTGACTTTATAATCCTAATTCTATCACTTACCCTCTCTGTGACCTTGGGCTAGGTGCTTACACTCCGAGTCTCTTTCCTTGTCTGTGAAATAAGAATACTCACCTACCTCACAGGCCTGTTGTTTGAGTGAAAACTAAAAATGCATAGTCTAGGAGGCATTCAACCAATTTTGTTTTCTTTCCTAATGTTGAAGTACAGAAGCTGATGCTGAGGCCGGAACTTGATATTAAGACCACAGAGTAGGCATTTTTAGGATTCACATTCCTAGTAGCTCAGATGACACTAAAAATCAGACCACTGCTGAACTGTGAGGAGTCATGAAATAAAATTAAAAAGAGAAAAGCCTACATGTTCCTCTAGGGTGTACGCAGTGCTCCAAAGCCTCAGAGGCCGGATTTTCTGGAAATTTGTTCATTTCACTCTTTAACCTCAGGGGCATGCAAATAGTCAAGATTGTCTGGTAATGAAATAACAGCTTTTAGAATCTCAGTTTTTGGTCTATAACTTCATGCCCTCTGCCTTTTTAAAATGAATCTTTAAACAAGCACATAATTTATTTTAGTCTTTGAAGGACATCTTGGGAACACATAATTTAACATGTTTCATATGATAAAGAAAAAAATTGCTGTGAGAAAAGTAATAATAAGGACCTTGCCAAATTGTCTTATTTATTACAGTTAATCAACATCAGTCCCTCTCCCACCTGATAGTTCTGTTTTAATTGCAGATGTTAAAAAAATAAGGGAATGAATACTTGCATACATCTTCCTTTGAATTTCTGTGTGATGAAGGCTTAAGCAAATGTTTAAGAAGATGCGCTGAATGGAAACTAAATTGACAGTAGAATTAAGTTTGAGGAAGATTCAAGGATATGGATTAAATAGTCATTCTTCTTATTACAATTTTGAATTTAGATAAGAATCACATACCTTTGTTTTTCTGCTAAGTTCTAAATACTTTGGTCTGTTACTGAGAAAATTATTGTTAAATATTTTGATGTTTAAGAAAAGTACCTCAAAAGCATCTGGAAATGAGGGAAATTTATGTCCCTTTGCTTAATAGATTGTATGAAACAAATGGACAAACCAAGGTTAAATAGTGCATTGAGAAAAGTTATAGAATATTAATTTGTTTCATTTAATAAAACAGCTCTATTAAGTAAATGTTATTATAGAATAGTCCTACAGACCTAAAGAGTTCCTTCAGATTTGAAAATGAAACTGTTATTTGATTCTAAAACCAGGAAAAGTTGTATAAAGCAAAGAAACAATATGCTTCAATTTTTTTAAAAGTAAACTGAACTGTTGGAAAGTATGCTTAATGTTAAAGAATGATCTGACATTTTCATATATGTCTGACATTTGAAAATATTGTAGGGTTAAAGAATTTAAATTAAGTAGGATTTATAGTGAATCAAAATATCACAGGACATTCTGTTTTGTCTTGTTATGCATCTGGTAAAATGTACTTGAAGTTAAATTTCTCTGTTCACAAATTTTAATGACTTGTAGTTAAGTAAAACAAGACACTACGGAATTGTACCAACACAGTGATTTCAGCCTTGCTATTAACTAGCATGTTGAAATTTCTTCAATGAAAATAATACTAGAAGAAAAACTGAAGAATTTGCTTCATATTTTATGCATGCAGGAAAAAAGTATAAATAAAGAGAACAGGCTGTTCTAAGTCTAATTCCATAACTACTACAGATGAATTATTATAGTATGTCAGATGTATCAATCTAGGTTGAAGTAGATTTTTTTAATTAAAATGATTAAAACATCAAATGTAGCTCTGGTATTGTAAAGATGTACAAAATTATTACAATTCATGGAGTATTTCCAAACTTTAAAAGCACTTCAATGTGAAAGATGAACACTTTCTAAAGTACATGGATCAGTTTGTGCTGTGCAGACATAAGCCAAAGCATTTATCAACTGACATGTACCTTAAATCTTTCTTCCACGGCTTCAATATTTTAAAGTGCCAGGCATTGTGATGAGTGATTAAAAATGTCCACTATTTCACTGTTCCAGTGATTCAAACTTGCATGGTCATGGGGCACAGACTTACAGGTAGATCAAAATTATTAATTTATTTATTCAAATCAAAATCACGGTAATTTGCCATGCTTTGTTTTTATTGAAATGCGGTCCCTTTTTAGGAATGTTGTATACTTTTCCTGCAGCACTAGAGGGTACAGATAACACCATATAGAAATTAATAATGGGAAGAATGTTTACCTATTGGTAAAGAATAAATGAAGCATTGTTATCTTTAGAGCAAAAAAAGAAAAACCACATTAAGCAACACTTCATGATTATAGGACTACTAAAAATAAACCTTCAGATTTTCATAAACTCCTCACAAAGCTCAGAACGTCAATTATGCAAAGTTAGACATGGATGACTCGGAGAATGCACAAACAGCTTTGTCTCATTTGGGGAAATCTTAACCGAGAGGAAATTTTGGAAATGGTGGTCAACCAAGCAGAGATCGCTTTGAAAACATTCTCTCTATTGGTAGAGTCCCAAAGACAGCTTTCTAAAAGTCCTGGGTTTCTTGAAAATGTTTCAGACTGGTCAGAGATTAGTAGGAAGGTCTCTTAGAGGTCATGCAGCTCAGGATTCCAGGCAGCTCTGAAATTTGTTAAACAAGGAGAAGCCGAGACTCTGGTAAAGCAGAAGCATGAGGGGGAAGGTGCAGTTTGCAATCTGGCTGTAAGCCCCACTCACACTGGGATCTCTGTTCCCATAGTGTATTATTACTGGAGGACTAACCTGCCCACCATATAATGTCAGGTAGAATTTAAGGAAGCATTATTCACAAAGAAGGTATAGTAACCATTGGTCTCAGATCCAAGAGAACCTTATCCCAACAGTGGAGGTTAAGAGTACAACTAACATATTTAGATTCAAGGAAAATTCAGCTTAGATGAGCCAGTTTACAAAGTATAAGCTATACCAGGAGTGCCTCATGCTAGCTGAGTTTTATACTTTTGAGAGTCTAAAATTGGGAGCAGAGTCTTGCAAATTGTATAATAATGCCAACTAAGTAATTTTCCTAAGCCCTTCCAGTATGCCAGGATTAGTATTTAGTATGCCAAGTGCCTTTACGTACTTTAACTTATTTCATCCTCCCATCCACCCTAAGAGGTAGGTTCTCTTGTCTCTATTTTAAAGTTGAGGAAATGTATACTTGTAGACTTGAAATATGTTCTCAGGAAAGGAGTTGCAAAAATAACAGGAGGCCGATTTAGTTTACAGGGGTTGGACTATGACTTGCAAGAGTTTAGGGGGCAACAAACATAGTGGTCCTGGAAATGTCTTCTACCAACTATCCCCCAGCTGCCTAGGACCTCCAGGTGTGGATGCGGCTTGGAGCCAAGGGAGCACTTCTAGCCCCTCTTCTTCTCAGCCCTGGCAGGGTGGTTTCCCAACACCCTCAACACATTCACGATGAATGAGAGGACCTGCACTGTCTGTGACCACTTTCTCTTCAGCCATGGAGGAAGCCTTGCTGTCTGTGGCTGTGATATCTTCTCGCAGATCCCTTGATTCACAACTCCCAGAGCCTCCAGACCCAAGATGCATTTTGGAACCCCAGGACAATCCTGAACTGGCACCCGCCCTGGTGTGTGCCCTTTGCTGCTGCTACTTTGGAATCATCTCCTGCAGCTATGGCCACCACTTCTTCAAGGCAGTGATATTTCTCTCAGGCCTGCTGTCTGGAGCTCTGGTGATCTCCCTGCTCGTTCATAAGTGCTGCAGATACAGCTGAGACTGGAGGTGAGCACGGGCATCACACTGGGCATTGGACTCTTCTGCAGCCTGGTCACAATGTTGATTTGCAGTGTTGGGCTCTTCTTAATTGGTCTCCTTCTAGGTCTGAACCTGGATGCTGGGACTCTGCTGGGCACTGAGTCCATTTACCAACTACTTTCACTGGGTGCTGGCAGGAGGTGATGGTGGGGCTGAAACTGCTGGGAGCCCTGCTCATGCTTCAGTGGTCACATCCATTCATAGTTCTGGGCATAGCCCTGCTGGGTGCTATGGTGCTGGTGGCTTGTGTTGACTTCTTCCTGGAGGGGCTGGGAATGGGCAGTTGACTGGGAAAATGCTGGCAGGGACTTTCAGCCTTGCCTCCTTTCTGCTGGCATAGCTAGATTTTATTCGACTCCTGGCCAGCCTTGGGGGCATCTAGGGCCCTGGCCCAGTGGAAGCTCATGGCTAAGGAACATGGAGGCCATGCTAATGTGATCTTGAGCTACCAGCAAAGGGGTGTCCAACTCCTTTGGATCTATCAGCAAGAGGCCAAGTAGCACCAGACCACCTCTGGGGTGGGGCTTTGTGAAAGTAGCTACAGGTGTCAGCTCCCTGCCAACACCAAGAGCCCTGCTGACAGTCTGGCTCCAAATTATCTCCAGAGTCTTTGAGAGCAGCAACTGGGACCAGTCCCTGAGGCCACAGTCCCTGACACTGACCTGGACCTGGGTTCTGACTGTAGTTCCACTGTTCCCCTCACAATACCCTCTGGTTCTATGCAGACCTAAGCCTAAACTTCCAATTTTGCCTCTACCCATAGTCAGAGCCTGAGAATACTAGGTGGGCAGGGCTTGAGCCCATAGGACCCACACACAAACTTACCCACTTCTTGGACTTGGGGATAGGGTCTGTGCTTCAACCCAGACCAGCCCTGTAGGGATATGTTTCGGGACAGATAGAGAGGAATTTTGTGAGGAAGGGAAGTGTGAGTACCTACCTCTGTCCAATAAGAGAGGTGCCCTGGTCCCCAAAGAAACTCCCTCCAAGTTCCTTTCAAATTCCCTCTAAATCAAGTAAGGCATTTACCCAAAAAGCCTTTTAAGTGCCCACCTCAGTGTACCTCACAATGGTAATATTAGAGGGTTTGTTTTTATAGGAGCTACAGAAAATCAGGGTGCCTTAAAGGCATTTGATAGCTTACTCATGGGGAGAAGGGCACAGAGGAGCTCCAGGATACCCCAACTCCTAAGTCGCTCATTAGTGAGTAGTTGGGTTTCTGGTTGACTTTTTCTCCTGGACCCAATAGGTGTAAGCCCCCTTCTCCTACCTCTGTTGGGATCCTTATCTTTCATGGTGCTTCCCCTTCTCTCCTTCTCTACCTGAGCAATACCACAGGGCATTGGTCCACATGCCACAGTCTTGCCCTTTTACCCAAAGCACCCTGGTCTTCAGGGCTGCATGGGAGAAAGGTGCCTTCCCTACCTCTCACTGTGGGTGATATTCATTTTCTCTTTAATCAGAACTTTGTTCCTGCAACTAACCCATTCAGACTCTTCCCCGTCTCACCCTCCTGCCCAAGATCTGTCCTCTGGTTCCCCAGACAGCATAAAGGAAGACATATTCTTCCCCTGGGGAGTAAGGTTATGATGGGAGAGAGGGAAAACATGGGAGCATGTGAATAAAATGGCACTGAATACTGAAACAAACAAACAAACAAGAAACAAACAAAAAACAAAACAGGAGGGGAGAGAGTAGGAAAATTAAGGAAAAATCACTAAGGTGTTAGAACTTTCTCTGCCGATCTCTGTGGCCTTGTAGCTACTAGTTTTATGGGTTCCTTCACTTTCTAGTGGTGTTGGAGGTATACATTTTAAATTATAACTACATTTAAAGAAGTAAGTTCATTGCAACTGATCAGGACACAGTCAGAACCCACAGTCAACTCAATGGAGAGACGTTACTTGAAAGGCAACCCAGATAGTTCTACAGGGCCTTTCACACAATGTGTTTGCCACTGCCATGACTTTTTGTTTTTTTGTTTTTTTATCCCTAAATCAGATAGATAGACAGATAGAAGATAGAATGAGTTCTACCTATTTTTATCAATCTCTGTCTATTGCTTTAAATACAACAACCACTGTCCTTATCAAAACTCCCGTATTCTTTGTGAACTAATTAGTTATACTGACGAAAGACAATTGTCAGATATACAAATGTTTTAAGATGGAATCAAAACTTCCTATTTTGAAAGAGACAATTAACATATTTAAGAGATTAATATTTTATGCCTTTTGTAGGTAAAACGATGTCTTCATATATAATCATGCCATATAGAAGCATATTAACGTGTCATTTTAAAATTAAATTCTTTGTAGCAGATATTACAGACAATATCTAGGAAATAACCAGAAATAAAAATGCCCATACATATATTTACAACATCCATCTTGCTTAAAGGATATAATTTTGTTTTGTCTATTGTACTTTGACAATAGTATTCATATGAAGTGTATAATAATATGTGAAATAGGTTATATGAAAATAGATTAATTCATAAAGTATAATTGTTTAGAGTATTTAGGAATTTAAAATATCACATGCATTATAGAGCCAGAACTTCAAACAATCATTAGAATTATTTTCTGTTGAGTTCTTATTCTGGAATTGCTAATAAATAACATGCTATGTTACAAATCTCTCAGCCTCCACAATAATCTACATCAGCAGTCAGTATTAATAAGAATAGTAGACAGTATTAATAAGAATAGTAGACTTACTGAATATATAGTAAGTAAGTCATGACTTCTGCAGTGTTTACACTCTGTAATTTAAACATTAAGGGAGAAAAACAAAAGTATTTAGAAATGAAAAGCAAACAAAGTATCCAAATGTTTCCTATTTACAGCATTAATTTTTAGAAAAGACATGTTGATCTTGATCTTAGAATGTTCTCAGTTTCCAAAGCCTTAATATTTTATTGACCTTCAAAAAAGAAAATAAATACAAACACCAGTCAAGATTAAGTGATACTATCTTAAACACTTTCTGATGAGAAAAACTGTAATACTGGCATTCACAGAAAGAAAAAAAAACACACACACACACATAATCAAAGTAGATCTTTATTTCTAGAGTAAAAGAAATAGATTGGGTCACTGTGTTTAAATAAACCATGGTATAACCCACAGCATGACTGAATATAGGACTAAATACTAGACACATCACTGTGGGGTTTTGTCATACGGTCTTACTCTATTAAAGAGATTATTCTTTATATCAATGAGTAATATTCATTCCTCAGGTCCAAAATTAAGAAGAAGAAAGTCTAGCAAATTTCAATTTTGCCTGTCAGTCCTCTCAAAAGCAGAAAAGGAGAAGAAATTTCCATGTTTATATTTCTGTCTATAACCCTCATGTTTAAATCTAGAGATGGTTACAACGGGTATTATAAATGATGCCCAAGGTCATTTTACTCATTTTGTGGATTCCTTCAGTATTGGAAATCTGACAGTCAGGCTTGTTTAACTGTTCAAACAGTACAGAATAGCCAGAAGCTGTGATTTCTTCAGATTAGTAAAGAATAACCCAAAGGACTGGAAAGTCAAAGAACAGCTAAAGAAAGCGTCAAATAGCCAACACTGTACCTCATCAGGCTCGTTGACAATGCATCCTGGGAGACATGACTTTATCTTCAAAGTGACACCATGTGAGTTTTGCTCACTGAACCAGGCATCTTATGCAGGGCTCACAGCAGAGTAAGTTGCCAACTCAGAAAGGGCATACATGCTGACTGCAATTATGCTGACCCTCAGATAGTTGTTTGCCTATCAAAGGAAACTATTTGTTCCATCAGAAAATAAAAATAAGCAAATAAAAGCAAGTACCATCACTTTAATGTCCTCTCTTAAGGTTGCCCTGCTTTATTTTTAACTTGAGATATAAAAAAGTCAAGCAAGCCCTCAGCCTTTTAGTGAATTGCTAAGGAAGTTAAATACGGAAACTAAGAGAAGCTGGAAAAGATCTATGGCATTAATCACATCACGTCCTTCTATCTCTGTCCAAAAGGGGCATAAGTAATCTATTCTGACCTAAAACAATCTTTAAGAAATGGAACCCCATCACTTCCCACAAGCCTAAAATAGGACTTAAGTGTATATACCTACCATTGCCATTTGCTGGCTTAGAAATATTGCATATGCCATCTAACTTCTTTGAATTTTATTTTTTAACTATAAAAAAATTCTTGTCTCCTATGTTTATGTAACACAACTAAGTATGACCATGTGCACGAAAATACTCGCAAGTCATAAAAATGCAAATAACATTATTAAGCTGGATCTCTTATTTAATTACTATTTATTTCAAATTGAGTGCATTCTGTTTTGTTCAGGACCTTGATTTGTAGGACAATAAATAGGTCAGCCTTGAGACCCTATTTAAGTATTTGAAATCAACATACTAATATTTAAAAGAAACACATTATTAATGAGCTATTAGGTCCCTACATTTAAAAAACAACCACCTTTCTCTATGAAAATATCCTCTGCTGTTGTAGTTATAGTGACTTTCCCCTTTTCTTCCCCACCTAACACCAACACTTCCCCCACCCCTGCACACACACACAGGTGAGAAAAAAGAAGTGCAATGTGCATTTGATTAAATAAGGAATATTTTAATGTTGTGTAAATACAAATAAATGGAATTTTTCTGAATTCTATTTTTACCCAACTCAACTCATCTTTCAACATCAGTTTTATGATAATTTCAGAATATTCTCTGGTTTCTCCAAAGCATCCTAATTTGTGCTAGGTAATGTAAAGGCCTATAGCACTCTTGCACAAGGGAGCAAGAGGGCTATACCTCTCGAGGTAACTAGATGCAATATATATGGTAGTCTATGGATAAAAGTTTCTGAAAATGGAATGAAAAGTCTTATTACAGACAGATAGCCAGAAGAGGAAATAGAGACACAATCACAGAAAATGGCTCAGTCTAGAAAACTTAGCTTTCCCTATGGTCTGAGGATCTCCTTACCCACCCAGAGATATCAGGGTAGTAGTTGAGAGGTAGGGGGAAGCACTGGCAGAAGGATCCCACCACACCTGCATCCTCCTAGTGAAACTTGGAAGCATAGCCTGGGGAAACACCTTTCACTCCCTCAGGAACCAATAGCAAGAATAAGGAAAAGCCTCAGTGGCACTAGATAAACCAACCAGACCACAGTAATACCACAAAGACTCTGCAATTTGAAGCACAGTCCACAAAAGTAGGTCAAAACACATGTGCAAGACCTAGAGAGGCTGACTTTGAGCTAAAATTAAAGAATCCAGAGTTTGCTAACATAATAGACAAAATGTCAAGAATACAGTCAGAAATCACACACACCAAGAACCTAAAATTTCACACCTTGAATGAAAAGACAATCAATTGGTGCCAATACTGATGTTAATTAGTTGTTCAAAATATCTAATGAGGATTTTAAAGCAACAACATAAAAATGCTTCAAGAATTAACTACGAATCTCTTGAAACAAATGAAAACATTAAAAAATCTGCAAGAAAATTGTACATAAAAATAGTGGAAAATATTAAACTAAAAATACAATAACAGAAATATAAAAACTCCTTAGGTGAACTTAATAATAGAATGGAGATAAAAGAGAATAGAATTAGGAAATATGAAACAGAATAAGAGAATTCATCCAAAACTGAACGATAGAGAGGAAATAAACTGAGAGAAAAATAGAGCCTCAGAAACTGGTGAAACAACAAATGATCCAACTTTCATACCATCAGAGTCTCAAAAGAACAGAAGAGGAAGTGAGGCTGAATAAGTATTTTAAAAAATAATGCCTGAAAATTCTCCAAACTTGATGAAAGACAAAAACCTTCAGATACAAGAAACTGGGTAAATCCCAAATAGGATAAACTTAAAGAATCTATTTGAAGAAAACATTGCTAAATATTTGAAAATTAAAGACAAACAAAAACCCGAAATCAGTCAGAGAAAAATAACACATTATAGGAAGGGGGAGCCAATTCAAATGACAGTAGAGACCAAAAGGAAATATTCAAGTGGGACACACACACACACACACACACACACACACACAACATAACTAACAACCACAAATTTTATATCCAATTAAACTATTTCTCAGGAAAGAAGGGCAAATAAAAACAATCTTAGATGAAGGAAAACTAAAATAATTTGTTACTAGCTGACCTACCCTTAACCCTTTTCCTGTTTAGAAAAAAAGAAAAGTGCAGCTCACTGCCAGCGCTCATTTAATTTTATATAAACATGCTTTTTGAGGCTGAAGCAAATCTGACTGATTTTCAAAGTGTAAATAAAATATAAAAAACTGTTCTTGGAGTTATTTCCAAATAGAACTAACATCAGAATTCTCTGAATCATCAGAATTATCCATTTCAAAAAAAATTAAATTCATCAAATAAATATTCAGCCAACAACTGCTCAAGAACAATGTTAACATCACACAAGGTATGCTACATTTTCTAGGATTTAACATTTTCAACAATCAAGAATTACTATGTTTTGTAAGTGTAAATACCACCACTAAAAACAGAATGTTATGAACAGAATGATGTATTTTGTTTCCAAAGTCAACATACTAGAACAACACAAAAATAATAATAAAAGTAAGGCATTTCATGGCAAGGTTATCTTGGGGTAAACACTGCAGCTGCGAGTTCCACTGACAACTATTCTTGGGACAAACAAAAAAGCGGTTAAAGATTGGCTAAAGTAGTTTCTTCAAATAGAAAGGAAATAATAAATGAAAGTAAACTGGAACATCAAAAAGGAAGAAGGAACAACAGAAGAAGTTGTAATATAGGTATATATAATATATCAAATTTTCTCATGAATTTATAAATTATACTTGATTACTGAAACAAAAATTATAACACTATATGACTCTGAAGAAAACAATATTTAAAAGTGGGGTAGGAAAAGGAACCTAAGTGGAAGTGAAGTTTCCACACTTCACTGGAAATAGTAAAATACCAGTAGACTGTTATAAGTCACATATGTATATTGTAACACCCAGAGCAGTCACCCAAAAACTATGCAAAGAAATCAACTCAAAAATGCTATAAATAAATTGAGATTACATCCTTAAAATTGTTCAAGTAGCCAAAAGAAGGCAAGAGAAAAGAAACAGAGGAATTAGTACGAGGAAAGAAGAAGCAAACAAAAACAAATAGAAAACAAGAAAAAGGTGGTAGATTTAAATGTTAACATATTATTAGTTATGTTAAATATAAATACAAAATAAAAAATGAGGATTGGTAGTGTGGATAGACAAACAAAAATCAACCATATGCTGCTTACAAGAAACTAATTTCAAATTGAACAACATAGGTAGATGAAAGTAAAAAGATGGAAAAAGATAAATCATGCACACTTTAATTTTAAAAATCAGGAATGGCTAATTAATATCCAGTGAAGTAGACTTCAAAGAAAAGATAATTACTAGATACAAAGAGGGCCACTGCATAATAATTAAAGTACTTTTCTACTAGGAAAACTTAATGATCTTAAATGTGTATGCATCATACAACAGACCTTGAAAACATGTAATAGAAACTGATACAGCTCAAAAGAGAAATAGGTAAGTTCGTAACTTTAGGTGGGAACTTCAAGACTGATACAGGAGTGCTGGGAAGGGAAGAGTTGGTCCCTTTAAATGATATGGAAGGAGAGAAGGGAAGTGCTGGGTAGAGGAGGGCTTGATCCCTGGCTAGGACTCTACCTCTACTGACATAGGTGAGAAGAGGCACTTCTGCCTTCATGCCCAAATGTTGTATTTTCCAAAGCTACCCTGGCATGACACACTCTCATCCTGGGCCTATAAAAACCCAAGACCCTAGCAAGGCAGAGACACAAGCAGCTGCAGGTCATGAGGAACATATCCATAGAGGAAGCCACAAGTGGCTGGTCATGGAGAGAGAGAATACCTTATCCAACAACAGCAGAATCTGCTTTTCTTCACATTACCATAAAACATTCACAAGAGAGATCATACTATGGGTTGTAAAACAAACTTCAATGAATTTTTTAAAAAACTAAAATAATATAGGATATATTCTTTTAACATATGTAATCAAACTAGAATTCAAAAACAGAAGAACAAAGGAAAATCTCTAAATATGTGGAAATAAACAATATACCTCTAAATAATCCATGGATCAAAGAAGAAGTTTCAAAGGAAGTAATATAAATGAAAACAAAAATATAACATATAAAAATATATGGGAAGCAGCTAAGACAGTGATGAAAGAAGTTTATAGCATCAAATGCTTACAGTTTGCAGAACTGAGGAAAAGTCTCAAGTCAATAGCAACATTTCTAGGAAAAAACCTGGCAAAATAAATCCAAAGCAAGTAGAAAAAAGGAAATAGTAAAGATGAGAGCAGAAATCAATGAAGTTAAAATAGGAAAACAATAGGAAAAATCAATAAAACACATAGCTTTTTTAAAAAAATCAATAAAATTGACAAATTTTTCACAACACTGACAAAAATAATAGGCAGCATCACTATAGATGCTGTATGCATTAACCAGATAGTAAGGAAATGCTATGAGCAATGTTATGTTAACAAATTCAGCAACTTAGAAGAAATGAACCAATTCTTCAAAAACTGCAAACTACCGAACTCAACCAAAATGAAAGAGACAATCTGAAAACTCTTATCAAAAAAATTGAATTTATAATTTTAGAATTTTCTAAAAAGAAATCTTCAGGCTCATACTGTTTCACTTGATAATTTTACTAAACATTTAAAGAATTAACACCAATTTTAACCAATCCCTTTGAGAAAATAGAAGAGTAGGGAGTACTTCAGAATTCATTTTATATGGTAAGTAATACCAGACCAAGAAAAACATATTAACAAACCAAATTCAAAAATTTATAAAAATATGTGTATACCATTTCCAAATGGAATGCATTTCAGGTATTTAAGGCTAGGTAACATTTGGGAATCAATTAAGGTAATCTATCATATCAACAAGCTAAAAAAGAAAATATGATCATATTTATGAATGCAGATAAAGCCTTTGATGAAATCCAGTGGTCACTGGATAAAAACTCTCAATCAATTAGGATTAGAGGGGAATTGGGAATAGAGGGGAAATATCTTGACTTGCTTAAACACAGACATGTAAACCTAAAACTAGCATACATACTTAGTGATGAAAGACTGAATGTATTTCTCCCTGATAATGGACACAAGTCAAAGGTATCGGTTCTCACTACTCTTATTCATTATAGTAATGAAGCTGTGGTAATAAGGCAAGCAAAATAAACAAAACGCATAGAGATTAGATAGGAAGAAATAAACTGTCTCTAGATAGAGGTGACATATTATCTATGTATAAAATCCCAACTAATATACATAAAAACTTCAAGAACTGGTAAGTGAGTTCAGCAAGGTTCAAGGGTACAAGGTCGAAATGTAAAAATCAATCACATTTCTATATACTAACAATAAATACTGAAACTAAAATTTAAAACAGTACAATTTTCAATCACTTCAAATAAAATGAAATTCTTAGGTATACACTTTAAAAAATGTATCCTGAAAGCTTCACAATGCTGATCAAATAAATACATGCTCATCATAATGCTGATCTTCCAATACATGAACAGTGTGTTTCTGTACTTAAATCATTCTTTGATTTAAAGAGAGAGACACACACTGCTCATGTATTGGAAGACTCAACATAGTAAGAATATACATTCTCCCAAAATTACTATCAAATTCCACCAAGGTTTTCATAGATATATATATAAAAAAATCTATTCTAAAGTTTATAGGGAAAGGCATAGTCCCAAAATAGCTAAAATGATTTTCAAAATTAATAAAGTGGGATACTTGGTTAAAAATCAACTCAAGATGCATTAAAGACTTAAATTTAAAACCTGACACTATAAAACTACTAGAAGGAAGCATGGGAAGTTTTCCTTGACATAGGTCTAGTAGTGATATTCTGAACATGACTCCGAAAATACTGGCACAAAACTGAAAAAAAAAAAAAAAAAAAAACCCAGAATTATATCAAACTGAAAATCTTCTGCATAGCTCAGGAAAGAATCAACAGAGTGAAGAGACAACCTATGGATTGGGAGAAAATATTTGCAAACCATACATCTGATAAAGGGTAAATATCCAAAATATATAAGGAACTCGAACAATTCAAAATATCATATTTACCCCACAAATATGTACAAATATTATATATCCATAAAAATTAAAAATTAAAAAATAGGCATATCACCTGAACAGACATTCAAAAGAAGACATACAAATTGCAAACAGGTATATAAAAAACGTTTAACATTTCTAATCCTCAGACAAATGCAAATTAGAACCATAATGAGATATTGCCTTACACTGATAGAAAGTCTATTATTAAAAAGAAAAAAGATAAGTGTTGGTGAGGACATGAAGAAAAGGAAACCCTTGCATACTGTTGATAGGAATGCAAATTAGACAGCCATTATAAAAAACAGTGCAGAGGTTTCTCAAAAAAATAAAAGTAGAACAACCATATGATCCAGTAAACCCACTATAGGTTATGTATCCAAAGGAAATGTAATCAGTACATCAAAGAGATATGAAGACTATGGTTAATAACTATATATGTATTACATTTTTAAAATTGGTAAAAGAGTAGATTTTAATGTCTCACCAGAAAAAAATAAGCATGTGAGGTAACATATATGCTAATTAGCTCAAATGAGTCATTACACCAATGTGTGCATGTTGCAAAACATGATGTTGTACACTATACATATATAAGAATTTTATTTTTACATACAAAATAAATAAATACATAAATAATTTTAAAAACAACATGAGAGGAATCACGTTACTTAATATTAAAGATTGCTATATAGCTAGAGTAACTTAGACTGAGGGTTTTGGGTGAAGAGATGGACATGTAGATCAATAGAAGAGAATAAAGAATCCTAAATTAGATCCCACACAAACATGTTCAACTGATTTTTGACAATAGTGCAAAAGCAATTCAGTGGAGGAAGAATAACCCTTAAGTAAACGGTGCTGAAGGAACTGGCAAAAAAAAATTGATGTAAACTTTATACTTTTTATAAAAATTAACCCAGAATAGATCATAAATATATATGTAAAATATAGAACAAAAACACTTTTAGGAGAAAATTCTTGGGCAAAGAATTCTTAGAATTGACAACAGTTGTAAAATTCATAAAAAATTAATTAGACCTCATCAAAATTTAAAAAAAAAACAAAAAACTTTTGCTCTGTTAAATCCCATGTGAAAAGAATGAAAGGCAAGCTAGAAATTTGGAGAAAATATTTGCAAACCACATATCTAACAAAGGAGTAAAAAAAAAAAACCTCTCAAAATACAACATTGGGAAACAATCTAATTAGAAACTGCAAAAGACATGAACATTCATTTCACCAAACAGAAAATACAGATGGCAAATAAGCACATAAAAAATGTTCAACATTATTAGCTATCAGAGATATGGAAATTAAATCCACAATGAGCTATCACTATATACCTTTCAGAATAGCTAAATTTAAAAATGGTGACAATACCAATGGGTGGAGAGAATGTGGAGAAACAGGATCAATTGAACATTGCTGAAGGGATGCAAAATGGTACAGCTAGTTTGGCAGTGTGTTATAAAACTAAACATGAAATTGCCATACAATCTTGCACTCTCACTCTTGAACATTTATTCCCGAAGAATAATAATTTATGTTCACACAAAATCCTGTAAATGAATATTCATAGCAGCTTTATTTGTAATATCTCCAAACTGAAATCAGCCCATATGTCCTTCAACAGGTGGATGGTTAAACAAACTGACAGTAGGTATATACAATACGATACTACTCTGGAACAAAATGCAAGAAGCTATTTTTTTAAAAGTAACAAAATCAGCCTGGGGCAGTGGCTCATGCCTGTAATCCTAGCACTTTGGGGGGTTGAGGCCGGCGGATCACTTAAGGTCAGGAGTTCAAAACCAGTGTGGCCTATATGATGAACCCTCGTCTCTATTAAAAATACAAAAAAATTAGCCAGGCATGGTGGCAGGTGCCTGTAATCCCAGCTACTCAGGAGGCTGAGGCAGGAGAATCACTTGAATCTGGGTGGCAGAGGTTGTGGTGAGCCAAGATTGGGCCACTGCACTCCAGTCTGGGTGATGGGTGACAGAGTGAGACTCCGTCTCAAAAAAAAAAAAAAAAAAAAAAAAAAAAAGTAACAAAAAGTCGGTGCGATGGCTCAGGCCTTAATCTCAGCACTTTGGGAAGCTGAGGCAGTAGGATCACTTAAGCCCAGGGGTTGGAGATCAGCTTGGGCAACATAGTGAAACCCTGTTTCTACTACAAATACAATTAGCTGTGCATGGTGGTAGTGCGAGCCTGTGGTCCCAGCTACTCCAGAGGCTGACATGGGAGGATCGCTTGAGCCCAGGAAGTTGAGGTGGCAGTGAGCCACTGCACTCCAGCCTGGGCAATGGGAGTAAGATCCTGTCTCAAAAAAAAAAAAAAAAAAAAAAAATTGTGTGTGTATATATATATAGCCAATCTCAAAATGTTATATACTGTATGATTCCATTTATATAACATTTTTAAAATAACATTTTCAAAATGGTTGATGGTTAATGGTTGGATTGCCTGGAGTTAAGGACAAAGGGAAGGAAGGCAGGAGGAGTTGGGTATGGTCACAATAGGGAAACAGAAGAGATTCTTGTGGGGTTGTAACTATTCAGTATCTTGACTGTGATGATTATAAAAACCTACTGAGGTAATAAAGTTTATAGTACTTAATACACACAAAGAATCTCACATAAATGATTCCAAATAAAACTGGAAAAATTTGAATAATATTGGTGGATTGCATCAATGTCAGTATCTGGTTTCGATCTTATCCTATCATTTTTTCAAAATTTTATCTATGATGGAAACTGTCAAATTGAACAAGGGGTCTCTGTATTATTTCTGATAAATGCATATTAATTTATAATTATCTCAAAAATGTTTCAATTAAAAAATCCTATTAAATTCCAGATTCACCTTTAGTGTCCTTTTCTGTCCTATAACTATTGAAACAGAATTTTTCTCATAGGATATATTGTGATGTTGGGTAAAACACATACAACCAGATAATTAATGCCTAATACACAAGAATTTATTTCACACACAAACTTATCTTTATTAAATATGGCAGTTCACAAAACTGCATTTTAAATGCTTCTTAGTGTCTTACAGAAATTACTGACCCAGGTTTAACAGAAATATTCTCTCCTAGACACAGGTGAACGTCTTGACTTTGAACATGGACTGCTCAGAAGGCTGAGGGTGAACCATTACAAATGAACTGATCCTGGTAAGTCAAAAAAGAGCATAATGGGAAAGAAATAAGCTACAGACCAAATCCCTCTTCCTTCCACTTAACCACTCATTGCAAGAATTCTAATATTAGAAACTGCAAGAATAGTGCTGCTGCTAATATCTAGAAGAAATGACTCTGAGTATGTGGAAATGCATGAATTAAACTAATGGGGTACATGGCATTTGACACTGGCCAATTCTTCTAGAGGACTTTTTAATCAGTGGAAAGTCCTATTCAGGGAGAGAATCTTAATGTATCATTGAGGTTGCTTATTTTTTATTTTATATTTTCATAGTGAGATCGTTTTAAACAAAATGGAGTGATTTTGGAGGGTGGAAGGAACAGAGTTCATCAGGCAATGCAGTAGAGAGTTAAAGCACAAAGCATTCTTGGAACCAGAAGAACCTGGCGTCAAAGCTGAAATTTTTCACCAGTGATGTTCTGTGCTGTTGGTTAAGTCAATTTATCTAACCTTAATTTCCTAATTCCTATTGAATGGCTAAGTTATGTATCTAGGAAAACATGAGGGATAACAGATACAGTATACTAGAGCTAGACAGGGAATGAGAAACCTTTGTTTCCTTCTCTGTAAAATAGTGATTGCAATAGTAAAGACTTTATAGAGTCACAGAAAATAATAAATTAGATAATCTGTATGAGTTTAGCACAGTACCTGGCATAAATATATGCTCAATACAAGATTCTTATCCATTTGATTCACCTCGTTTTCAGGTAGGTTTTTTAATACTAATTTATTGATGAATAAGCATTTCAAATTTCTTTTTGAAAATGTTTTAAGCCAAGACAAAATTGGATGGATTTGGAATACTCTTCCCCATTAAGCATATATATATATAGATATAGATATAGATATATATAAAATTGGCCAGTCCTCTTCAGAATTCATATCTACTTCTGATAACAAGGGCTGAATAGAGCCCCAAAGCCACAAGGGTGTGGAATCATCACGACACCTTGACTCAAGCTTGTCTTTCACGGTGGAATTTCCTGTGAACTGGCCATGAGGTTTAAGAGTACTGAAACTTTGCAAATCAGGAGGGCAGAAGATTCTGTGGATGAGACAGGGCCCTTGTAAGATGACTGAATGCTATATGCTATTTAGACCAAAAGTTTTCCAAACGAAGCCTGAGAGTCCTTTTCATCACAATCAACTATTGAATGGCTAAGTTGTGTATCTAGGAAAACATGAGGGCTAACAGAGACAGTATACTAGAGTTACACAGGGAATGAGAACCCCAGGAATTAGCAGAAATCCTAGGGAAAGCTTTGAACTTTCCCGAGACAGAAACTGCCGAGGGTCTAAATCAATTATCCCTCAGAAAAAACCCCACCCAGGAAAGACTCAGATGATACTCATTTGCAGCATAGTTTTGACTTCCCTTCAGATCAATCAAGTCCTTTGCAACATGAGTGGGTTAGTTTCATTTTTTAGAGCCAAACAATTTTTGAATTAACTTCTTTCAGATGACTAGGGAAAAAAATCATTTCCACTTATTACTGGATTTAAAGAGTACTACTTGACTTTTAAAATGCCTATTGTAAAATCTGTTAGTCACCTAAGCCACAAAATAGAAAGTGCTACCCCATCATCACCATTTCTGTGGTGGTCTACTTCTGAAGGCTAAATATTTTAAGACCATTTTTTAATAAAAGTATAAGAGGAAAGCATTCATGTGTGAGCTGAAACAATTAAAAATGCCCAACTTTAGCCCAAGTGTAATTCTGGGTCTTTTTAAAGAACAAATGGAAACCATTTCTGAGCATCTCTACTGTAAAGTGTAGTTCCTACACTTCAAATAAAGGGCTTGAGAGCAGGCTTTAGATAAATACCTAAACCTTAGAAAATAACTTCGTATGAGGTCCCAGTGGGTAAAGACAAGAGCATTGTTTTTATAAGTGTTTGGCAATTCTATTGCATGTACCTAATTCCTCTTTCTTTACTCCATTTCTACTGGTTGTTCTGCAGGCAAGTCTTTCTCATTTTTCCATAGCAATACCCCAGATGAAACCACTCAACTTACTCAACTAACGAAGGAATATATATGATTCACTCAATGTAGACAGATGTAAAGGCTTTTTACATTTTTGCTGCATCCACACATTTGACATCCAGTCAGGAAAGCCCAGCTGAAGTTAATATAAAAACCTGTTGTAGAGAATGCAAGAAGCTCCCGTGATGCTACCAGGATAAATGAAGACAGCAGCAGATATTGAAACTTGCATTTATTGTATCCTTATCCCAAATCTATTTTCCCAGGCTTGTAGAACTCGCGCACAACTTAAAATTGGAAATATATCAGATGTGATAAAGGGTGAGATTGTTGTATGGGTTGTTTTCAGTGGTGCATGTAGAATAAGTAATATGCATGCACATCGATACATATGTGTGTTTATTGCTTTTAAGGTGTTTGTAAAATTGAGAAGAGTATTAATACATCATCCATTACCAGAATTAACAGTTAATTATATTTGTTTTATAAATAAAGATGAGAAAACATCATAGATACATTTGAAGTTTTACTCTATTTCTATTCCTACTCCCCTCTCCCATTCCAAGAGGCAAATTCTATAGTAAATTTAGTATATCATACCTAAAGGTATTTTTATATTTCTTTATATTCATATATTATGTCTCTTTCTCTGTAGCTACATTTTTGCTTTTGTTTTCCTAAATAAGGCATGTATGAATATAAATCACTCTTTTTAGTGGTAATCATAATACAATTAGACAGGGATAGATGTGATAGCTAAATAATTTTCATCTAGTTCTAAGTTAGATATTTATACTTTATATGTTTTAGCTTTTATTTATTCTGCTAAAAATCCCTAAACATTTTATCATATATGTGTCCAAATAGATATTGAAAAATATATACAAAATATAGATAATTATTAAATATTTTTACCACTAGCATTTTCTCATACTTTCATGCCCTTACTTGTGAAAGTGTTGAATACCTTACTGTATTAGATAATCTTATTACAGTTTACTAAGGATAAATGAATTGCTTATACACTCTTTGTGTAGACTCACAGAAATTGAAAAACCTAACATACTGCTTTGGAAAGCATCTAATTCCTCTTAGCACAATGTAAGTAACAAAAAAAAAATGCATATCTTACTAATTTTGAATCATCACACATCAATAGGGCTACAATGTTTCCATCATAAGTAAGGAAAAGTAAAGGATCAATTCACACAAAAAAATTGAATCATTTTGGGGATACTGGAAACAATGGATCAGCCAGGTTTCATGTTTCAGAAAGAACTAAATTGCTCATTTGGGGGGCTCTATTAGTTCTTTTTTAATGAACTAATACAACTGTTTCCTTTTTAATGAACTAATGCAACCATTATAGAAAAGATAGATGGATAAAAAAACCCGGACTCTGTTTTGCTTGAGCCTTAACAGAACTACCCCAATCTTCACGCTATTGCCTCAAATTAGAAGGCGTAATATATCAGTGGTAAAGTTCCTAATAGAAACACAGCACTCCCCTTAAACATTTCTCTTTCACTTCTGAAGAACGGTTATAAAGGCCAAAATAAAATGAAATTACTTGGTTCATGGGCATTTTTTTCTCACTCTTGAATCCAGTTTTTCAGGGATCTCATGGCTTCCAGATAATACAGATATTATTGTCTAGTCTAATCAATAAATACTGGAGTAATAAAAAAAAAAAGAAACATGATGCTTTTATCATATTTCTACCAATGTCTAATGATATTCCAATTTTTTAAAGAAGTCTTCCCTGATCACTCCGGAGAGAGTAATATTTTCTTCTTCTAAAATCCCATAACATTTTATCTATTCCTCTACATATTTTTTTACTTAGGAATTTTAAATTAATTTTCATGTCTAGTCTCCAAATTAAAGTACAAAAACTATCTTAACATTTTAGAATCTGCAATAAATAGAAAAGTGCATTTAAGTTAGTAAATGTTTAAAAATATTTTCAAAAATAAATGAATTATCAGAGTAATACTCTAACTTACATCAACATACTTTATTCTTAAAGAATTGCATTACTAAAAGGAAAAATAACTTATAATAACACAATCCTGAGCCACATGACCTGCCTGTTAACTACATATATGATAGTGGTCTCATAAGATTATATTATAGTATTTTTACTGTAACTTGTCTATGTTTAGACATGTTTATACATTCATGTATTTACCATTGTGTTATAATTGTCTGTAGCATTCAATATAGTAACATGCTGTACAAGTTTGTAGCATAGAAACAATAGGCTACGTCATATATAATCGCCTAAGTATGTAGTAGACAATACCATCTAGGTTTGTGTAAGTACATTCTATGATGTTTGTACAATTTCAAAATTGCTTAAAGACACATTTCTCAGAACATAGCCTGTCATTAAGCAAGGCATGACTATATGAGTTTTTAGAATTTTTGAGTGCTTATAGATAATTCTCAAACTTTAGCTTTCATAATAGTCACTTAGATAACCACTGCTAATGCAATTTTAGCTCATATTTCCAGTGAATTTAATTTAACATGCAGCAGCCAAGAATCTACTTTGTTACAAGCACCCAGGGTATTCTGATACAGGTAGCCCTGAGGCACTCTTTGAGGACCATTATAACGAATATTAAGTTGCATGCTTTACAGGCATTACATTAATATTCCATTACAGAGCAACCCTACAAGGTAGCTAATAGTGTATCATTCTATTTTATGGGTAAAAAACTGAGGTCTAACTAAAGAATCAAAATCTGCATTGCCTTCTTCCACTCTCTTGTACTTAATCTGTAGTCTTTTCTTGGTGAAAAGATTAGCAGACCAATGCATGAGAGATTTTGGGGGCAGGGCCAAAGCACTGTCAAATATGGAGAGGGTTAGTGTTCTGTCTTCACTGGAGTATCATGCTAGAGGGAAGGTTATGGCAGTCACCATTCAAGGAATGAAACTATCCCAGGAGATGTAAGATTATTCAGGTAGCTAATAGGAGGATTTGACAGGAAGGGATGTAAAGAATAACAAAGTCTGGTAATGGGATGAAAGAGAAATAAAACACAATCCGCTAGAAAGTTGTAAATTACAGTTATTGAATATATAGTCAAATAGACTAGACTTACAGTAGAACAGACTTAGAGAAGACATTTTCGAATGTAAACTTCATGATAACAGGGATTTTTATTTATTATGTTGATTGCTGTACCTCATTGCCTAGAACAAATGCTGGCATGTAGTAGGCATTCAACAAGTACTTGCTGAATCAATTAATGAATAATTATTGAAGGTTATTTTATAATATATCAGAAAATACATTGTAACACCCAATTTTCAGTAGTTCCTGGGTCACTGACCATCCTCTCCTCAGCAATTCCTCACTTTACTTCCCTGACCAGTAACTTCTTTTTATTTTGACTATAACTAAATATAGACTTCTGTTGGAGGAAGTACTGTTTAGTCAAGACTCAAAGAAAATAGAATAGCCTTTTGCCAGTCTCACTATGAGCAGCTTCACTGAAGTCTCTAAATACATTTGAAGTCATTCTATATGGAATTCAGAAACCACTCTGCTTTGGGGGAGTTTAGAAATGCTTAAAAAAAATCAAATGCTTAAAATATCAAACTCTTCTGGTTGAAGAGTTTGAAGAGATTGAAGAGCTATCTACAGTTGCTATAAGTGAGTGATAAAGAGTACTTTATTTCAAATTAAATGATTTCAGGTTAACAGGAGAGAGTAATTTTTGGTTAATTGCTAAATTTGCAACTGAAATATTATCATTTGGTAATCTTAAAAAATCCTATCTGGAACCATCAAGTGAATTGCAGACATTATATTTGCTTTTTTTTTTTTTTTTAAGTAAGTGGTACTAATATTATTACAGGGTAGTAACTCACATGCTACATTAATGTTATGTTTATTTTTATAGGTACATTTTTAATCATTGAATAAAGATTAATTAAAATATTGGAGTTTCTCATTATTGGCAAAATCTCTAGGAAGAAGAAATCAAATGGATAAGGTGCAAGAAGAAACACAATAGCCTGATTTTCTCTCTTCTACTAAAAGAATTCCCTTCTGAAAATTGTTAAGTACACCCAGGGGAATGGATCACAGTTCAGACTTGTCTGTTACAATTCCTGTATTTTATCAGTTTAAAAAAAAATCTATAGAGTATAAACAACTGAATGGAGATAAGAAAATGTTGGTGAAATAGATTCTAATTTTTCCATATCATAAATAATAACTATTATTCAATAGCATTATTTTATTTCCTATAATTAAGCAAAAGGTTGTTACCCAACTACTAATTAAAATATAACTATCACTCAGAATATAATCTCCAGTACAATGATAAAGAGGCAGCTTTTTGTGATGGACAGTGTCACAGTCTGAGTCAGAACACACCTACATTTGGGTTATTATGACAACTGTCAGTTTTGTAACCTTGAAAAAATTACTTAGTCATTCTCAATTTTTTATCTATAAAATAAAATAATATATCAGTCCCATTTCTCTTTTAAGTTTTCTTTGAAGAATAAATAAGTTAATGGCCAAGAAAAGATATGAAGATATTATCTTTATGCAAGAGTAGGTTTAAATTAATACATTTTTAATTCAATGGCACCCATCTATTGATTAGAACATTATAATCTAATTACTGAACAAATATATGTGCATAAAATTATAGACCAAGATAGAATGAGGAAAGAGACAGGAATGGATACATTGTAATGTGTACCTAAAGTAGGATGAACATCTTATGATTGTGTTGTTAGGGGGCTGAGGTTGACTCAGAACTCAGCTATAATGATACTGATACCATTAAAAACAATATTCCACTATAATAACAATATTGGTATATGAACATGCCTAATAAATTTTTAGTGATACATGCTTAATAAATGTTTTAGGATACATCAAAACTTGTTAAAGCATCAATTCCAGAAAATGTGCAATAGTGAAAGTGAAACACTCAAAGATAACTTTTTTGATGATCCACAATTTTCACATTTGCTTTAATTCATTACCCAAAAAGAATCACTTATCTATTTACACATCTACTCTGGCATCTATCTGTGTTTCCAAACCTAAGCCTATATTCTTAAATATCCTATAATTTAATATCAAGTCTTCTGTTAAAAATAATTATGTATAAGAAGAATTATCTATTAAATTTGTATTAAAGTATGAGCAATATTCAATTAATGTATTATCTAGCACAAAATAAGCACTCAATATCTATAAGCCAGCACGATTATTATTTCACATTTAAGTAAATTTTATTCCCAAATAAAAATATCCCAATTATAATTTGTGGTTTAATAAATGAAAACCCAATAGGTAAACATAAAATTTAAAAATCAGGACTTTATTTACAGAAAAGAGTGACAAGTTTTAAAATTTCAGTTTGCTAATTTCAAGTATTACTAAAGATACCAGGAAATAATACACTCATACACCGCTGGTGGAAATAACATTGACCTGAAAGATTGGAGGTCAGTTTGATTATGGGCATTCAGATGTAAAATGTGAATTGACTATGACCTAAAAATTGTACTGCTTGAAGAAGTCTGTTGTGCTGTTCACTGTAAAAGCAAATAACATCAAAAATTTTAAAAATTAATCGATAGGACAATTTCTTAATGGTAATCTTATGCCTTATTATTATAATATTATGCACTAGTGTAAAATAATAAATTTAAGCTATATCTACTAACTGGAAAACTCCTCAAGACATATGACTGGGTGAAAAAACAAGTTATGGAAGCACAGAATATGATACGGTATGCAAACACGCCTATGTACCAAACAATGCTATTTAGTTACATAGATACATTGGGAAAAACATATGTGAGTACTATGGGTTGAATCACTTCTCTCAAAAGCAGTAACCCCAGGACCTCAGGATGTGGCTCTTTTTGGAAACAGGATCTTTACAAGGTAACGAAGTTAAAATGAGGTCATTAGGATGGACTCTAATCTGTTATGACTGGTAGCCTTATCAAAGCGGAAATTTGGACACACACACACACACACACACACACACACACACACAAGACAATGTAAAAATACACAGGGAGAAGATGGCCATGTACAAGTCAAGGAACACGTGAGGCTAGCAGAAGCTGATAGAGAGGCCTGGAAAAGAGCCCTCACTCTGTTTTCAGTGGGAGCATGGCCCTGCCAACACCTTGCTTTCGGACTTCTAGTCTCTAGAACTGTGAGACAATGAATTTATGCTTCAGCCATTTAGTTAACGGTACTTTTATGGCAGCCCTAGAAAATAAATACAAGTCATAGAAAATAATCTTTTATACAATATGGAAGTAATATAATGGCAACTTATGGGAAATGGACTGAATTCAGATATTTTGTTTAAAGAAGAAATGCACACTTTTATCACAATAATGTATTACCTGTATATTTACAAATAAAAAATTAGATAGATACATTTCTTTATGGGCAAAAAGAGTCTATACTGTGACAACTCAGACGCAGATTTAGCCTACATAAAATTGTGGTGTTAGGAAAGTTTTCACTTAATCTTTTGAAGCTCCCTCTTTGCATTCTCATCTTGCTGGTACTCACGGGCATCACTACTGACTTTGGTTGCCCAGTGTCACCGGTTATCCACCTACTATTTGCAAAGCACTCATCAAATGGCCATGTGTGCTGAGTGGGCACTCAAAAGCTGGTTCCTTTCTGTTTTCTTCCTCCTTGTCCAGGACTCACACATTCCAAACTCACCTCTCTTTAAATTTCTACCTATTCATAATATTCTCACTTCTTAGAAGATTATTAAAAAGGAAACAAATACATTTTGAATAGTTGAGAACTCTCTTACTCTTTGTGTTGCTGGTAAATAAAAATAATATTTCAGGAAAGCCAAATACATATGGATTGAGTATAATTTCATTCTGTATGAAAAAATGAACTGTAGCACCTAGAGTCCCATCAGAAAGATTTTGGCATAAAGCCTCTAGATTGTGTATTCAGCATGTAAACCTGGTTCTACCAATAAGGAGTTCATTGAGCAAGGCATTTAAAATGTATTTGTAACTGATAACGCTCCTGACTTCAGAGCTGAGAGCTCTCTTCAAAAAAACACTCTTCCTACTGTGCATATAGTTAGAAAACCTAAAGTAAGACAAGTAGGAATAAGATACAAATAATTTTTCTCATCAAAATAGCCTAATGACTTAGTTTATCCTTCATATGATTTAAAAACAATGCCCAAATATATATAGCATTTTAGCTGTAACAGTATAAGTTTACACACAGTAGCCCATTTGATCTACAGGAATATCTTCTGAAGCAGGTTAGACAGATCTAATTGTCCTAGTGCCTGGCTTGATAATTCAGATGAACTTCAATTAACACTGCACTGACTACAAGAAACATTGAGGAATACAGAAAGCGATTAAAAGACGAATAATATAGGGATTTATATCACATGGGAAGAGGCCCATCTAAATAATAGAGAGGTTTGATTTATCAAATTATAGAACATTTAAAGAGATAGGCTTGAATTATTGGTATTTAAAATATTAAATATCTTTTTTTCAAATTAATTGAAGACTGCTTCTAAGCAATGATTGGTCGTATCGGATATATGCTTTAAATGACCAGAGAAAATTAATGCATAACAATCATACTGCTGGTTTAACTTTTTTTCTTAAATGATTCTTTTATATAGGTTTACATGATTAGTTTACCTAGGGAAAACCTTTTTTCATTTTTGGTCCAAAGTATACTTTTGTGATAATTCTCACATGTTTTAGATGAGCAACCTACCAGTGAATTAATCTTAGCTGTATACATTTATATGGTAGTTCCCCTTATCTTTGGGAAATATGTTGGAAGCTTCCCAGTGAACACCTGAAGCAGAATCCTATATATACCATGTTTTTTCCTATACATACATACCTAGATAAAGTCTAGTCTATAGACACAGTAGGAGATCAACAACTAACAATAAGATAGAATAATTACAACAATATACTGTAAGAAAAGTTACATGAATATGGTTCCTTTCTCAAAATATCTCATTCTGCTGTACCCAACCTTCTTTTTTGTGATGACTTGAGATAATAAAATGCCTACATGATAAGATGAAGTGAGATGAATGACAGAGGCATTACAACATAGCATTAGGCTTCTATTGATCCTCTGACAACATGTCAGAAAGGATTATCTGCTTCGGATAATCCTAGATCATCAAGCCATGAAGATGTTGATGGTTGGATTTCAGGAGAAGGTGATGTCAATGACTAATGGGTGGGTAGCGTCTATAATGTAGATACTCGGGACAAGGGATGATCCACATCCTAGGTGGAACAGAGCAGAGTCATGCGAAATTTCATCATGCTACTCAGTACAGCCCGAAATGTAAAAGTTATTTGTTTCAAATAAGTGAATTTATTTCTGGAATTTTCCATTTAATATTTATGTAGTTGACTGTGGATAACTGAAACCACAGAAAGTGAAACCACAGATAAGAGAGGATTATTGTGTGTGTGTGTGTGTGTGTGTGTGTGTGTGTCTATGGCGTGTACATTCAACACAAGAGAAACAACAAATAGTTATTCACCACCCATGTGCAGCTTCCTGTGTATGTGCTTTGGGAAATGCAAATATTAATAAGAAAATATTCTTCTGCTTGGTAGAGTCTACTAGGAGGGAAGAATCACAAATAAGATAAAAATTATAAAAAGTAAAATAAAACACTATAGAGGTTTAGGGAGCTTTTCCAAATCTAAAGTTAAGATTTTAAAAATATTTTATGTGTTTTACATTTTAGACTCATAAAAATACACTTCTTAATAACTAACAACTACACCTTTAAAAAGTCAGATATATTAGGGCTGGTCTTTGAAATGGGAGTTATTTCATCCTCTAAAGCAAAATTACAAATGAAGTCCACTCAACTATTAAATTATCACAGGGATGACACTGTACCAAACTGAAGAAAAATGTGCATGATTCAGCACAATAGGAAACTTGAAAAATTGTAGCACAACAAGCCTCCAGCTCAAACTACACAGTAGTCTTGTGAAATGAGGGCCTCCCAAGGAGCTCTAATGGCCAGAGAGTTAGACTCATTTTTAAAAGCATTTTCAGCCGGAGGACAAGATTCATTGCCATCCATTATCAAACAGCATCAATATCAAAATCAATAATGATACTTCTGAATACTATTAAAATATTGGCAATGAAGCCAAGTTCTTACATTTCAGGGAGTAAAACAAATGAAAAATAAGAAAAGAATGCCAAAACAGCTGTTACATGATGAAGTGAGGAACGCAATCAAGCACAAGATGGACAGCCAAAAAGCTTCAAAGGCAAACTAAAGTATAATTTGAACCAATGTAACATCAACATCAATTGCTTCAGAACAGCAGCAGCAGACAGGCATCACTGGAGGGAACAATTAGTGACAGTGACTTGATTGTGGAAAAATGAGTGCCTACACCAAAAGCAGGAGATAACGGACACACCAACAAAAAACTAAAGGAGAAATAGCTTTAATCATCCTCATCAAAATAATAGTATATGTAGGTCGAATACAGGTCACTTTTAGCTTTCCTCATCCTCACAGAAAACAGCACCAGGAGATAATATTAATGAATACACAAAGTTCTAATGTGTGTCAAAAAATACAGTTCATTAAGCTGAACAGTGAGTGATTCAGACTAGACATGTTTTCACAGATAATTAAGAAATCTTGGTTAAACAGATGGAGAAGACAGATGCTGTTCCTTCTAAGTTTTTGAATTTTGAGGGTCAAGCTATCCCGTGATTTCTCTTAACCAGCTGTGATGTAAATATGGAAAACACATCTGATTTGGTGGATGCTGCTCAGGGTATTATAAAAGGTAATATAGTAACAACACTTTGATATAATTGTCTGAAACTGGGAGACAACAGGAAAAGGTCATTTTGAAATTAACACAAGTTTCAATAATATCAAGGACTTACATAACACTAACAATGTTCCAGTCACTTGTCTAAGTGTTTACCAATATTAACTCATTTAATCCTCGTAAAACTTCTGTGAGGTACAGGTAAGCTACTTTTCAGATGAGGACACTGAGATACTGGGTGGACAGATGACTTGACCAAAGTCATACAACTAATAAGCAGCTGTACTTTAGAATATAAAGAACTCTTGTATGACTACGGGAAGAAATTTAAGGGATATATGATTTCATTGTCTGGCAAGTTTTTTTTTAACGAAAGAATCATTTTATTTACAACCATAAGATTTCACAGGAAAAACTATCAAGGATATAACAAATTAACACCAATTTTTCTATATATTCTCTAACCATTAAATTCATAATTCCTTCAAATTATAGGAGGATCAAGCTCTTTGGGCAATCACAAAGTATATTCTTAATGCAGTTGACAAATTATTTCAATATACATTTTTTAAGTACCTTTACTATCTGCAAAATATGGAAGAATATGGAAAAGAACAGTACGACTGAGGCATCTAGGGCTGACTGCCTGCATAAACACCCCACATTGCTGCATGATCCCAGTGAGGTTTCATTCTTTCTCCTTCTCAAAAATTTCTTGTTACCCCTTCACGTCTTCTTAAGTCCTTCACAACTTTGCCTTCTTTTGATCACCATTTTCCTCCTCTTTCTTTTTTTTTTTTCCTTTTTTTTTTTGTTTTTTGAGACGGAGTCTCGCTCCGTCGCCCAGGCTGGAGTGCAGTGGCCTGATCTCAGCTCACTGCAAGCTCCGCCTCCCGGGTTTACGCCAGTCTCCTGCCTCAGCCTCCTGAGTAGCTGGGACTACAGGCGCCCGCCACCTCGCCCGGCTAGTTTTTCGTATTTTTTAGTAGAGACGGAATCTCACCGTGTTAGCTAGGATGGTCTCGATCTCCTGACCTCGTGGATCCGCCCGTCTCGGCCTCCCAAAGTGCTGGGATTACAGGCTTGAGCCACCGCGCCCGGCCCCTCTTTCACTTCCCTTTGTGCTTCCTCTCTGCTCTATAACAACAAAGCCGCACAGTCCTCGCTAGCTGAATAGAACATTCTCTCTGTTCAGCAAAAGATGATGCACATTACAGAATGGCTGCACTTGCTCTTGCCCATTAGTTCTTGAATTCAACGTGTAGCACTTCCAAGTTTGTTGCCCCAATGGACAGCTGAGGGCAGGAAAGGGTTATTGTTATCATCCTAGTGATTTGGAATAACAGCTGAATTTGAAGCCTAGTTCTGATCTTCTATCATTACTATTTTGGATTTGCAAATAATGTGACTCTAAATTCTTTGTTTAATTTTTTAAAAGTCCACTACAATTTTATCTGAATTGTCTTATTTGTCACTAAATGAGAAGTTGCATCAGTAAAGGTATACACAGGAAGCAGAATTCAGAAACTCAGTTTAAAAGACGTGGCTGCTGTTTGGCTTATGTAAGAAAATACACTTCTTTAAAGTATTTCAAAGTAACTATTTGTATGCCATTAGCAGAATACTCATTTAAAATGATGGCAGTAAACATTGTTTTAAAGTAATTAATTTTTGTACACACCTGGTATGTAATTTTTCTATATAATTGGTAACAATGGGCTATTTATTCTCTTTTGCAAAAAAATGATAGTTTAGACTGTGCCACTGAACAAATCTGAATTAGTGATGCCTCCCAGTTTTAACTCTTCACAAACTTCTGTCCATGAATCTCAAATCATCAGTTTGGTTCAGTGTCTCAAGTCTAAGGACTCAATGCTAAATTGGTGCTGCTCAGCTAAATTGATCTTAAATCCCTTTTTCTTTTTTCTTTTTTTTTTTTGCTTACTGCCTGGATGTAAAGCAGACATTCTTTCTCCTTTATAATCTTTCTTCTCTATATCAACACCTTTTCCTTGGTTTTCTAAAAGGAAATCTATAATATTCTCTTTTATTATCAATCTCAGATCCTACCTACCACTTTCTGGAGAACTCAGTTCATATGCTATAGGTTTTGCTATATAATAAAAGGTTTGCTTATGTTTAGATTTGATAAATAGAGACATTTCTAGTTCTTTCATACTTAAATATTTTCCTGCAAGGACTAAAATGTACCAGTCTTCAAGAATCTATATTAGAACTGTGATTTCCTCTATGTAGGATCTATTAATGCAACCTACATAATGACCCACAAAAATCAGCAAATGATTAACAATGCTGGTGGAAATAGCTGTAATCAACCAGATTTGAAATTAGGAAGAACTGAGTTTGAGCTCAGATTCTTTTCATTGACGCTCCATAAACTCTGTAAAAATGAGGCTAGAGGTAAAGACTAAACAAGATAATAAGGGGAAGATTTTGACCAAGTACAGTGCCATGTGCTCAATAGAAACATAACTACACAGATATAGCCTTCCTCTTTTAGTTTCAAATATTTCCCTTGCAAATATCTCATTATATTATAAACATGTTATTAATAACCTTAGTTATAACAAAGCACATTTCCAAATATTACTATTAAACTGAAATAGAAATTTTCATAATATTTGTCTGAACTCCTCACTCATTAGTTATTTTCTAAAAGTACAGTTTAAGTGTTCCATCATGCCAACATTGGTGCTGGTCCTGATACTGCTGGGGAATAGAGAGAAGCAGTATTTCTTTTATTTCACCCTCTGTGACAGTCTAACAGCTTTTGGCAAGCGGAGGAAGAAATAATTCCCAGTCTCCCCTTAAGTCTTGAATCTAAATCTTTCATTTTTATGCTCAACTGTAAGTTATTTATCTAGACAGGGATCTCACTGTCTCTCACATTCATTTTATGATGAATGTTATACTTGGAAAAAAAAAGAATTTCTTTGAATTATAATCCAGTGGGAATTATATTATAGTTCAAGTTCACTATTGAGAAGAATGCATCAAAGCAGGTTTATTAACAGCATATTTTTCTTCTTATATTCCCCTGGAAATATAATAAATTTCTACAATTTAATTATCATTATTAGAATCTCAGGATAGAAATCTCATTGCATCATAACATCTAGGTTACATGTTACCAGACATACAGTACCCAACTTGGGGTTAAGCCTACAGTATCTGGAGTCAATGCTTGGGACCTAAATCACAGCTCTAATCTCTTACCAGCTGGGTAATCTGGGGTAACTATTTAATATACCTGTGCCTCAGCTTCCCATTTGTATAAGAGGAAGGCAATAGTGCTCCTCAAATGGGTTTTTGTAAGGTTTAAATGACATGTAAACAGGTACCTGGCACATAGTCACTGCTAAATAAATATTACATATTATGTTAAATAAACACACATTGACAATATAAAAACTCTATGTTGGAATAGGTTTTTTCATTTTAGGAGAGTTATTATGCAATGCGTGAGTGTATAACTCATGCTGACCCCTTGAACCTTAGGTCTTCACAGATTATAAATCTTTGAGAGATATCTCCACTTCTTCAATACTATCTTTTAAAAAGTGTCATACATTATGAAAGATCTGAAAAACAAATCTTTGTAATTTGCTACCCATCTTTAGCAACAATAGCAATATAAAATAATTTCTTGATTGTTTGCAAAAGATCTAAAAAAGATCAGAAACTTGTTTCTTAAAGATGACAGGACTGAAAGAAGATACTGAAAATATTTGTTTTTCTACATTTAAATTCTAATGAGCATATTAAAAACAAAAATGAAGACAAAACATGGTAGGTCTAGGACCATTGGTGGCTGTTCCTCTTGGCCTCAGAGTATTGTCCTGTAAATCCATTATTTTTATCATTCTGGCTTATAACGGGCCTGTGAAGTTGTTTTGGCCTACTGTTTCTCAAGAAGGAATGTCCAGGATGCTTTACTTCACTCTCTTTGAAATTACATTGCAAAAGCAATAATGATAGATTGTCTCCTCCTTATTTATTTGAACCTAGAATTGTTAGAAATACCATAGACATGACTAGTAAAAACATTCACAAGAAAAGTTTAAGAAGGGTTCAATAGTATTAAAATGTAGTTAATACAGGTATAAAATGAGATTTTAAAATACCTAGTCATACGGATAAAGACAAAAATATTCTTTTGTGATACATGGTCTATGAATTATTTTAGTGAATTTTTGTGATTTGATGTTTTCCTTATATAGTTATCTCAGAATGATAAAAAGTTTTAAAAATATTTAAAATGTAATGTTCACATACCACAAATTCAAAATTGTATTTATTAATACTAGTGTCATATTTATGTTGTTAATATTAAACAATATACCATGATCAAGAATCTAAAGGCAGTTTAATATTAGGAAATCTGTTAATAGTAAAATTCAACATCAATAAGCCAAAAGAAAAAATACATCTTTATTTTGTCAGATAGCAAAATAATCATCTGACTAGCAAAGGAGGAATACAAGGATACTTCCCTAACATGATACAGCAACCTTAAAGTTGACATAATTTCAAATAAAGAAATACTACAAGGATTTCCATTAATGATAAGAATAAGGCAAGAGTAATATTTTAGATATACAAGACAGTATATATTCAAAAAATGAATAGAAGTTATAAATATATTCTAGGAAGAGACAAGTGTGTATCAATACATAAGTTACCATAAAGTCATTCAAAAGAGTAGTGAAGGAATGGAGTCTTTATTTAATGGTTTGGGGGTAAACAATGCATTTAAAAGAGAAACTCAATGTATTCACCTAACATTATATGTAAAGATTAATTACAGATACATTAAAAGAAAATTATCAAAACATCAAAACTCATGGCAAGAGAAAACCAAAGATGAATATTTATGCAAACACAAGCTAAGAAAATCATTTCTATAAAATACAAAAGAACAAAATGATGTTAGAGAATATTGATAAATATGACCATATAAAATTTATGGTTACAAAAATGGGTTCAATTGACCAATTAGCTTCTTGGAAAATATGAAAACTTGAATGCTTCTTGAAAGCACTAGAAGAAAGTCTGTTCTGTGATCTATTTTTTTAAGTGAACTCCTAGGAAAAAAGGGATATACTTTTACAAAAATAGTAAAAACAATATATTAAGTGAAATAACAACTGTTAGATCATTTGTTATCTAACTAACTTTTTCCATTGATTTTCTTTGAAAATATAAGCAATTTGTTATGAAATAGCTTAAATATGAGAATTCAGTAAAATTTCCAGGGTATTAAGAATAAATAACATACTATGGTTTTCTCTATAGCTATTGAACTTCACTTGTGGTGATGGTTTCACAGGTATATATTTGCAAACTTACCAACTTGTATACATTAAATAGGTACTTTTTTTGCGTGACAATCATACCTCCATAAAGTACTTTAAAAATTGCATCCAAAATGTTTTCAAACATTCAACGAACAATAAATGAAACTTTTAGGACACTTCGTGTTTTTGTAATATGTGGAATGAAATGTTTTTATCTGTATGACTATGGAAACTTCAAAGTTAGAGGAGCAAACTGAATATTTTTATATAGATGGAAATCTCATTTTTCCACAAATATCTTGGCAGTATACTATTTCACAGATAGTTTCTGTTAGACTTTGTGACTATGTACATTCTTAAAGGTAGAGTTGTATTAATATAGTAATTAGCATGAAAAAAATTCCATGGAAGCTTAAAGAAAAATGGGGGTTTCAACCAAACCAACAGCACCTTTGTTTTCTTTATAGTATTATAGGCAGAAGGTTTAAAGGATCTTTAAAAAGATCTGAGCATACTAAAATTTTCATAGTAGTACAAAACAGAGCATGTACATAAACTGTAATAAATGGAATATTGTAATGGACTAGAAGTCGGTAAGGTGATTATGGAAGCTATCATGTGCAAACTCGCATAAATGTAAGGCTGTAATAAAAATATAAGGGGATGGTTTCTGAACCTGGAGTACTATTTAACAACATTAGTAAATTTGGATTATACACCTTCAGGACCAGGAATGGAATAATGGTTGAATATCATAAAATTGTTTTAAGATAACATGACTTTAAATTCGAGCTAGTGTTTGAATTTTAAAATATTTTTTCTCCACACTTTTATTATAGAAACAGTGATGGTAGAACAATACTTTCAGTTCTAAGAATCGTAATAGTACTCTCTCATCACACATTGTAGCAGAAAAATCTATTTTCCTCACCCATTTTTGACCTTATAAAAGTACTTTTATAAAAAAAAATTCCACATATAAGTGAGATCATGCCATATTTTTCTTTCTGTGTCTGCACATAGAAAAAGAAAATGAAAGCGTGGTTATCACAGGTGGTGAGGCAGGGAAGGAAATGGGGAGATGTAGGTCAAAGGATACAAAAGAGTGGATATGTAGGATGACAACTCTAGAGATCTAACATACAACATGAGGACTACAGTTAATACAATTCTATTGTATTAAGGATCTTTGTTAAATAAGTAGATTTTAGCTGCTCTTGTCACGAAGAAAGTAACTGAGAGATAATAGATGTTAATATGCTTCACGATAGCAACCATTTTACTGTCTCTATGTATCCCATAACATTATGTTGTAAACCTTAAATATACACAATAAAATATATATTTTTAAGGACATTTTATTGTCTTTTAAAAGATATCCTTCTCCGGAAAAGAGGGATTCTGATAACATTAAAATTACTTTCACTGTATTTTAAAGCTATAAGAAATAATAAAAATGTTTAATATAGAACAAAAAAACCCCCTTATATAATGTTTCCTCAACAACTCTGGGATCTCAACACCATTAATAATTTATACTAATGGCGACAATCTAAATAATTTTTAATATAAAACTTATTAATAAAATAGTTATCTGTAGGTACATCAAAATTGACAATATCTGAAAGGTATTACATAGATATGCATTTAACAAATCAGTGTTGGGAAGCTGTCAGAAGTTATGCCCAGTCACTTCTGGTGGATAAAAGAATATTCCATTCAGATTCAAAATTCTGAAATAAAATATCTGTCTTAACAGCTGAATATGAAATTTCAGAGTATCAAATCAAATTGTGTGCACTGGGATTAAAAACAGAGACGTTTTGGCTGTGATTGACAGCAGAGCTAAAGCAACAAGAATCATTATGATAACTAAAAAAAAAATATTGATACTTAGTTACTGTTCTTAACTAACAGTTGGGGCTGATACTCTAAATCAGCCAATAAGATGGAATAGCCCAGCTATAGTTACTCTAAGTTGTCAAGGTAACACATCCATCCTTGAGATTTTCTCATTAATTTCCTCTCATGCTTAGATTTATGAAATACCACCAAGGACAATTCCACTCCTTCACTACCCGGCTGCTATGATCTGAATGTGTGCCTTCAAATTCAAATTGAAAACTATCTCCATTGTGGTGGTATTAAGAGGTGGCGCCTTTGGGGAGATGACTAAATAATAAAGGCTCTGCCCTCATGATGGGATCAGTGCCCTTATATGAGTGACTCTTTTGGCCCTTCTACCATGTTGAGGACACAGCAACAAGGAGCCTTTCTGAAGCAGAGAGCAAGCCCTCACCAGACACTGAGTCTGGGGCACCTCGACCTTTGGCTTCTCAGGATGTATGTATTTACATGGATATATGTGTATACACACATACACATGTTAGATATAAATAGTGAAAAGTTCATATATCTCTTCAAAATTTATTTACTTCAACAGAGATGACTCACAAATTTTTATGCGTGTGTGTGTGTGTGTGTTAACATTAACTTAGAGGACATTTGCTTCTGCATTCAACTCTCAGCTGTTTGGAGCCTCTGGGTATGATGCAAGTCTTAGAATTGGCAGGGAATTCTCTCCTATCTTTTTACATCAGTAGGATTTCCATTTGCTTGCTTTGGAATTGCTTACTTTTCTACTTTTCTCTTGCTTTTGTGGGTAGACCATAGTTACTTCCTCCACCTCTGGTTCTTCCCAAGGCTTTTGATTACCACTTAGATGTTCAACTTTTAACCTCTTCTATCATATCCCTGTATTCCAATTTGTTACACTATTTTCTAATTCTAAAAAATCAACACTACCACGAAAGTAACACTTTATCATCAGTGGCTTAAATGTGCAAACTATTGATTTTATTTAAAAAATGAGGTTTTTTTCCTGAAATTATTATGACTCCTGTTTATACATCTGCAATTTTTGTCCCTACTCTCTGTTATTCCAACTTTGTTATTTTTTATATTCTCTTTTTAGTCATAATCATATGATGTGCTAAATTTAACTACTGACTTTCAATAATTTAATTATCAGCTTAGACTTTTCCCTTTAATACTTACCTGTATAAGCATTTAAAACAATGGTGATGTGTTCTAGAAAAATATATTCTAATTTTATAGTAGGTCTAGATGTCTTCCTCTCTTTCCTTATTTCTTCTTTTTTAAAATTTGCAACATGATGGAAATTTTAATACATTTTTCAAAAAACAAACTATAGCAATAATCAACAGTCAAATATTTAAATTTTTATTGATTTAAAAGGCCGGATTTAAAATTTCTGAACACTTTTAAATGAATAATTTACATTATTTAATCTCAAAATCATAAAAACCATTTTGTAGATAGTAACTAATGATAATATTTCCCCAAATTAAAATAATAATATTCCCACTTGCTTGATGATTATATACATAGAAAACCTGCAATTTGAGATTCACCTGAGATTAGCATCTAGTCTAGTTTCATTTTTAAATTCAGATCATAATTATAGTTTTTTCTTTGGCTCTGGTATAATTCTCTTCTATTAAGACCATTCATTTTTCTTAACATAACATTCAGTTTGCTAAAATATTCAGACATGCCTTTTAAATCTCTGACTTTTATTGTTGATAAATACCTAACGTATCTATTGCATTCATTGAAATCTATCCTAATCTTATTTATTTTTAATTCAGACTACAGTGACACCTCTGTATATACAAGTACCTATCAATATAGCCAATCAGAGTTCAACATATACCAATACTTAGAAAACTGTAAACTGGGTTTATTTTATTTAACAATGATATCTACAAAACATGATGAGACTTTTTTAAAATTATACTTTATGTTCTGGGGTACATGTGCACAACATGCAGGTTTGCTACATGTGTATACATGTGCCATGTTGGTGTGCTGCACCCATTAACTCATCATTCATATTAAGTATATCTCATAATGCTATCCCTCCCCGCTCCCCTCACCCCACAACAGTCCCCGGTGTGTGATGTTCCTCTTCCTGTGTCCAAGTGCTCTCATTGTTCAATTCCCACCTATGAGTGAGAACATGTGGTGTTTGGTTTTCTGTTCTTGTGACAGTTTGCTGAGAATGATGGTTTCCAGCTGCATCCATGTCCCTACAAAGGACATGAACTCATCCTTTTTTATGACTACATAGTATTCCATGGTATATATGTGCCACATTTTCTTAATCCAGTCTGTCTTTGATGGACATTTGGGTTGGTTCCAAGTCTTTGCTACTGTGAACAGTGCTGCAATAAACATACGTGTGCATGTGTCTTTATAGCAACATGATTTATAATCTTTTGGGTATATACCCAGTAATGGGATGGCTGGGTCAAATGGTATTTCTAGTTCTAGATCCTTGAAGAATCGTCACAGTGTCTTCCACAATGGTTGAACTAGTTTACAGTCCCACCAACAGTGTAAAAGTATTCCTATTTCTCCACATCCTCTCCAGCACCTGTTATTTTCTGACTTTTTAATGATTGCCATTCTAACTGGTGTGAGATGGTATCTCATTGTGGTTTTGATTTGCATTTCTCTGATCGCTAGTGATGATAAGCATTTTTTCATGTGTCTGTTGGCTGCATAAATGTCTTCTTTTGAGAAATGTCTGTTCATATACTTTGCCCACTTTTTGATGGGGTTGTTTTTTTCTTGTAAAGTTGTTTGAGTTCTTTGTAGGTTCTGGATATTAGCCCTTTGTCAGATGAGTAGATTGCAAAAATTTTCTCCCATTCTGTAGGTTGCCTGTTCACTCTGATGGTAGTTTCTTTTGCTGCGTGGAACCTCTTTAGTTTAATTAGATCCCATTTGTCAATTTTGGTCTTTGTTGCCAATGCTTTTGGTGTTTTAGACATGAAGTCCTTGCCCATGCCTATGTCCTGGATGGTATTGCCTAGGTTTTCTTCTAGGGTTTTTATGGTTTTAAGTCTAATATTTAAGTCTCTAATCCACCTTGAATTAATTTTTGTATAAGGTGGAAGGAAGGGATCCAGTTTCAGCTTACTACTTACGGCTAGCCAGTTTTCCCAGCACCATTTATTAAATAGGGAATCCTTTCCCCATTTCTTGTTTTTGTCAGGTTTGTCAAAGATCAGATGGTTGTAGATATGTGGTATTATTTCTGAGGGCTCTGTTCTGTTCCACTGGTTTATATCTCTGTTTTGGTACCAGTACCATGCTGTTTTTTGTTACTGTAGCCTTGTAGTATAGTTTGAAGTCAGGTAGCATGATGCCTCCCACTTTGTTCTTTTGCCTTAGGATTGTCTTGGTAATGCGGGCTCTTTTTTGGTTCCATATGAACTTTCAAGTAGTTTTTTTTTCCAATTCTGTGAAGAAAGTCATTGGTAGCTTAATGGGGATGGCATGGAATCTATAAATTACCTTGGGCAGTATGGCCATTTTCATGATATTGATTCTTCCTATCCATGAGCATGGAATGTTCTTCCATTTGTTTGTGTCCTCTTTTATTTCACTGATCAGTGGTTTTTAGTTCTCCTTGAAGAGGTCCTTCACATCCCTTGTAAGTTGGATTCCCAGGTATTTTATTCTCTTGGAAGCCATTGTGAATGGGTGTTCATTCATGATTTGGCTCTCTGTTTGTCTGTTATTGGTGTATAAGAATGCTTGTGATTTTTGCACATTGATTTTGTATCCTGAGACTTTGCTGAAGTTGCTTATCGCTTAAGGAGATTTTGGGCTGAGATGATGGGGTTTTCTAAATATATAAACATGTCATCTGAAAACAGGGACAATTTGACTTCCTCTTTTCCTAATTGAATACCGTTTATTTCTTTCTCTTGCCTGATTGCCCTGGCCAGAACATCCAACACTATGTTGAATAGGAGTGGTGAGAGAGGGCATCCCTGTCTTGTGCCAGTTTTCAAAGGGAATGCTTCCAGTTTTTGCCCATTCAGTATGATATTGGCTGTGGGTTTGTCATAAATAGCTCTTAATATTTTGAGTTACAGTCCATCAATACTGAATTTATTGTGAGTTTTTAGCATGAAGGGCTGTTGACTTTTGTCAAAGGCCTTTTCTGCATCTATTGAAATAATCATGTGGTTTTTGTCTTTGGTTCTGTTTATATGCTGGATTACATTTATTGATTTGCATATGTTGAACCAGTCTTGCATTCTAAGGATGAAGCCCACTTGATCATAGTGGATAAGCTTTTTGATGTGCTGCTGGATTCGGTTTGCCAATATTTTATTGAGGTTTTTTGCATCGATGTTCATTAGGGATATTGGTCTAAAATTCTCTTTTTTGTTGTGTCTCTGTCAGGCTTTGGTATCAGGGTGACGTTGGCCTCATAAAATGAGCTAGGGAGGATTCTCCCTTTTTCTATTGATTGGAATAATTTCAGAAGGAATGGTACCAGCTCCTCCTTGTACCTCTAGTAGAATTTAGCTGTGAATCTGTCTGGTCCTGGACTTTTTTTGGTTGGTAGGCTATTAATTATTGCCTCAATTTCAGAGCCTGTTATTAGTCTATTCAGGGATTCAACTTCTTCCTGGTTTAGTCTTGGGAGAGTGTATGTATCCAGAATTTATCCATTTCTTCTAGGTTTTCTAGTTTATTTGCGTAGAGGTGTTTATAGTATTCTCTGATGGTAGTTTGTATTTCTGTGGGGTCGGTGGTGTATCCCCTTTATCATTTTTTATTGCATCTATTTGATTCTTCTCTCTTTTCTTCTTTATTAGTCTTCCACAGTGCAATCAAACTAGAACTCAGGATTAAGAAACTCAATCAAAACCACTCAACTACATGAAAATTGAATAACCTGCTCCTGAATGACTACTGGATACATAATGAAATGAAGGCAGAAATCAAGATGTTCTTTGAAACCAATGAGAACAAAGATACAACATACTAGAATCTCTGGGACACATTTAAAGCAGTGTGTAGAGGGAAATGCATAGCACTAAATGCCCACAAGAGAAAGCAGGCAAGATCTAAAACTGACACCCTAACATGATGAGACTTTTATCACGTAAGTTATTCTTAGTTCATAGACAGTCAGTTGAGGCTTACATGGACACTGAATGGGCAACATATTTTAAGGTAAAGAATGTTAAAATTATGCTAAGTAAAGTATATAAATGTACTTCAAATTATTTTCATTTTATAATAAGAAGAATATTTAGAGAGTTTGCCTCACCCTTTGACTCAATAATGAATCTTACAGAAAGGCAAATGATTTCACAGAGTGAGAGGTCGTGTAGCTCACATTGTATATTCTACACTTAATGAGAAAAGTGAAAAAGAAAAAATAATCAAGCTAAATCAGAGACTTAACCAAAAAGGTAATTTTCAATATATGTCTTGAAATCAAATCAGACTCAACTTTATGAACCACATATATCTAGTCATTAAAAAAAACAGTCTTGACCCAAAGTTAGGTATGAGTAAATAATAATAATAATTTCAGAAGAGAATCACAGCAATGGAGCATTATTAAAATAAGTATATAATTGTCCAATAATTTAGTATATTTTAGGATGTTTATTAGAAATTCAGAAACTTCAGAGTTTTACTGTGCATACTGGAGAAAGAGTTTTTATAAAATACCTAAATCACTTCTTTTTTTTTTTAAATTTATTTATTATTATTATACTGTAAGTTGTAGGGTACATGTGCATAACGTGCAGGTTTGTTTTAAACAAAGAGTTGATCTTAAGATTTCTTGAGATGTTGTGGCATAATTGTATTGATTAAGTAAGGTACCTAATGTGTTAACAAATAAAATGCATATCTTCTATCCACATATCCTTAACTAATAAAGATAATCTGTATTTTTATTTTTAACATTGACTGATATGAAGGACAATTTCAAATTTGTGTTATTTCATAAACACTATGGTCAGTATGCCATAAAAGAAATTACATACGATGATAAGTATCTCAAAATTTCTTATGGAATAGCTAAATTGCATCTAGGAAATAAAATTAAATTTCTGAGATGTCAACTAAAAATAAAATATACTTGAAAGAGGGAAGACTAACTTATCAATGTGCTGTAATTATTTTGCGTCACACTGGCTTTTATGGTGCTTGCCTTTTCTGTCTTTGACTCTATTAACTGTATTAACTGCTTAGTAGCAAATGCTACATCATAAGGGATGTCTTAAAATAATGCCTATATAAATAGCATTATTCTATTTTAAAAGTTACACGTATCAGAAATTTTTTCTTTTCAAATCATTTTGAGAAAAATTATAAGTTTTTCCCAGATTTTAAGATATTTATTTCTAGCCAACCTGGAAATAAATCATTATATTTGACTTAAAAGTCGCAATAGATTCTATGAGAATAAAAGGAATCCTAGTGTATATAATGGGGTAGGGAAAGGGGAGAAATGGTTTACTGTCTGAATCCCCTTTTATTCACTAGAAGACTAGGGCTGGCTGAGACCAGTTTGGGTTTCCTGAGTCTAGACTTATGCCCATGGTTCCAGTAGCTTAGACAAGTTGAAGACCAAGCAGGGAGCCAGGGGAGACTCTTATGTGAAACTGAGATTCAAATGCTATGAAGAGTTCATTAATTGCACAAATATATATGGGTGCCTTTTAAGTAACGGAAACTATAGGGTTTTTATGAAATTTATATTTTAATGCAATCAGTATATATTCCATGCCCAATAGTCGAGAAGAACACTGAACATAAGATTACACAGTTTCGAATTCAGACGTGTGTTCAGAGAAGATAGCAGGTAGGAATAAATGAGGAGATTCCCATATGGCTACCAGTCACCTTGGCCTGATGAAATTTCCCTTTATAAGTCTGGGTTTGCATGGCTCCTAAAAATGTCTGAATGACTAGAAGAACCAGAAACTCAGGACACAATTCCACTCTGGATGGAAGGAGCAGAGGAGAACAAAATCTTCAGGTACAGTATTCTATTCTTGAAGACAGGACAACTCTGTATGGCTTTACCCAAGTATAATCTTCTCCATTTGGAAAGTTTTAGAATTTTGTTGACAAAATAGCCTGAACATTTCAAAAAAAGGGTAGACACTAAATAAAGGGTAGACATTAAAGCAAATTATATAGCAGTGGAAATACAGCAGCAATCCTATTTTATTTAGAAGTCAGTTATAAATGACATTCACAAATTATATCAAGGTTTTATTATCTGTATGAGATGATGGAGGAAGGGGTACAGAAGAGACTGTCAAGAAAAGGTATTATTTCTGAGGACTCTGTTCTGTTCCATTGGTCTATATCTCTGTTTTGGTACCAGTACCATGCTGTTTTGGTTACTGTAGCCTTGTAGTATAGTTTGAAGTCACACATCTACAGCCATCTGATCTTTGACAAACCTGAGAGAAACAAGAAATGGGGAAAGGATTCCCTATTTAATAAATGGTGCTGGGAAAATTGGCTAGCCATAAGTAGAAAGCTGAAACTGGATCCTTTCCTTACTCCTTATACGAAAATTAATTCAAGATGGATTAGAGACTTAAATGTTAGACCTAATACCATAAAAATCCTAGAGGAAAATCTAGGTAGTACCATTCAGGACATAGGCATGGGCAAAGACTTCATGTCTAAAACACCAAAAGCAACGGCAGCAAAAGCCAAAATTGACAAATGGGATCTCATTAAACTAAAGAGCTTCTGCACAGCAAAAGAAACTACCATCAGAGTGAACAGGCAACCTACAGAATGGGAGAAAATTTTTGCAATCTACTCATCTGACAAAGGGCTAATATCCAGAACCTACAAAGAACTCAAACAAATTTACAAGAAAAAAACAAACAACCCCATCAAAAAGTGGGCAAAGGATATGAATAGACATTTCTCAAAAGAAGACATTCATACAGCCAACAAACACATGAAAAAATGCTCATCATCACTGGCCATCAGAGAAATGCAAATCAAAACCACAATGAGATACCATCTCACACCAGTTAGAATGGCGATCATTCAAAAGTCAGGAAACAACAGGTGCTGGAGAGGATGTGGAGAAATAGGAACACTTTTACACTGTTGGTGGGATTGTAAACTAGTTCAACCATTATGGAAAACAGTATGGCGATTCCTCAAGGATCTAGAACTAGATGTACCATATGACCCAGCCATCCCATTACTGGGTATATACCCAAAGGATTATAAATTATGCTGCTATAAAGACACATGCACACGTATGTTTATTGCAGCACTATTCACAATAGCAAAGACTTGGAATCAACCCAAATGTCCATCAGTGACAGATTGGATTAAGAAAATGTGGCATATATACACCATGGAATACTATGCAGCCATAAAAAAGGATGAGTTTGTGTCCTTTGTAGGGACATGGATGCAGCTGGAATCCATCATTCTTAGCAAACTATCACAAGAACAGAAAACCAAACACCGCATGTTCTCACTCATAGGTGGGAACTGAACAATGAGATCACTTGGACTCGGGAAGGGGAACATCACACACCGGGGCCTATCATGGGGAGGGGGGCGGGGGGAGGGATTGCATTGGGAGTTATACCTGATGTAAATGACGAGTTGATGGGTGCAGCACACCAACAAGGCACAAGTATACATATGTAACAAACCTGCACGTTATGCATATGTACCCTACAACTTACAGTATAATAATAATAAATAAATTTAAAAAAAAAAAGATAAAATAAAAAAAAAAAAGAAAAGGTAGAGTGGTGAGTTTCCAGAGGAGGTGAAGAAATTGTCTTTCTGCAATTAAAGTATGTGGGAATAGCCGAATCTAATCACCATCTGTAACGATTTTGATCCCAGGGCGGAGTTCTGTGCGTGCCATCCCCTCTTCCTATTCTTCCAAGCATGGATTTTATGAATTCAAGTCACATTTCAGGGCAAGAAAGTTTGGTAGAGAGCAAAAGCTTGGGAAGAGCAACATTCAGAGCAAGGGATGCATTTCAGGAGAGATGGGTACTTCCAACCTTTCCTCTTTGAATTAGCAAATAGAGCCTACAGTACACTGTGTGACAACCTCCCTCTTTTGAGTCTCCAGCCCTCATCTATGTAGAGACTCATGACCCAGAATAAACAGCCCAATTCATAGTATCCTAAATCTGTCAAATATCTTACTCTGAGAGTGAGGAAAGCATGGAACTGAATACACGAAATGTAGCTACAGAAATTATGATATATTGATACTCTATCCTAGGGCTCGGTTTATCCCTGACAGTTTTTACACAAAGAACTTTGAGAAATCTCAGAACAGCCAGAACCTAAGATGTCTAAGTTGACTTGCTGAATGAATGAATGAAAAAATGGATGAAGACAACAAATTAAAGCCTAAATGTCTCAGATACTTTGGAAAATGAGTAGAAAAAGGCTCTTTTTTGTACTTAGAAGAAACAGGGAGAGCTGGTTTAATAAAATAATTCATAAATTTTGCAAATGTAGATTAAGTAATATAAGAAAATGAACTCTCATAATAACACAGATTCAAAACAAACTAAAAGGTAAAAAAATATATAGAAAATGACTCCATTCTGGCTTTAGACTCCATTCTTCTTACGGACAACTTAGGATTGTTGTAAAATTTTTGGAAAAGAAATGGTTAAAAGAAGGACAAAATCTACTCTAAAAGCAATTATCATATATATATATTTGCTATATATATACACACACACACAAACATATATATTTGTTTATTTATTTATTTTACTGTAAGTTCCAGGATACATGTGCAGAGTGCGCAGGTTTATGACATAGGTATATATGTGTGCTATAGTGGTTTGCTGCACCTTTCGACCTGTCATCTAGGTGTTTTTTGTTTGTTTGCTTGTTTGATTTTTTGAGACGGAGTCGTGCTCTGTCACCCAGGCTGGAGTGCAATGGCGCGATCTCAGCTCACTGCAAGCTCCGCCTCCCGGGTTCACGCCATTCTCCTGCCTCCTGCCTCAGTCTCCCCAGCAACTGGGACTACAGGCACATGCCACCACGCCCAGATAATTTTTTAAAATATATTTTTAGTAGAGATGGGGTTTCACCATGATAGCCAGACCTCCTGATCTCCTGACCTCATGATCCGCCCACCTCGGCCTCCCAAGGTCATCTAGGTTTTAAGCCCTGCATGCATTAGAAATTTGTCCTACGGGCCGGGCGCGGTGGCTCAAGCCTGTAATCCCAGCACTTTGGGAGGCCGAGACGGGCGGATCACAAGGTCAGGAGATCGAGACCATCCTGGCTAACCCGGTGAAACCCCGTCTCTACTAAAAAATACAAAAAACTAGCCGGGCGAGGTGGCGGGCGCCTGTAGTCCCAGCTACTCTGGAGGCTGAGGCAGGAGAATGGCGTGAACCCGGGAGGCGGAGCTTGCAGTGAGCTGAGATCCGGCCACTGCACTCCAGCCTGGGCGACAGAGCAAGACTCCGTCTCAAAAAAAAAAAAAAAAAAAAAAAAAAGAAATTTGTCCTAATTCTCTCCCTCCACTTGACCCCTACCCTCTGACAGGCCCTGGTGTGTAATGTTCCCTTCCCTGTTTCCATGTGTTTTCATTGTTCAACTACCACTTATGGGTAAGAACATCCAGTGCTCGGCTTTCTGTTCCTGTGTTAGTTTGCTGAGAATGATGGCTTCCAGCTTCATCCATGTCTCTGCAAAGGACATGATGTCATTCTTTTTCATGGCTGCATAGTATTCCATGGTGTATATGTGCCACATTTTCTTTATCCAGTCTATGATTGATGGGCATTTGTGTTACTTCCATGTCTTTGCTATTGTAGACAGTGCTGCAATAAACATATGAGTGCATGTGTCTTCACAGAATGATTTATATTCCTTTGGGTATATACCCAGTAATGGCATTGCTGGGTCAAATGGTATTTCTGGTTCTAAATCCTCAAAGAATCACCACACCATCCTCCACAGTGGTTGAACTAATTAACAATCCCACCAACTGTGCAAAAGCATTCCTATTTCTCCATAGACTCACCAGCATCTTTTGTTTCCTGACTTTCTAATAATCGTCATTCTTACTGCTGTGAGATGGAATCTCATTGTAGTTTTGAGTTGCATTTCTCTAATGATCAGTGATGATGAGCTTTTTTTCATATGTTTGTTGGCAGCATAAATGTCTTCTTTTGGGAAGTGTCTGTTCATATCCTTTGTCCACTTTTTGATGGGGTTATTTGCTTTTTTCTTGACCCTTACTCAATTTTAAGTGGTATTTTAAAACCAACCTTATGAGGGCCTAATTCCAATTTTCCCAATTTAAAAGGCACCCCCTTTTTTCACTTATAGTAAATACTTTGCCAAGGCAGGAATGAGAGCTACCCTGAGAGTTCTCCCAGGACGAGCTAAGCAACCATTCACCAATATGTACTACAGGTGATGGAAGAACAAAAATGATTTTAACACTCACGTATTTTACTAGTATTTGATGATAATTGTCTTTCCTCCACTCTCAAAAATTCCAACACAGAGCTAAAGTAGAAAAATGATCATGAACTAAAGTAGAAAAATGATTTGTACTCATCAGAAAACAGTACTTCAGCCTTTATTCTCCAGTAGTATCTATTTTCAGTATATGCTTGGTTAGGAAACCTGACCATAATCTTTAAATTACTGTGTGTTGGTAGTTGAAATCTGTTTCATTAAATGGCTGCAAAGGTGTATTTTCCCGTTTTCTGATTTATTGTAAAGACATAAATGGTAGAATCCTATAATAATAGACTCCAGTAACAACAGTTTAAGAACTTTACATCAGACAGGCTGTATAACTAAAAGGGTAATTACTAAATATAGCACCCAAAATTTAAGGGGCAAAACAAGCTTCTTATAAAGATGTTTTAAAATTAGATATTTTATTTCTCTACTTTTCATGCAATGATTCATCTGAGTAAAACAAAATCAATTCCTAATCTGAAAAATAGAAAAAGTAGAATTCTATAACATTTTAATTATTATTTGATATGATTATTCTGGGATGCTAAACCAATACTACAACTTAAGTTTGATAGAAAATTAACATATAGCTGAACAAAGCCAGAAAAATAATTCTCATTCTTAGTTGCATAAACTTCATTAACACTGATTTCAGTATATTAACATTTGGAAGCAAATTTCTTGCCACATGTGAAACTTTGTTTCCTTTTATTGGAAACCCAACAGATATTACTTGTTTTATATGAATAAATAATTTACCTTCTAAGAGCAATTTAGTGGCACATTGTTATGTGAACCTTCCTAATTCTCCTCCTCCAATAAGTTGAATATGTGAAAGTATTTTACCTGGCCATATTTTACTATTTTAACTGCAAAAACACAGTCAGTTCCCACTTCCCTAAGATGACCCAGATGTCAAAAATACAATTTTTAGGCTCTGCTCTGCTTAAAGCCCAAGAAACACAGAGCAAGGTCTGCGTGTCTGTAGAGTTGCTAGGGAGCCTAGCCTTAAGATGGAATTGTTTTTGTGTCTAGCTTGAAGAGTTAATGATCATCAGCTCATCAACATCAACTCATCATGTACTGTTTGAACTGCTGCCAAGTCACTGGTGTACAAGAGCTCCTCTAAGACTTGGAGCCACAAGCTTGTCTCCCAATTCAGGACCCTAGATGGAGGGAGCCCGGCATCTCACCTGGTCCTGTGCAGACGCTAACCCTGGTATATTAGGCCTGAGACTCTAGACCTTGATTCTGACATGTCTTGGGCAACTGAAGTGAACTCTCCTGAACATGTGATCTAACAATGTGAGCCCCTATGCTCAGAGCCCATGAATATATGCCAGTCTCGACTAGAAAAAGAGGTTGGGCTATTTGTTACCCCTGTGAAGACATATGTACTTAAAAATAAGAGTAAAGGGTTAGGCAGCCATTTGTCCCAATTACTTCCACTGATTGTGCCAATTCCTGTTTATTCCCATTGGTTGTCATATCCAGGTGGGATGTTCTTGCATACTGTATTTCTGAAAATTTTACACAAATGTGGTATACCATGAATAAAATCCTGCCCCAAGATACATAATTACAGCACAGGGAGCAAACGGTTCTCATTGTACAATGAGATTATAAAGTAGGTGTTTCAAACAGCGGACTAGAATGTCTCATATATGCAGCCAACCTCAGGCATGGCCTCCTTCCTAAGGCTGTGCCATGCTTCTTTTCTTCATTCTACAAACAGTAATCATGTTGTTCCTGTTGAGATAGAACTGCTTAAAATGACACTATTTCTTTTTAATGACACTGTTTGTTTTCATGTTTTAATGTTTCACTATATACTTTCAAAGCAAGTCTTTCTCACTTGCCATTGATTTTATTTTTCTGGAATGAAAGCAAGCAGAATTTCTAGGTCTCCAGATAAAAATTAAAACATAAAAATTCTTTCAAAGACTATAAATATCAGTCCTTTGAAGAACAAATGTGCTCTGAACAATTTATGCCTTTAGTTTTTTGCACTTCAATTTTCTGAATAGATACAGAAATATGAAATTCTGAGAAAAAATTCAGTCAGAGCTGTAGTACTCTCAGAGGCATACACATTATATGCGTGAGGATAGTTCATTGAAAAAATGTCATTGAACTCAATTGGCCCATCTTCTCTTAATGGGTTATAAAAATAAGCCCAAAGTTTAAAGAAAGGAGAGGAAAGTCCCATTAGAAAAGATCATATTTTCTTACAAATAAATGTAAAAGTGAAATATTTAAAGCTCTTACCTTAGATAAAGGAATATAGCATTGCTGTTAAACAGAAACCATGTAATTATACAATGAACACAAAATTGTAGTTGTGAGAAATGATATAATCAAAGGAAAGTATAAAATTATAACAGAAAATGTGTTAATAGTTATGAAACTACAGAATGCTGGTTTTCAGAAAGCATATGATTGGTATCTGAAAACAGGCAGGTTCCTGAACATGGAAAAGTGTCATCATCTCATAATGTGATGTAAGAGGATATAAGCAGGATATAAGCAAATAATGTGATATAAGAGGATATAAGAGGATATAAACAAATTCTTGTAACCGTGTCTAGTGGTTTGACTTCTCCATAGCTTTCAGAGAGCCCCAGAGAGGTCTGCGGTGGGACTGTATAGTGACTCAAATTATTCTACATGTTTAGAATGTCAGCTCCCATGTTCATCTCTAAAAGACTATGTTCTATGATTCTGTCAATTTACACTGAACCATTTTTATTAAGATCATTCTGATATATCATAATCATTACATTATTTCCAACTTTTGCAGAACATATAGACACAAACCTCAATGTAAAATCGTGTATGTGATTTTATGACACCTGCAGCTAGACCCTGTTTGTTTCATGCATATGTTTGTTTTTCTCACTCCTTTAGTCAGATACTCTAGAATAGCTATGCCTCTAGAATATTCAATGTAAAGATATGCAGACTATTCAATGTAAAGAGAATGCTGGATAAATGAGTGAATTGACAAAGGAGACTGTCTAAATTAGACTAAAACATGAATATATAGACATTGCTCTTAGAGTAGAAGAACATGTACATTGAGGTATCTATTGAGTTTTTAAATTAAAATTATATGTGTGTCACTTTCTCTGTCCTGTGAGGCTGGGGATTTCTTGAGCCTATGGAATCTTGAATCATTCAGCTATGTTATCCCATCATTTAGCCCAGCGACTGGTATAATAGACTGCTAGCATTCACCAAAAATCTATTTTCTTTCTTTCTTGGGCGCATAACTAGATTGCATTTGCCAGCATCCTTTGCAGTTAGGTCCAGCCATAGGACTTGTTCTCAGCAGCAAATGTGTCTTTTCCAGGGTATGCTCTGAGGGCATGCCTGCCCATTCTATGTTCTCTTTTTCCTTTCACCTGGTGGATACAGAAGACAATGAATCCCCAAGGGTGGCAGAGCCATAGAACAGAAGGGTATCAGTCCCAGAATCAGCTGGGAAGAACTGCCCACTGGCCAGGAATATCTGCCTGGTGAGGGAGAGCCAAGAGATGCACTTAAGGAATAAAATGTAAGGAGGTACTTTCTCTCCAGTTTACTTTTCCTGAGTTCACTTCTTTAAACAACATTTTTAACATAATATGGTTATTGAGAAAGATTCCTACTGAGAAACAAGAGGCTCTGAACCATTTCATGAAGTTTCCAGCGGCCATATACAGCTCCAATTTGAAGTTGAGAATTAATCTTAATTATGTCAATTTATATCCTGCGGGTTTGCAGAGTGTGTGCTACCATAATTACCACTGCATAGGTAGAAAACTGAACTCTCTGACACTTAGAGTTCAAAATTCATGGACAGACTGTGAAATAAAAGAAGTGGCTACTCTAGTGTCTAATATATATTACTTTTAAAAGACTTATTGTTTGATGTAAACATTTACATGATCCATATACATTTTACTTCTTAAAACTGGTAACATTGACCTGGAAGACAGTCACATTTCACATATATTAAGTGGAACATCTTGAAACTTAGTAGCTTGAAATGCATCTTGAAAATAAAAGTTTTTAAGTGTAAGAATGTTAAAAAAAAAAGATAAAAATTAGGATGTAAATTAAAATTCTTTCTTTATATCTCTACTAAAAATGCAAACATTTTTTCTTACTTTTCCAATAATGTTTACCTTTATTTTGTGATTAGAAAGGTTTCACATATATATGTTTTTTAAAATATGAAAATCATAGAATAAACTGATCCACAGGATTCACCGATTCACTTTTTAGGAGTTATTCATTATTTATATTTTATATATGTTTTATTTTAGTATATATAAATACATAGATTGTATATGTATATGTACATCTGTATATTTATGTTAAAAATAAAATTGGCATCAGACTTATCAGCATAGATTTGATTATCTTTTCACATTTAATTATAATAGCAACACTTTTCCATGTCCTTAAATAAACTACACAATTATTATTTTAATAGTTGCCTAAAATTCTGTTTGATATTCCCCCCATTTAGTTCCTCTCCTGTTAAAATTTACATTATCAGTTTTTACTGTAATAAAGTAAATATTTATATATATTTCTGATTATTTCTACAGGTAAGCATTCTAGATTTGGAGTTAATGGGTTACAAAATGTGACTATCTCTAAGCTAATTTCTAAAAATTATCTTATATTCCCTCAAGTACTGCGTAAGTGTACTGTTCTCACCATACCCTAATCCACTTTTTGTATTAACATTTCTTGATATTTGTTAGTTTGATAGGTAATAATTATCTCATATACTTGTTTTTGTTAGCAATTCTTTGTTTATTAACCTGAAAAAAATTATTTTGCTTTTATAAATTGCTTCTTCATATCATTTGCTCATTTTGCCTCCCCCACCCCTTTTCTTTATTGGGATGTATTCCTTTTGTGCAATTGAAAAGTACTCATTGTATATTAAATGAACTAGCTTTTAAGATATCATATATATTTCAATTATCTTATTTCAGGATGTCACTTATCATATAGTTTCAAATTTTTGGATAATTATATTTATTTGAACTTTCCTCCCTATTTTCTTGTTTTTATGTTTAGAATGTCCTTCTCTAATGTAACATAATTATTTATTCTCATATATTTAGTCCATGTACCTTTTAATTTTCTTTTGTTTTCCTTTAGCTTTTAAAATACATGTATTTTAGTATAAGAACTGGTCATGTAAATCTTCATGCTTGCAAGTCACTTGTCATATGTATTTTCCAAGCTCTTCTGCTTTCTGGTAGAGACACAGTGACCAGCACGACTAATTGAACATGGCAGCAACATGTGGTCTCAATGCAGTGAAATTAGGTCATCAGGAGTCATCTATTTTTACGCCAAAATCTTTTTTTCTTAGAAGCTTAGTATAGAGCACTATCCATTGAGCCTATGTCTCATTTCCCTTGTTTTGTTCCTTCAGTCTTTGTCTTAAGGCCCAGATTTTCCTTTTGCGATTTACTGGCTGAAAAGAAGGCTGCAATCTTCTCATATTCAGTGGGCTCATGATGTTTGTGAGAGGCATGTCCTGAGACAAATCCCCAAATCTGTCAATGTCACTGTAGCCTGTGATTTCCTGGATAAAAAGCAGCCAAGAGTAATTTAACAGTGTAAGCTTTGGAGAAGTATTCCGTAATACTGTTTTTCATCAGTGATGAATTCACTTGGACAGGAAGTTGTTTTCCCTAAACCTAAACCAATTACTTTCATACCAGTAAAATCCTTTCTAGCACCAGCAAAATCCCACACATGGAATATTCATGTTCATTATCTGCCTTCAAATGGTTGAGAAATTTAAATGTAGGCTTTCTATTAGTTCATTTAAACTGTTAATCTAAAATACTGAGATTATCTAGTTTTTTTTTTTCTTAAACTAATTATTCTTTGATTCAGTGCACACAGTATTATGGAAACTACAAGTAAAAAAAGAATTGATTATAGCAAACTACAGATGTGAGGAGATAAAACACTTTATGAATATAGCTTACTTGTTACTCCCTTAGGGCTCAGATTAAATTTCGTTATCTAAGAACCCTAAATCGGCCAAGATATACCATGTTCAAAATATTTCTTTCACTTAATAAAGCTCAAGAAACTGCTGTTTTCCTACCACCTTATTCAGAATAACAAAATCTGGAATCTTCAATTCACTAGTATCATTTCTTTTGTCTTTTTTTCTTTCTTTTTTTTTTTTTTCTTTTTTCCTGAGATGGAGCCTTGCTCTGTGGCCCAGACTGGAGTGCAGTGGTACGATCTCGGCTCACTGCAAACTCTGCCTCCCCGGTTTAAGAGATTCTCCTGTCTCAGCCTCCTGAGTAGCTGGGATTACAGGCGCATGCCACCATACCTGGATAATTTTTATATTTTCAGTAGATATATAGTTTCATCATGTTGGCCAGGCTGGTCTCAAACTCCTGACCTCAAGTGATCTGCCAGCCTCAGCCTCACAAAGTGCTGGAATTACTGGCATGAGCCACTGTGTCCACCATAGCTCACTAGTATTATTGCAATTCCTGCAGGAATTACCAGGACTGGGCCTTATTTCCCAGGGGTTGGATTCAGTTGCTTAATTGCCAGGGTTGTGGAGAGCATCCTGCAGCTAGGAAAAGATTAGGTACAATCATTATATTATAGGCAATGCACACCCTAGACACACAACCAAAAAGCTGTAGATGCAAATGTAATGCTTCTAGAAGAGAGCCTATCAGCAGAGGTTTTCCCAGTGTATCTTTGGGGAATTTGTAGATAATACTGTAGTTTAAGAACTCTGAATTATTTACAGGACCCTAATTCTTGACTGCTGAAACTATGGTTCCTCTATGTGCTCAGAAGTCGTATTTTCAAAATTCATGCACCTAATCCAGTCTTAGAAAAGAAGCTGAAGCAAATATTAAGCACTTGCCTTAAAAAGATTCTAGGTAAAGATTAGTACATCAGACTGTTCTCCAACTATCATACATCTGGCTGAAGATTGTTCATTTGTGTTAATCATACTTCTGAATAATATTGTATTAGTGTTCAATCTATTTACATATTCAAAGTCTTTAGAAGAATATTTTAGTCCCATATATTTGATCAAATGGAAAATATAGGAAAATATATGTGAGTGCAGCAAAGGCTGTCAGAGAAAATAGAAATTGTGAACTTGTATTCATGAACCACACTGTTTTATCTTAGTAAAAGCCCATTTTTCTCCACCCTTTCCTTTTTTCCAGCTATCCTTCTCTTCAATAAACAGAGATGCCTATGAGGAACAGGAAGAAGGTCTCTCACAAAATGATACATATTGCAGAACTACAGAACCACTATGTTACCAATATGTGTAGTATTACAGAATTAGTACAATCATATTTCAACATTCTGTTGTTTGTATATATAAAAAACTTCATAAGGTATACATACACATTAAAATAAATGTTTATATGTAAAAATAAATGCGTTGAAAGAGGAAAATGCTTTGAAGAGTAATCATTCTATTTTTTATCTTTTATCCAAAAATAAACAAGGTCATAGTGCTGACTTTGCATTTTATTTTTAGAGTTACAAAAGCTATCTGCAAAGGCAAGCAATTTACAGCTCACAGTTAACATATACTCCAAGGAATAGATGTATAGAACAGCAGCATAATAAAATCCTTGCCCTGTGGCTTCACTACTGAATTCCCTAAATACAAACTGCAATGATTAATATAGCATTCCTTAACTGATTTTCAGAAGTAGTACATTTCCTTGTCATGATATACATTGTAACTCCTAGTGCTTTTAAATAAATTTGTTCCATTGGACTCAAGTAAATTTACCTTACAGTTAAAAATAATTTTAGTAAAATGACACATGAACTATAGTGTACATACTGTAATTATATGGTATGTTCTACATACTATAGTTATATGGTATGTTCTACATGCTACAGTTATATAGTATGTTCTACATACATTAGTTATATAGCATGTTCTACATATTATATGTTCTACAAGCACAGCTATCCCAATGTTGAGCAGTTCTTCAGAAGAGCCTGCCTCAATTACACTGGTTACATTGAATGTAATATGAAGTGCCACCTCTCAACATGACAGATCTTGATTTTGATCATGGAGATACAGAGGATTAGTTATGGGTATATTTAATGTATTTTTATGTATTTTGTTAAAAGTCACATAATCCTAAGTTGTTTACCTAGGATCATCAGAGCATACTTTTATTATACTTAAGTAGGAATTTTCAAAGATTTTTACATCCATTCTTCACAGAGTATTATGCCATAACAAATACAAATGTTTAAAACTTACAACACTCCAGCAAATAGTGTTGATTTGTGTATAGGTACACATGCCACATGCAATCTTTTCCATTTGAGCATAGGCCAGCTCTTACTTACACAAACTGGTTCTCAAGTCTATTGTTTTAATAGCACTTGCTATCAACTATGTAGTCTCACAGCAAAATTTATTGAATAAATAATTGGAAGGATATGCTGTTTCTCTCATTCTGGCAATATCACTTTTCAGGCAGAAGATAGGATGTCCAAACTTGAAGAGTGACAAAGAATGTGGGCTTGTTTTCAGCTGTCATTTTCTAACACATTACTGTGCCATATTGCCTGTTTGTTATTTGTTGACTTTTAATTAAGTTGGAAAGAAGGCACATGCCCTCAATCTTTTGACGTTGGTTGGATGCCAGGGTAGCTTTAGGGATAAAAGTCCAAACTTACATACACAGCACAAATAATGACATATCCAAAATAAGAGTAATTTAAAAAAACATGAATGATGACTATATTCGTACTCTATTAAAACATGGATGATTCCTATATTGGTATTCTATTGTAAACACGCTAAGATTTTTTAGAAATTACACCTATATAGAAACAATAACATAAATTTATTACTACATGTTTACTGATCAGTTTTGGCCTCCACACATGATGAACAGAAAGTCTTTAAAAGCTAAAGACATGAGAAAAGGAAAAAAAATTACTTTTCTAAATACAAAGATGAAAATTTGATAAATGACTTAACTACATTTAATTAAAGTATGCCTCAACCACACTAAATATCCCCCACCAAATAAAGAAAAAACTTACATTTTTAAGGAAGATTTAAATTAAGGATAAAATAATATTCATGGTTGCAAATATTGTGCACATTAGACATGGCTGTGTTGAAATTTTCAAACACATGATTCGACAAAACTCTGATATACTTTTGGCTGTCCTAGAACTTTGTATTAAGCAGATAATCTTTTTAGTTCTTTTTTTAAGGCTCTATAGTTATAGAAAAATAACTATAAAAATATAATCTTAAAAATCTAAGATTATGTTTTAATGAAATATTAAATTAGTTGCAATGAACTAATAAATTTTTTAAAGTTGCAATTTTTATAGTAACCACGAAATCATAGAGATATTAGAAAACTATTATGTCATTTACTCTGTTTCTTCCATTTCTCATTAAAACTGAGGTTCAGAGACACAGGGAGGGACATAGGAAGGCCAAAACTTCTATTTCATGTTTGTCTGTTATACAAATTGTTGTAAAAATAGCTTACACGATATTTGATTTAATCCTCCTACCACTTATTTGAACAATATTACTTTCCATAGTTTAAAAATGAGAAAATTGAAGCTCAGAGAGGATAAGGTAATTTATTCAATGTCACACAGCCATTGGCAAAATTAGGACCAGAATCTTGTATCCTCTAAGTCTGGTGTTTTTTAATAAACCTAGTATTTTAACAGGAAAATGAACTAGTACTATTATTTCCACTGTTCTTTTCATTTAAAAATGTTTTCAGGCTGGGTGCAGTGGCTCACACCTGTAATCCTAGCACTTTGGGAGGCTGAGGCAGGTGGATTGCTTGAGCCCAGGAGTTCAAGACCAGCCTGGGCAACAGAGCAAGATCCCATCTCTAAAAAAATGTTTTCAGTATCTGTTGACTTACAATACTCTATAATTCCACAACTTTCCAAGGGCAATATTATAGAGTGACTAAAACAAGAATGGCTGGTTCAAACTTTGGTTCTACCCCAGGCTAGTGTGTGACCTTAGACAAATCACTTAGGTACACTGTGCCTCAGTTTACACATCCATAACATGGAGATAAAAATGCCACCTATTTTATTGGGTATGAAGATTAAATGTGATTAACCATATAAAGTGCTTAGAACAGTGCCTCACAGACACACACTCACTCATCTGTTCATCTTATGCACCTGAAAATACTGTCATTGTTTATGTTGCTAGTTCTATCCAATGTATAAAAAAAATTAGAGGAAATTTTAAATAGTGTTAATGCAGTAAAGCCTAAATTCCAAAGAATAGCCCAAAAGTTTTTTGTTTTCACGTATTCATTACTTTTATGTTTACTGATTTCTCTCTATGTCAAATTTATTAGTAGTATGTAAAAAGGAGATTTAGTGCATGTTTTCTTCATATTTAGTGACAATATATCAGCTGTTAGTTTTTTGAATACATGACTATTTTCATATGTAACATGCAAAATACATTTGAAATGTAGACATCTTGAAAAAACCTTTCTTGTTAAAAAAAAAAAAACAGAAAACTTGATAGTAATCCCTTTAAAATTATTTAAAAAGCACTTCTGGATAAAGTGTAGAAATATATATTTTAGGTGCAAAAATATAACCACAGTCAAAATTTTATGAACTCCTTCCAGAAAGCACAGTATTGAATTCCAGTTAAATTTTTGTTTCAAATAAACATTTTGAAACTAGGCCACATCCTGCACTATGCCTGCCAAAAATGAAAATTTCAAAATCTAAACTGTGTGTTCTACTTCCGAAGCCACACAGAAATCATCTTACATTTAATCTAGTCAACTTAAAAATGACTATTAAGACTTTAAAGAAAAGATATTTTCAAAATATAAAGTAAGTACAAAGTAAATCTGATAAGTCAACATTAAATCCGACAGATGACTGTATTGTATAAAACAAAAGCAGCTGCAACGACATACAGTAGTGTATGACATGAATTTCCACATGTGAAAACTGCAATATTAAACATGGAAACCTGCAGCATTTTGGCACCTGCTGGAATTTAGTGACAAGAGGCCAGAGGTATTTTCAAGGACCAAGAAGAGAATGGGAATAGGCTCTACTTAACTCTCCTGTCTATAGGGATGATAATGTTAATGTTTACATAAAGAACTAATTATAGCCACCTGCTTCTCGAACTGTCTGACAGTCTAGCTCTATGACTACAACAGCTGGAAAAATGACACCTGGCAAGGACACAGCAACCATGAGTTTCATTCTTAATTTTTCTACCTATTATAGGTAGGCTCTTATATAGTCTTATTAATATTTTTATTGATAAACAGAGAACTTTGATCAAGGCAAATAGTAAATAAGACCAAATAGTCTTCCCTGTTCATAGGCTTTTGCATTAATTTATGTCTCAAATATTTCTCTCCTTCTCCTTCTCCTACTTCTTTCTGTTTAGAGACAAGTTCTCATTCTGTCACCCAGGCTAGAGTGCAGGGGCACAATCATAGCTCACTGCAGCCTTGAACTTCTGGCTTCAAATGGTCCTCCTGCCTCGGCCTCCCAAAGTTCTGGGATTACAGGTGTGAACCATCGTGTTCGGCCTCTAACATTTCTTCTTGAGTTATATGAATACATTTTTCTTTTCAGAAACTACATTGCCATTACTGTCTTCATCACACAAATTTGTATGTTTCCCAAGAGCAATCTCTCATTCTGGAAAACATGTTTTTTAAAAAGTCAGACCACCCTCAGATCCAGGCCCCTGATCTAGGGCCAGTGCTGTTCTTTCTCCTATCACAACCTTCCAGGGAGTTAAGAATCCATGGGGCCCAGGATACCCAGCCAAAGCTCATATCCCTCTATATAGACTATTCTCCAGGTGCCTGCAACTCCCAAATGCCCTGTCAAATTAACCTGGGCATTACTTTCAAGCATTTTCCTTAGGTCCACCTTCCTGAGGTGAACGTTCTTACCCATATGTATCCTCCTAGGCCCAAGGGAGACCAAAGGAGACATTTTTCAGAGATCTTTAGTATGGTTGGAGACTGATCATGCAGGCGCAGGTGCCCACATGAGTGCATGAGTCTCCTCCTGGTGCTAGATGAAGCCAGGATAGGAAGGGAAAAGGAGTTGGCCATGGACCAAACTTGGGGCAGGAAGGTCATATTACAGCATGAAACTAACTACAAGGTGTCAGAAAATTCTGAATTTGAACCTAGCCTTCCTAGTAATTGGAAAGTTATATTTGCTAAGACAGGAGACATATCAGATACAATTTTGCAGCTTGTTAGTTTGATTTGTAACTTTAAATATTTAAACTTATAGTATCCTTATAGTATCCATTTGTTCTTGACACAGGCCATGCAAATGTTAGGGGTTAGCTTGAAGGAGGCCAATGGGTTTAGGTGTTCAAAATGTTATCATTCATAAAGTAAATCAGGGACCCTTGTTCTTCCTTCTCTGCATGTCAAAATTTAACTTTGTCTCTCAGGTTTGAGTGAATATAAAAAGAATAGCTGAGTATTCAGACAGCATTGGCCAAATTCCATAGTGTATAATTCAGAAAAAGAGAGTGATCCTTATTAATACTTACTACTATGAGCTTCACCTTTGGAAACAAAAGTTCAAACAGTACCCTAGCTCCACCGTTTACTCTACGGTCCATTGCACATTTTCCTCCATGCCCCAAGAGTGCTAGTATGTTTCTTATTATATTTGTAGAGAGATTACCATCGTACCTAGACCTTTAGCAATGCAAGTTCTGAACTTAAATGAGTTCCATGGGACCTGAAGCAAATTAAAAAACAAATTCAATGTCAGGAGTAATTTTAGACTCTAAACTTTTAAGTTCCACATAAATCACTTAAGTAAACTGGGTCAGAGAAAATATCCTTTTCTTGATGATTGACTGAGCTAATATATTTGAGAGCCCAAAATATCTTTTGTTCTGATAAGAAACACATCACATTCCCCTCTAGGAGGCTCCATCCTGTAGCAAAAATGACCTTGTAATCACAGTACAAAAAACAAAACAAAAAAAATGAGGCCCTTTGCAATTTATGATAAGATAAGAATAAGCCACCAAATCATGTCGAGGATAAAATATTTCTTTCCTCGGTCCTGTGCATTTGACTCTGTAGAATACTCGAACAAATAATTAAGAGTTTTACAAAGTTAGTAACCTCAAACTTTCCTGTGTAAATTCTATCAATGAGTATATTTTTAAGGAAGCTTTCTGGGTTGATAGTAGGTTTTTTGGTAATCGAAATCCCTATTTAATATATTTAAATAAAGACAAACTACAAATAAGAGACTGCAAATAGTAGCATGTTAGAGTTCAAGAGGATATTGCAGCCAAGATAAGAAGAGACCTGGAAAACATTTCAAATAATGTAAAATATATGAAGGCTTATACTGTGCGAGAAGTGTTAATTTTGTATTATTTCAATCATAAATGTAACTAGAGCCTGAGAGGGGCAAGGTACAAGAATGTAGTTCTTTCTTAACTATATTTCAACAAATACAGTTATTGAAAATGAGACTACTATTTTCTAGGCGGTCACTGCCTATCAGTGAAAGAATGGAGATTTGGTGGCATTGTAAATTGTCATACATATTTAGAAAAGAATCTCTTCATATGTTGGAAGGCTGAATCAGGAAACTTTGAGTTTATGTCAATAAACAGATTCTGTGATTCACAGCTAATGAGTTCCTGTAAAAAGGCAATATAATCAATTTTTCACCTTTCAGTGTCTGAATTTTCTACTTTTGAGTTATGTAAGGGTCTCCTATATTCATCTTTATCTTCCCTTGTTCAACAAATATTTATTAAGTGCCAACTATTTGTAAAGCTCTGTGTAAATGCTGTGAAGAAAACAGAAATGAACTTTATCTAGACTTTTTAATAAAGATGCCCCAAAAAAAGTGCAAAGGAAGTTAAAATTTAAATCAGTTAATACAATTTTCTAGGAGTGCCTCTTAAAGGCAGGACTGATGTGAGGATTTCTGGGATTAAAAAAACCAAAGTAAAACAGAAATCACATGTTAATACCAACTTTCTAAAATACCTATGGTCTCCTAATAGTCCAGACACCTCTCCCCTGTGGCACAGTAGGACAAATGTTTTTGAAATAATTTTGCCTCTTGGCTTAGAAAGATGGATTATTAAAGAAAAACACATATATTTTACTAATAAGAACAGGGATAAATTTTTTCTATGCATTTTGTAAAATGTAATAACAGTGCAAAAAGAACTTGCTTCAGAATCACAATGATGAATTTCACATTTGTAAAACCTTGACCTGATATTCATACCCATGCCTATTCAGAACTGATGACTGGCTAGTAAAGATAAATCTTGGAGTGAAACTGGCATCTGAACTGCCACATTAAAGAAAGCCTTCACATGGCTATTTTTCCAGATCAGTCAAGTGATTCTACAAACCCTGAAAGATGTATTATCTCAGCTCTTAGCCTTAATCAGTCCCTATGGCTCAATATGAACTTTTCCATTTCCAACATTCAGATTTTTGACATCCTAAAGAGTTTCTGATGTTAAAACAAGAGTTCCCTCTGAAACATATAAGTTAGCAGGATCACCTGAACTTGTTTGTTCTAACTGGTACACTGTTGTGAATGTAGGCAAGCCACTTCACATTTCTGGGCTCAGCTTTCTTATCTGTATAAGAGGTTGGTATGATGAACATCTCTATGAGTTTGTATTTTGTGAGAATTTTGGTCAGTTGTAAGGCCCTTCCCAATCAAAATTTAGTTTTGTTAAGAAAATCAAATTCTGTCCAGACTTACAAATATGACCATAATGTGTCATAAGATATGAACTTCAAATAGACCTAAAATCCAAAACATTTCTTACAAGAACAATATATTCTGAGTTAGTTTTGAAAAAAAAATAGACACAATACCTACAATTTTGGGTTTTCATTTATACATAGCATAAGAATTATACATACAAGTCTGTTTCTATATTGACATATTTTATATTATTAAACCTTTAAATTCATATGTGCCACCCTAACCATAGATAGTAAATGAAAATGTACTCTTGTAACACTTAGCCCTCAAATGATATTTGTACAATTAAACTTTTTAAGTTTTCCCATGTAACTTATTTACTTTGGTACAGCTTTTCTGAGATAGCTAATATTATGCCCGTTTTAAATGCTATGAATAGAAATGGTCTAGCTTGGAAAGCTTGATTTTACTACAGCTAAATTTTATTACTGCTAAATGTTGTATACTATTAGAATTAAGACAACAGAAACCATTCATGTGCTTTCTCCCTATTTTTTTTATAATAGGTTTCCTAAAGATGATAAAATTATTACTATGAACACTCTAATGAGAAATATTTTATAATTAATTTCATTTGCAAACTGCCTTATAAAATATATTTTAAGAAGTAATATATCAATATAACATCACTAAAATATAGGAAACTAATATTGAACAGAAATCATTGAAATCAAAGTTAGCAAAAAATATCTAGAGCAGAGTCTTTGGAAGGTTACCCAGCACAAACGGTAATTACATGGGTTAGGAGATACTACAGGGACAAAAGAATAAAAGAGAAGCAGGAAAAACCTACGGCCTATTGTTTCCGTAAGTGAGGGATTAAATAAATGTCTAAATGGAAATGTGTATATTGAAAAGAATTAATAAATGAAAGGCAATATGTGCATCAAAAGTATGAAACTAGTTAGAAAATTTAGTTAAATAACATTTAACTCAGAGAGGCAAGTAGAAACCAGGAACAAGTTAAATGGAAATTTGTGGCAGGTTTTGGATGGTGTGATTTAGTCTGGGTTAAAAAAAAAGGACAGGGGGATCAGTATATCCTTCAAATTCTACATTTTAAACCCATAGGTTATTCATATAAGGGTTTAAGATGATACTGACTCACTTAAAAAGTAAAGATACATCAGTGAACTCTAAAGGTGTGAATTCTAAGGTAAACTCAAATCAATGCCTTGAGCATTATCCAGATACAAATGGAACAATTAATAAAGTACACTAACCAAGGTTTAACACGCACAGAAACTGTATGTCATTCTAAACAGGTGTTGCTACATAGATGGAACTTGATTTATTTCAGACAAAAATCCAAAAGAACCCTCTGCAGAAATATAGGCTAACAAGTATTCAGACACAAGTTTTAGTGGAGCTTATACAATGTTTTTTTCACAGCTACCTGAGGGGAAAAAATACATTCATCAGATATACTAAGAGCAAAAATTAAAACAAGTATTCCTGCAAAGCAGCGCAACTAGGAACTTAGTAGAGGTGCCAAAGTTTTAAAAAAACAAAAACATTTTCAGAGAATGTCAGTAATCAAAATATTCTTTTTAAAATTTCTCTCTCACTCTCTCTCTTTAAGATGGAGTCTCACAAGGTTGCCCATGCTGGTCTTGAACTCCTACTTTCAAGCCATTCTCCTGCCTCAGCCTCCTGAGTATCTGGGGTTACAGACAAGCATAAGCCACTGTACTTGGCTTAAAATACCTTTTTTGGCTTAACGTTTTTCTATTTTTTTCGTTTCCTTTCTTTTCTTCTCATTACATTAAAGTGATTGCTACAACAAATATTCTATTTATTGAAAGCTGAACTGTTATTAAACCAAAGATTGCTATACATACATACATACATGAGCTTGGGGCTTGGGTACATGAATAAAGTGGATTATTTCAGTATGATTTTAACAAAGACTTAAGCAAAACACTTTCATAATGAGTAATATCCAAAGGCAAGTGGCAAAAACGGTTATATGTCACAATAGATCTCTCCCATTATGTCTAATATAGTATGGAGTAGTCAGATACCTACTTAGTTTTAGTTTTTACAACTGAGATAGCAAGGAAAGCAGAAAGTTTACAAGCATTATCACTTGCCTATATGTCCTCGGTCCATTTAATCATTAATTCAACAAAGGATAACATTTCCAATAAAATGCTGCTAGCAGTTGAATCAATTTTAGCTGTTTGACCTACATTACACATGGCCAAATATAAAATACATACTTTCATTTTTTAATACTTGACGGGAAGAATAGAAATCACAATTTTTCAAAGGAAGTACAAATAAATAAAAACACATGTAGGAATTCAGAAGTTATTACATTATCAAAATAATATTAAAGTATCAAGTTTCTACTACTACTACTCACTCTATGTAATGCTTACTGTGTACAGGCAACATTCTAAGTGATTTCCATAGTTTTACCAGAGTGTTTTCCACCAATTTTGATGAAATTTAGTGTTCATTTAAATTAGAATGAATGTATACCTAGTGAAAGCTGAAAATCTGGTAATGTTAAATTATAGGAGCTGTGATCTTCAGAATTTGAACCATAATTATCTTTGAATCCAGGGCTATGTTTGGCAGGTGAGGGATAATTTAGGAGTGGGAAGAAATTGAAAAGAAAAAAGGTAAAATAAGCATTTATATCCATCCAACAGTGTCTTTCACATTATGTCTACATTGTGGATGCTTAATCCACACAAATATTGAGAAGCCAATGGTGTTTCACTGCCAAAGAATTCTCTCTCTTGAGTAAAGAATGACATGGGTGAAAGCACATAAGCAACAGGGGTGCCAAGGAGGAGAGCCACCGGCTCAACAGCCGGCAGGACTAATCTCAATGATTTGTCATAATAACCTGTGTAAAGGAGACAACTAACTGACTAGCTTTTCACAAAAGCAAAAAAAAAAAAAAGAAAAAAAATTTAGTATTACCTTGTATGCCCACCCAAACAGGTTTGTTTGTCAAATTTGTCAATTTCATAGGCGTTGCATCAGTATATTTGCCAAAAGTAAAATTTTTGAATGCAGATATCAAGGTGTTGAAAGGAAAAAAATGGATATGGTATTTACATAAACTATATTTTGAATCTGGCTATATTTTCAGTTTTATTCAAAATGATTTTTATCTGAATATAGTAGCTGCCTACTACTTATATACTTTCAGGTATATTCTGATGGAATCAGCTCAAATAATTAGTAGTTAACTCATTAACAACATTCAGCACAGGCTTAGCTGCTAGGTATCCTTACCTGTAGCAAGGTGAGGGGAAAGTACTGAGTCTCCTTCTATGCATTAGAGAAATATTACGTACAGCCCACTAATCACACTCACTCCAGCATGAGGATGCAATGATATCCTCAACTACTTGCCATCAAGCGGCAGTAATAGCTTTTCTTCTTAACCTTCTTGAGCTTTGTGCTAGGCAAAATAATGGCTCCCAAAGATATCAAGGTCCTAATCTTCAAAACTTGTGAATATATTTAGGTTACGAAGGAGAACTAAGGTTGCTAATCAGCTGACCTTAAAATTGGGAGATTACCCTACCTGTACAGGTGAGTCCAATTTAATCACAAGGGTCCTTGAAAATGGAAGAGAGACTGAAGACAGAGTCTGAGACATGGCAATATGAAAACAACAACAACAACAACAACAACAAACTTGCCCTCGTGTTGCTGGTTTGGACGATGGTGGAAGCGGACATGAGGCAAGGCAAACAAATGTCCTCTAGAAGCTGGAAAGGCAAGGAAACTGATTCTCCTCTGGAGCTTTCACAAACGAACATGACCCTGTCAACACCTTGATTTTAGCCCAATAAGACAGATTTCAGACTTGTGATTTCCAGAATTATAAGATAATAAGTTTGCCTTGTTTTATACCTCAAAGCCTGTGGTAATTTGTTACAGTAGCATTACAAAGCTAACACAACTTCTTGTTCCATGAATAGCAGGTAGGAAAAGAACACCCCTTTCTTTAAAGGGAACAATAGAATCATGATTGAACTCTTTTATTCCCATAACTATTTCTAGCTCTTCAACTGAAAATACATAAATGGTGTATAAATATCTATTGACATGAAAGGAAAAATTAAATACTATATATGTTTATGAATATTTTCAGTTAATCAGGGTCACTTAAAAGTAAGCATAAACATTTATTTTTAAAGTAAAAGGTATCATAAAGCTCACTCATTTCATAAATTAGCTCTGTATTTTTTCTGACCTCACTGAAATATTAACAGTTATAAGAAAATACAGACTTTTGATCACCATTTTTCACTCAACTGAGTTAAAAAGCTGATGTTGTACAGTAGTATTTCCAAGGGACATATGGAGCAATTTCACTGCAATGTAAATGTATAAGAATTTAAAATTAGAAATACAGGATGAGAGCTAGAGAGCACTTGTTTTCTACAACAGAATTGAAAGAGCTATCATTAAGCATAAAATCTGCATTACTGTCCTGATGCTGTAGAAATGTAGGGCTATATTTTGCTGTGATGCTAGGTCTCGTTGTGGCGTGGCTAAGTTCTCACACAAGCCTGTCCCCAAGCATCACAGCAGAGACAAGATCTCATTTTTTTGTCCTTCATCTTTCTCAGGTTGTTCTTCCTCCTTGAAACCCCCTTTCTTTGTCCTCTCTTTGTACTCTTGACAGAAGACTGATCCCAAACAAGGTGTGGCAATAGAGGAAAGACTAGTGGTGAGAGTCAAGAGATATGGTACTGGTTTTAGATTTGTAACCCAATAATTTCACATTTGTGTATAACACCTTACCACTCCAGGACTCCACCTCCTCATCTGTATGTTGAAAATAATGGGTTCAGTGCTTCAGAATCTGAAATGCTATGATTTTCTGAGCTCTAAGATACATACCTAGTTTACCCTTCAGGTGTGTGGCCCTAAGGGGACAGCCAAAACTAAAAGCTTATGTCACTGCTACTTTAGACATGTTCACATCTTATCAAAAGCCTATTGAGTGAGAAAATACATTCAAAACTTCTAATGAATTAATGAGTCCCTAATAAAAGAATGTCAGAATACAGGGTAAGATTTTTGGTAGTTTCTCTCTGAAGTTACCACTTGAAAAATAAGCATAGTGCTGCGTATTGTCCATGGTCATGAACAACTCGGAAGACAAGGCAATTTCACTACTGAACAACCTGATCTTTCATGCTCATGCAAAGGATGAATATGGATAAGGTTGTTGAGTTATATTTAAAAAATATTTTACAGACAGCTTAGATGTTACATTGCAGCTTTGATCTTATGAGGCCAATAATGTACAGCCCCACAAAAATAAATCCAGTTCCTCAGTAATTCCTACTCCCTATTCTGTCCTTTAGATAAAGAGGGAGACTTTTCTACATGCTTACTAGCAAGTGCAATGGAAAGTCCTGCCCACGCATATAAAGGTGGCAGGATTTTTGATAGCCAAGTCAAGAAGCACTGTGAATCAGAGGACTTCATTGATTCATCTGAGCCCCTGTTCACCCCACCTTACTATCACAGAAAACAGAACCATACAGTGCTGAGTTCTGCTAGTGACACAAACACCCCTTTTAACAGCTGAACTGACTCTGTGGACCCACCTCTCCCTTAATTACACCTCAGAAGTACACATAATGAGAAAAGAGCCAACTGCACTGCCTGAGCCCCTAACGTGGGCTGGCTCAGGATCAAGTCCTTTGTGTTTGTTCTTTCTTTCATCCTCTGTCAAAGTGTTGCTATTCTATAAGATTTCCCTGCTTCTGCTTTCTTATTCCTTTTTACATAAATTTCTTCCTACCTGCCCTACTGTTCCTCAGCTAACATCTCTTTGCCAATTTTCTCTGTGTTGAAACACTTCCCCGTCAACATCCATTCTGTTCAATATTTGAAGTACTCCAGGTCTGTATCTATACCACTCTTTTTTCCATTATTCATCTGTTTATTCCATTTGTTGATTTCTGATGTTTTTGCCATTGGTGATACAAAGGCTATAAAATATATGGCTTATAATCAAGGAAACCTGGTGAGAGAAATCCTGTTTGAGAATGCATTAAGATAGAACATGTAAAATATTCCAGGACATCAGAGGAGAGAATGGCTATCATTATTCCAACAGTTGGCAAAGGCATTGGTAGGAGACTACATGATACACTGCCTTAAATAATTTAATTTATGGTACAAATTTCAAATAAACAATAACCTTGTCTTAAAGGTCATGATATATTCTGCATGATGCCTTGCAAATAATGAATAAATTGTAGGCATTCAATAAACACACATATTTCACTGATGTGCTATGTTCTTATTGCAGAGGCACAGGCTGGCTTTGGTTGCACTTGACCTTCCTCTCTCAAATTGTCCTTTCTCCTTTGAGCTCTCTTTTTTCTTCAAGTACCTATTTTGTTTTTACTGCTTGGCAGAGGGTTTATCTCCACTAAGGTGTGTTATAAAGACGGTAACCGGTGAATTCCATTATTTAGTTCAGACTGTACACGATTTGGTCAAAGTTAGAGTTCATACATGGGATCCCTGTGTTAGTCTCAGCTTTACACTCATAAATGATCAGAGGTGGCATTTCTGAAACATTCCAGCCATTTTGCAAGTGAATCTAATTGATTTAAAAATATTCCAGATGGCAGAATATGACAATCTCAGGTTCATATTTGGTGCCTTATCATTAAATAAGTACAAAAAACTATACCTCCTCTGTCCCATAAGTGAAATAGTTCCTTAATATTTACCTCTTTGGGCATTTATTTATATAAGAGTGTACCTGTTGAACATTTACTACCTTGATAAGAGTTGTGGGGAATACAAAACTGAAGAGTGTCCTTCTCTTTGTTGGGAAAACCTGTTTCTCCTCTTTGCCTCTTTCCATGGAATAGCCCATCCTGCTTACTTCTCTAATATTTCCAATCTAATGTTTAGTAGGGTGATGATTTTGAGATGCATCTCCTTTAGTAAACTGCCATTTCCTCGAAGGGAGGTACCATACTACATTAACTTCTCTCCAAAGCCTGGATTTTACAGTTGAGGAAATAGATCCAGTAAGTTTAAATGATGTGGCCAAGATTTCAAAGACATGAGCTGTGTCTTTTCCTTTTCATAAGGCCCAGATGTGAAGAACAATAGTAAACACATCTACTGAGAATAGGATCAGAGAATATGAATCCAGTTTTGCTCATTCCTCACCTCTAGCCTATATAAGAAAAAGCTATGAATTCATGAGATGTTGTGAAAAAACTGGTAGTGAGTATCTAGTTAGATAGTTTCTGAAGTGCTGCCTCATTCTTTCCTCAACCTAGTCAAAGTTTTCTTCCTGAATTCAGGCTAGTTGTATGTCTCTTAGAGTTGAGGGAGGCTGTACTCCTATGAAGCCCTCTTTATGAGAGTGGCTGGAAGTAGAACAGTTTTGAGACCGGTCTATATCTGGAATGGCTTGCACTTCCACTGATGGACCCAGCAAGCATGTATGTGTTTTCTCATTGGCCTGGTGGATTTCTGAAAAGAAGTGTTCTTGAGAGTTCAAAGGCACTCCTTCCAAGACAGCTGCCTTGGAAAGATAAGAGAGTCCCAACAGAAAGTATTTCTGGGAAGACAAGGGCTGAGAGGAAACTAAGTTCCCAGGCAAAGACCTATAGTTGGAAGTTTCCAACGGTGAAAAATCACAGAAAATCCCTCAGAAGGGCTTCAGGAGAGAAATAGCAAGGACTTTGGCATCTGAAACAGAGAAGATGGACACAAGATTAAACAGTACCAGACACACAAAAGCATTCTATTTATAAAGTGGTTCTATCTATATTATTTCTTGTTTCCTACCTCACCACTGGGTCTGAACCTGGAAGATTCAGGAGTAGCTAGTTTGTAAGAGAGAGAAGGTCGAGAAAAAAAGAATAAACTTGCTGGTCTCTTCCACAATACAGGACAGAACTGGCCTGGGTGGGGGAATAGCAGGAGGTAGTGGAAAGGAAAAACTTTAAAACGTAGTAATAAAATAAATTGTATATTCAACTAGATTAGACTATTCGACAGCAAGAAAAAATAGTCTATTTGCTAATACCTAATATTGAGTAGAAAACTAGGAGGAATACTAAGCTCTATGGAAGAATGAGTCCATAGAGCTTGCTTCAAGGGGTAACAATGAGAAAGAATCAAGTTGCTAACTGCTTATATCCTACTGAGCCTAACTTTTTTTTTTTTTTTTTTTTTTTTTTTTTTTTTTTTTTTTTTTTTTTGAGACGGAGTCTCGCTCTGTCGCCCGGTCTGGAGTGCAGTGGCCAGATCTCAGCTCACTGCAAGCTCCGCCTCCCGGGTTTACGCCATTCTCCTGCCTCAGCCTCCCGAGTAGGTGGGATTGCAGGCGCCTGCCAACTCACCCGGCTAGTTTTTTGGGTTTTTTTTGTTTGTTTTTTTGTTTTTTAGTAGAGACGGGGTTTCACCATGTTAGCCAGGATGGTCTCGATCTCCTGACCTTGTGATCCACCCGTCTCGGCCTCCCAAAGTGCTGGGATTCTAACTTGTTAAATAACTGGTTCCACCACCAATATTGCAAGCCAAATTTTCTGACTCAAAGCACACTGTCTACTGCCTTCCCAGGTAAATAAAACTAGAAATATTAATCTGTTCTAAAAGTGAGGGAGGGTAAAAGAGATGTTAGGAACATATGTAAACACAATTTCTGACTTGTTTTCATCTTGATTCATGAGGAAGGAGGGAGGGAAGGTAGGAAAGAAAGGAGAGAAAAGGAGGAGAGAGAGAGAGGGAAACGGGGGGAAGAAAGGAAGAAAGGAACAAACGTTTGCAAAACATCTTTAAAACAATCAGGGAAATTTGAATATGGACCAAGGATGTGAAATTAAGAAATTACTAATAATTTTTAGGTGATAATGGCAAGCTTATGTTAAAAATGCACTTCTATGTGAGTGCTGTGTACTGAAATACATACGGGAAAATGACATGATGTCTGAAATTTGCTTTAAAGTACTCTAGAGATCAGAGAAAATGTAGTGAAGACAGAAAAAATAAATTGGAAAAATACAGATAATTGTTGAAAGTAGGACACAGAGTACACAGAGGTCCAAGAGGTCCATTGTTCTATTCTTTCTTTCTTTTCTTTCTTTTTTTTTTTTTTTTTGAGATGGAGTCTCGCTCTGTTGCCCAGGCTGGAGTGCAGTGGCACAATGTTGGCTCACTGCAATCTCCACCTCCTATGTTCAAGCTATTCTCCTGCCTCAGCCTCCCAAATAGCTGGGACTACAGGCAGCCGCCACCATGCCTGACTTTTTTTTTTTTTTAAATTTTATTTTCAGTAGAGACGGGTTTTCACCATATTGGCCAGGCTGGTCTCAAACTCCTGATCTTGTGATCCGCCCACCTTAGCCTCCCAAAGTGCTGGAATTACAGGCATGAGCCACTGTGCCCGGCCTGTTCTACTTGTGCATGTGATTAAATGTTCTATAATAAAAAAGTTAAAAATGAATAAAGAAAATTCACAGGCCTATATGTTTTACTTATTCTAACTATACCTGCTCTACAATGTCTGACTTGCATAAATAAGACAGCTTCCCTTGAAGATCACTTCTGTATAAACACAATGCATTATATCTAATTGATTGCATTGTAATCCCTTTATGTTTTAGAGCATGGCTTGAAGTCTAATACTGATAGAATTGATTCAAAAGCTATTCTCTATATTGAGAAAACCAGAGTTCTCCTCCATTGATAACATAATAGAGAACTGAATGTTCATAAGTATCTTCTAATATAATGGTTAAGGCTCAATTTACCAAGGTTTTGGGTACGATATCTGTGCATTCATATCTTGAATATCGTATCTTTGATGAGGGCATCAGAATTTGTGACAGTCAGAGGAAGCTGTGAAGACCAAAGTTCCTTGGGAAACTGCCTTCACAAGGAAATTTGGAAATAGGAATCGATCATTTTTCAGACACATCTATGTAGGCGATATCTGTATTATCTTAGACTGAACTAATTCAGATTATTCCCAAAAGATACAGTACCATAATTGTTGGCAAATATAACACGCAGAGCTTTCACATTTTAATTCCTGTGATCCCGGAGTAGGTGTTGCTTAAATTAATATCATCCAGACTACAGTTGTGACATAGTTGAATATGTCCACATATGCACAAAAAAATAATTTACAGACTGGAGGTCAGTAATTCAGAAGAAATTTCTAGAAACAAGTTCTTTTTTTTAAATAGAATAAATGCTGCTTCACCACATTCTTGATGTAGAAACAAACAGAAAATAACAACTACCACCCTCCCAAATAACAGATATCAAAAATTCTAGGTAGCAAAGTTACTTAGAAAAGTCATAATCTCATTGTAAAGCAATTTGAGAATATTCCAAACAATTTACCTCATATATATATTCTTTTTTTCATGTGTACAGGCATTACATATTATGAAATTCACCCAAATTTATACACAATCTATTTTCAGTAAGTACCAACTGCAAATTCTAAGTGATAAGAAATAATTGTGTCATATTTAATTAGTGCCATTGTTTATCATTCTTAGTGATAGAAAAATCTAATGGTGCACCTTACATCAATGAAACACAGTATCTGAAAATGGAATAAAGTTTATAAAGGCTTAGCAACTTTATGTAGGTTAGATAATAAGATATTAAGGGAAATTACAGATGATGAATACATGTCCTCAATGCTACAAGCTTTCTTTAGAGGAACAGTCATGGTTTTACATCATTATTCTCTAAAACTGGAGACAAACTAATAATGTTGGTAGCTGTTCAATGGGTATAACTCTGGATGTTTACATATATTTGTTCCAAAAATATTCCTTCCTACTCTCAAGATTAGGAAAACTGGATAATTCGAAGTTATCAACAGAATCACAATCAGTTTAGATAGGAAGATAGATTTCAGATCATTACGATGAAAGACAAACATATGAAATTTTTAGAACACAGGACTTCAGTTACCATTTACCATTTGCCATGCTCTGGGATTGGTCTTTCTACAGGGAAAATGGCTGACTAGAACGATGACCCACCAAAACCCATTTAACTTTATGCTTCTATGTTTCTAAACAAAATCTCCTGAACCTGCAAATGATAAATAAAGATAAATTATATAATTAGACACTCACCTCTAGGTTTATTAGCCGTAACAATGAAAAAAGAAAAGCAAGCTCCAATACACACACACACACACACACACAACTGTCAGATAGTCATAAAAAAACTTACAAGCTCATTTTATTTTGTTTGAACTTAGATCTTAAAGAAAAATTAATTAACAATGCTACCCCATCACCATTCTTAGACAGATAAATAATCTAGCTTCCCTCAGAAACTCACTCTTAGGTAAACCTATTATTTTATTTCTAATTCATTTTACTTAATATTGACTCTTGATTCTCCTTGAGTTGTCAATGACTTATGATAATTTTTAAAATATTAAAATGAGACAATGATTCGATTTCCTTTACTAAATAACTCTTGTTTTCTCCTTTGTATTTTTCAGTAAAGATTGTCCTTCATGGAGGAAAATGAATACTGAGATGCCTAGAATATCCAGTTCTTGACATGATCACTATCACGCTTAACCAACAACCAATATGAAAGATGTGGTTGCTGCCATCATAGAATGCAGGACATCGCTTACCATTTACCAATAGTACTTTAAGAACAGAAGGGAAAAGGTCAATTACAAAATGAAAGACAATAAGAAAAATGAAAATGTGAAGAAGAGAGGAAAGGGAAAGGAGAGAGAACATATGCTTTCCCTTTATTTCCCTAGATGTGCTTAAGTAGGGACAAAATGTGAGAATATGGTAGCTTTAGCTTTGAATCTTCCAAATTATCCCATAGCTGATTTTGCTCAAATTACAACAGACATCTTTCTGGCATGTCCACAAATCAGCTTTGTTTTTGCATCTATGATTTATCCAATATATAAAGAGGAAAACATTGACAAGACAGTAAGATTATACAAACTATGTATTAAAAGCCAACTTATTTCCCTATTCCCGTTAAGCATGGTATTCCTGGTTAAACAAAAATTTCTATAATGTTATAAATATTTATCTTATATTGAAGTAGCAAATGCAAAACTTTAAAAAGACTATTTGATTATTATGCTGGAAAACTGATGACATAAAACATAAATTTAAGCAAAAGGCTCTAAATAATTCCTAGTACTATTTGGTAGCATGGGAAATAAATTATTTTCCCCCTTGAATAAAATGTCCACCTGCATGTACCTACAGATTTATTGCAAGAAGTTAATCAGCAGCTCATATTGGTCCACAAGGGCATATTATTGGTTACATCAATGCACAGTGGGATGTCTCACTAGAACTAAATATAAGACAGCTTTGATTTCTTTGCTGAGGACCATCTAACCTAATTTTAGATAGCCTGGATCTTTCTCTGAGTAGAAACTATGCTCTGCTCTGATTCTATTGTCCTGGAAAGCAGAGTAAAATATGCATCAATTGACCTTTCAACAACTGCATTATGAAATAATACAAAGGGGGAATAGGTTGCACATGTTCACACACAAACATGCAACTCTCTGTCTCTACTCTTTTCCAGAAAATTAAGTTTAAAATTCTATAAAACTAGATAGATATTGCTGAACAAATAAAACACATGACATTACAATCAGCCCGTTACAAAACCTAGAAACTACTCAAAAGTATGAAGCATTTCTAGTGATGCCCCCAATTCACCACATACATTCAGCTTATTATACAACCCTGCAGGAGTTCTGCTTGCCTTCCTAACCATACTAATTTTTAAGTGTATTTTGTTTCAACCTCACTTTTCTCAATGTCAACATTAGTCATCTTTTCTGTGATCAATGTGGAAGTGAAAAAAAAAAAAAATAAAGCACTGAGCATTTCAGACCAGGCAATTAAACACGTGGTTTCTCTAGGCACATATTACAGCATCAGCATTTGCAGCTCAAGAAGCCACTGATGAGTCAGGCTAAAATAAAGTCTTCAATGAAGCTGATACTTTATTTTGCATCTACGCCACCAAGATTACATCATCATGGTGAAACTCATGGTCCACTAATATTTAGTTAAGAACTCCAAAGTTCAGGCATTTTTATTCAAACCATAAAAATCCAGAGGATGCCAGCCTTTACTCTGACATCATGTGAACTCGAACATTTCTGTTGCTTTATTTCTTTTTACAGCATTAAATTCACATTAACATCAATGTGAATCTGTGAAAACTCAATGCCATGACTTCAAGTTATGAGAAAGCTTCTAAATAAATGAAGGGATGTTTTGTTTATCATTCACAATCTCAAGAGTGGCTGTGTGAAGTATTTAATAAAGTCAAATATAATATGCACAAAATCCAATAAAATTAAAACAAAGAACAAAATGTAACAACACCAGATAGAACAAGAAAAATATTCCTTCGGGTACCATGGACTGTGATAGCACTTTGAGAAATACAAAAGAAATAAATGTCACAATGCAATTACAATAAATCTGTTTGAGATTATTACTGTAATCACAGCTGATTTGCAGGCAAATGACTATCTGTTTTGTTTACCTATATATTCTTACCATGTTGCTTGGCTTATAGTTAAGTACCCAATAAATATTTATTAATTGAATCCAGTGTGTTAGTTGGTCTTTACAAGGAGCTTTTACTGTTACTGCTATTATTAATGTTACTCACATTTTATTATCATTTTACTATTTACTATTATCATTAGCCTTCCACAAATAAGACATTAGGGTGTGACAGAATGCCCAACCTTTAGTCCATTCTGTCTGACTCCAAACCTAAGTACTACCTACCAGATCCTTTATTGACAGATAAAATTAATTATTAGGTTAAATACTGAATTTGAGACCTCAAAAATGCTGAATCAGATAAAGTTGTATGAGCATGACAGTTCTATCTTGCTTCTAAAGTAGTACTAGCATGACAATTCTATCTTGCATTGTTCTTAAAATATTTTTATTAATAAAATAATGAAGGAATTAAACTTATGAAAAGTACTGCTTAATGTATCTGACAGGAGCATTTCTTTTATTATCAGCAGTGTCATACTGATCTTTTTCTGCCTACTACATTGTCTACTTTTATAAGTGGCTCTATCTCGTTGCAATACAGTTATCTTTACTAACCTGGTGGGCCATCATCTGAAGAATATGATATAAAAGGAAGTTACAGCCATGACTCTGAAAAGAATATCCTTGGAGACATTCACAACACAGACTGCAACATTTATATTGTTTTAATGACTATACACTTGAGTGCCCAAAGATAAAACTAACAACTGTTTTCACATCTAATCAGTACGCATATGTCATTTATAAATTTTCAATATGCTGATTTATCATTTCTAGTCTCTGTAACAGGATCCTTATATTCTTGTATTTCTTTCTATCTGAACTCATGCAGCTTTCACTGAGATTCAAATAAAGGAGGATGTTTCATTGTTCTAAGGCCATTGTTCTAAGGCCATTGCAATACGCATTTTCATTGTTCTAAGGCCATTGCAATACACAAGCCAGCTGTGCTCAAATGCAGCATCTGAAGAATGATATTGAAATAAAGTATGCAGCCGGGCAGGACCAATCATACTAAACAAAATAGCTTTGGGCAATTCTGAAATAGTAACACAACCATAGTATTAGTTGCCTATGCTAATAAATTCTACATGACCCTTTAGGAAATAGAGTGGAATTATTTAAACCTATATTCTATACTTCCAGCTCAACTCTGTCAAACAAATTAGCTCTCTCCTGTCTTTGCCTAAATCATTTTTTCTGTACTTAGCAGGGAAGGATTTTTGTTTGTTTGTTTTATTTGGGTGTCCTAATCCAAATGCAAATCATGAGATATTCTTTGAAGTAATCATATATATTTCACATATATTTAGCTACAGATACTTTATATTTTATATTCCCAAAATCCAGGTACTTTATGAAATTTAATCATAATATCAAACAATATAACAGAAAAAAAAACATGTAAAATGACAGAAATACACATTTTCCCGTTACAATTAAAAAAGTGATAAACTAAAGCTGTCCTAAACATTTCACATTGACATAAAATTAAATTCAGTCAGATTTATGGCTTCGTGCAATTTCAAACAGTAAAGTATAAATAAATAAACCTGCATTTTTTGTTTGGTATATTTTTTCTGGTTTGTTTTTCACTTGCTTGATTTTATTTAGGAAGGTTTTTCTACTAACAATTTTGTTCAAGGGACTAAGGCCAGGTTCCCAGTGTGCAAAAACACAGCTCGACTCTGGAAGGTTCAGTCAGAAGCCAACCTTGGAACTACCCAATGGCAATAAATACAGAATGCCAACGGAGATAGAGAAACCTGTGTAATGCTGAAACAAAAGGAAGGGTGTTCTTGGCACTCAAAATGATTTTCTCTCATACCAGAGCCGATGTATTTCTAAATTTGAACCACTATAAACAGTGAAAAACAAACACAAGAAAGATAAGAGTTAAAAAAATAAAAAGAAATACAGGTAGATAAATTCACAAGATTGTGTTACATGGTTGCCCCATTAAATTATTGCCATAATTTGTATGCCATGTAATAACCATAATGTCTTCCAACATTATAGCACTCTCCTGGAACCAACATAAAAAGGCAAAAATAAATATATGTATTTGTACTTTTTAGTCAGTCTTTTAAAAAGTATTTTGAAATCTTTGTTCACATGACCAATAAAAAACTATTATTTGTAAACAGATTTTCATTTTAATCTTCAACACCACTAGGAATTAGGCATTAACATCTCTGTTTTAGAGATAAAGAAACACATACTGAGAGTCAGCAATTTGAGCCAGATCCAAAATCACCTGATTTCAAAGTTCTTTTTATTTAATAATATTAACTGTGATGAAATACATATTATACATTTCACCTATTTAGGAATAATTCAAAGATGTAATACTAAATATCTACTACATATCCAGCCCTCTACTACTATGTCCTAGATTGGGGATATAAGTTAAGTATGGACATAATCTAAGAACAGTTTTTGTGAGGAGATGAGTCTTTTAATAAGTAATTAGAAAATAATTTTAAAATATTTAAAATGATTTAGATATGAAGTGTATACATTATGCAGGTGATGCCATTTCTTTCAATATCTATTTTGAAGATATCTGATATCTGAATATGGCAGAGCAGAGAAATGGAATGAAGACATATTTTTAGTCATTCAATCAACCAATCTTGGAGTCTGCCCTATCTTTAGATTTCCTGTTATGTAAAATCATAAATATCCTTACAGTTTATGCCTACTTGATTTGGCTTTCAGTAGCTTGAGTCTGAAAGTGTTACAACTAATGTATATTATTATATAAAATTCAGAGAAATTAGCAACATCTAGGAAGAGTTAGGAGGAAAGTGAAATGCTTATTTGGTTCATGTAACTTTCACCATGTATGTTTATTTAACTATATATATATTCCTATAAACCATTGTTCCAGGCATTGGGAATGCCAATATGAAACACTGCCTTTCCTCAAGGCTTTGTACGTCAGAGATAACCAATTAATCACAGAATGTTAGAAGTCACATCATCCAGTGATCTGATTTTTCACACAAAGAATCTGAGGTCATGTAGCTAGGGGCTATGTGCAGTAGAAACTTAGACTTTCATATGCTAAACCAGAAATAGTATTTCACTAAACGTAATACCTTCAGATTCACCCATGTTGTTGCAAATGGCAGATTTTTCTTCTTTTTTAGTGCCTAATAGTATGGTAAATGAAATAGGACAGGCACAGATCAATACTACATGATCTTATCCATATATAAAATCTAAAAAAGTTATTTTCGTAGAAATAAAGAGTAGAATGATGGTTATGAGAGGTTGGTGGTTAGTGGGAAAGGGAGGTTGCGGAGACGGTCTAAGGATACATATTTACGGTTAGAAAAAAAGTTCAAGAGATCTGTTGTACAGCATGGTGACTATAGGTAATGACATTATATTCTCAAAAAATGCAAAGACAGGGCATGTTAAGTGTTTTTACCACAAAAAATATGATATCTATGTGAGGTAATGCATTTGTTAATTGGCTGGATTATCCATTCCACAACATATGCATACTTCAAAACATCATATTGTACATAATTACATAATTTTTTGTCCATTTAAAAAATGTTTCAAAAAAAGAAATAATATATTAAAGACGATATAAAGTCACATAGTCTATATTCACTTGGAAGGGAATTTTAAAATAATGCTTCAATATTTGAGTTAGTTCAAGCAAATCATTTTATTCCTCATGCCATAGTCTGAATATCATGTAACGGAAATTAATTATATTATACCTGCATATTTATTTCCATTCACATTCATGCCTTCTAGAATTTTTAATTTTTTAAGCCTCCAAAAATAAAGCCATATTTAACTAGGTACAGTATTGTTACTAAGTTCTGGTCAATAGGATGTAAATGCAAGTCTTGTGGTCTTTTTCTGGGAGCTTTCACTAAAAGATAGTCTAGAGTTTAAGACCAGCCTGGCCGAATGGTGAAACCCTGTCTCTACTAAAAACACAAATAAATTAGCTGGGAGTGGTGACCAGTGTCTGTAATCACAGCTACTTGGGAGGCTGAGGCATGAGAATTTCTTGAACCCAGGAGGTGGAGGTTCAGTGAGCCGAGATCGCAACAATGCACTCCAGCCTGGGTGACAGAGTGAGACTGTCACAAAACAAAACAAAACAAAACAAAACAAAACAAAACAAAAACAAAACAAAAAGGTAGTCTGATGTGTTCCCCTTCTTTCTCTCATTCCTCCTGCTATTTCAAATGTGCATATAATGGCTCAGCCATTACGATTAAGATCACCCATGAGGATAGAAGAACCAAAAATTAGTAGTATTCTGACTTCTACATAACTTTTGAACTACCACACCAGTCCTGGACCACCTGTGTGCAAGATAAATCAGCTTCCTTTATAAGTCAATATATTTGGGAGTTCTCTAGTACTTCCAGGCAATTATAATACTAACATCCTAAAGCTAACAAATTATATATTAGTTTAGTCAGGACTGTTTTGCAGAAAATAATGGAGATAGATAGATAGATAGATAGATAGATAGATAGATAGATAGATAGATAGATAGATAGATAGATAGATAAACATAACTACCATTGTCTGAGTCTCAGTTCTGTAACTGAGTTCTCAGTTATGTGACTGAAAATTAACCTGATAATATTTATTATAGTCTTGTGATATCTGCTTAGCAACACGTTTACGAGTGACACATACAGACAAAATAGAGAGAGAGCGGGTTGGGGGACGGAGGAAAAGAGGGGGAGAAAGACAAAGAAGCCCTTGGATAAAGGCTTCAATGACCATTTGCCTCTCTACACTATGAAGCATTGTGCAGAGTATTTAGCCACAACAAAAAGCTGCACCAGGAAAATTCAGTGTTTGAACTTGAATAAAAGGCACTGTATAATTTTTTAAAAAGAATCTTTTCAAAGAAATACACAAATGATTGTTCAATCTATTGTGTTTAACAGAATCTAATTGGATGGTCTTCGCAACATTATACACATTTGTCTTGATCCCAAACTGAGAATGTATTCATGGATCCATAAGAACTAATGTTTTAGATTTTAGTGTGGAACTGTCTGTAATACTCCTGTGCTATACTCTAAATCTAACCACAATCTCAGAATGTCAGGCTGGGAATTATTAGATTAATTGAGCATTCAGACAATTCGGTTGATTGAACACTTTCCAAAGATGAATGCATAGATTGTTAGATCAGAAACATGTTCTGGACTAAATCACACTTCCTCCCTATCTTCCTTTTCTCCTTCCTTTTCTTTTCTCCTTCTCCTATGTGTTTTCTTTCTTGGCATTTTCATCAAAGAACTTCTCAGATCTGCATAGAGACATACGAAAATTATCATTGTAATATATTACACTATCCCAATTCAAAGATAAAAAGAATTTTCTGTATCTCTAATAGAAATTACGAAACAAAGAAATTTCTCATTTTCTCACAGCTTCCAACTATCTTCTCTCCTGAGGAGTTAAATCAAAGATATTGGTTATTTATATGCTGAGGTATACTGATTTGGGTAAGTTAGTGCATATATAACTAGAATCATCAAAGAACATTGGGCATTTACATCCTATCTCTATAAATATGTCAAATTAACCAGGGACGCACAATGTCAGAGATGAACTTTTTACACTTTAGTTTTGAAGCCAGTTCCCCTTAGAATTTACTCTTTGCAAAGAAATTACTTTTGCACTACAGATGCAAACATCAGGAGTTTACATTAGTGCTATCTTGGGTGGCAAATGTAGTAAATCTATTCCGTACCTTGATCAAAACTGCCTTCCTACCTTCACCCCTATTCAAATGACATAATTGTGTTATTAAGTACTTTTGAAAATTAGGTCACTTCAGCCTGTCTGCCTGGATGGTTCCGCAGTTAGTTTTAATACTGAAAAAAGAAAAAAAGTCTTTACTTCCACCAACTTTACTATCTTCTGATTGCAGGGCTTTATTACAAAGCACTAAAATTTAAAATACTGTTATGACTTGAAGTTGGATATAAATGTATTGCACATAATCTAGACTTTAACTGGCAGTTTGTGGACACAAACTTTCATTCACACCTTGAAACAAGTATCTTCTTCATTCAATAAATATTTATGAGTACTTACTCTGTGAAGTTAGTAAGGGAAGGGACTAAGAAGATACGGAAGCTTGAATATCTAAACTTGAAGATTCTATGGAACAGTAGAAAAGATGCAGGACTTAAAACCTAGATGATGGGTTAACAGGTGTAGCAAATCACCATGGCACATGTATACATATGTAACAAACCCACACATTCTGTACATGTATCTCAGAACTTAAAGTAAAATAAAAAAAATTAAATTAATTTTTTGAAAAAAGATGCCATCTATCAAAATGATTTTTCAAGGTGTCGTGCAATAAGTGATCTAAAACAGAGACAAATAAAAGAATGTAGATAACACTTCTAATAGAGCAATCACGGGATGATATGAGAAGGAGATGGCATTAGAGTCCAGCAGAATTTTCAGCAGGCAAAACTCAGACAATATTCTTGGTTGAGGAAGGGAGAGAAGGATAGAGATAAAATCCACGTTGTCCAGCATGGCTGAGATCCAATGCATATGTAGGAAAATGGCATCAAATACGCGTAGAAAGTTGAGTTGGGGTTTTATTATGGCAAGTTCTTAATGTCAGGGTAAATACTTAGAGGCTGTGCAGTAAGGGAAAAAAAGAGTAGAAACAGATGTATCATGCTGAGGGCCATTTTAGGCAGGTGAATTTGGTAGTCACTTGCTGGATGGATTGGGCAAGGGAAAGACTGTCAGCAGGAAAACTGTTAAAAGCTATGGTATTAATATGGACAGGACAAATGAAGGGATGCATGTACAGTATTAACAGATGAAAGGGAAAATCAAAGAACAAGTACAATAATTATTACCAAGACCTAACAGAATTAAACTGATTAAGGAGTCAGAAGAAAAGAGAAGAGACAGCATGAATTTCCAAATTCTTAGTGTATTGAATTAGAAAACAATGGGGTGGGATCCCTAAAGGAAACTGGGAAATCAAAAGGTAGAGGCTACTAAAATGATAAGTAAGTTGACTTTTAGGTTTTTAAAGGAAGAAGTAGGGTATACATGTGGAAATGTCCAGAGAGCAGTTGGAAACCTTGACTAGTGCCAGAGAGGACTGGATACAAACTTGGCTGTTATCAGATTAGAAGTTGGGTCTGAACATATAAGACTGTGTAAATGTGTTAACAGCAATCAGAGAAGTATTGCTTTATAAATAATAAATATTTTCTTCAGAGAAAAATATGATCATTTGCATATCTTTAGAGACAGAGTTGAGGTTAAAATGAGGCAGTAGTTCTACAAGCAATTCCAGCTTAAAGAAACTTTAACTGTGTTACAGTCCCACAATAATAACTTGTACTACCCATGACCACTGTTGAGAATGACCATCTTGCCATGCTGATATTTATTTGGTAGGATGGATCAAATGCTTTGGACTATGATTATTCATTAACAGGCTGGTCTGTCGTTATGGTTAACAAGGTTAATATAGAACAAAAACAAGGAATGTCTACATTTGTCACTAAATGTAAAATTTTTTTAATTTCAAAAACTGTTATAATCATGACCATTATATGTTTTCTGATGATACAGGAACAACCAGGAGAGTCTTCAGCAATTGGATACTAATAAAAATGAGAGCAGGCAACTATAAATACACCTATATTGCCTTTCCTCATCAGATTATATTGGATGACAAATCAGCTGAGTTAATAGCCTACTGAAAATGTATAATTGTTCATTGTTCATTGTTCTCTTTCGCTGAAGCTATTCCTTTGGAAGGCTTTTATTTCTAAGAACACAAATACATCTACCTGTCAGTTTTCCAATACACAATTTTTTTAGATAGCACTTTGGATTTGTTTTATATAAAACTCTTTTAAATATACCTTGATTATCAAGTATAAAAACAATAATACAGATAGACTATATGTTAATATATCACAGAAACAGCCTGTAAATAACTTCCATATACTCTAGAAGTATATGTATATCCCTGAAACCAATCCCACATCTACAATGCTTCATAAATTAAGGATGTATTTTTCCATTCACAAAAGTATTTCTCCACCTTTTATTTAAGAAAATTATTCAACAGAACAGCTTTTGATCTTTTCCATTTGTTTGAATAAAATCCAATTTTTTAACATATAATAAATCTTGAACAAAAGCATTAAACTATAAGCCTTATTGACAAGTCAATAAATGAAAAAGCAATTTTTAAATTCTATTCTTTTTTTTTTGAGACAGAGTCTCACTCTGTCACCCAGGCTGGAGTGCAGTGGCATGTTCTCAGGTCACTGCAACCTCTGCTTCTCAGGTTCAAGTGATTCTCATACCTCAGCCTCCCAAGTAGCTGGGATTTCAGGTGTGTGCCACCAAGCCAGGCTAACTCTTTTATATTTTCAGTAGAGACGGGGTTTCAACATGTTGGCGAGACTGGTCTCGAACTCCTGACCTCAACTTATCTGCCTGCTTTGGCCTCACCAACTGCTGGGATTAGAGGCATGAGCCACCACGTCCAGCCAATTCCTATATATTCCTTAATAAAATGTATAAAGTTGTTTTAAAAATTGATCTTTCCTACTTTCAATATAGTTTTGTGCTATTTTGTTTCAGAAAGAAGCAAAAAAGGCAAAAGGAATTGGAAAAAATCTTTTGCATAAGTTTATTAGAGAATCTTCATTTTTCAGACATTAAAATTGACTCTTTTCTAATAAAAATAGTAAGGTGATCTCATTGAATATAAAGTCAGAAGTCTACCAAATGATTAAGAAGATTGACGAGTTGACTTTACAAGTTATAGTCAAGTTTTTATAATAGGAGTTATAACTTAAAATAAAAGTTCCAGCCACTTAAAAGCTTTAAAAAAAAAATAAGATGGTGCTAATCAATGAAAAATGTTCCCATCAATGACTACTATTCAGAAGATTAGAAAAAACATGCCTTGTATTTAAGCTAATGGATTCAAAATGGAAAAACATAATATTCTGAAGAGGAATGCATGATGTAATTATTGCAAAGAATACATATGCCATTGACATAAATTAGTGTTTGCTAAATAGGAAATTTCCAGATTTTATTTTTTAAATATTCTATAAAATTTTGAAAATCTACACCAACAACTCAATCTCTTATATTCAGTTATTTCTTTACTTTATTGTGATAAAATAAGGCTTTGTAGGATTTTTAGTTACCCTTCACAATTATAGCTACATGGGAAAAAATGACAAAAGAGGCAACTTCACAAAGTCAGCTTCTAATTTAATGCCTTTATTCCCGGATTCCCTCTCCTTCTGAATCCTCAAGTTTACATAAAAACCTCAAAGAAAATTTATTCGAATGAGTTAAATCCTTAGAAGTTCTGATCAAGTCCTTTGTGTACTTAGTAACAGAGAAAAAGCTGTCTTCTGCCATAAAGTTACTAAAGAAACATGGAGAAACAAGGCAACCTAAGTGCACGTGTTTCTTGACTCCTTCTCAATTGCCAGTTCCACAACCCCCACATTCTGGGAGCACCAAGCACAGATTACATAAAAATCACCTAACCATCTCCAAGACTATCCCAGATATGTAACCAGCCATCTAACTATAAACACTGCTGGTATTGTAACATATACATGCTTATAACCTCTACTTTTTCATATATTACATGTGCATGGAATATCACAGAACTCACCAAATATATCCTTATAGCTTCTCTAATAGAGGAAGATAATGGCTTAATCTATCAGAGCCAATGAAAAACATCTGCCTTCCAAACTATGCCATATTGTTAAATAGTGTCTTGAATACACTTGGGTTTTTGTCTGCAATGCCAAAGAAGACCAAAATCCATATTAAATTGCTAACTTCAAGTATTAAAAGATGCCTTCTGCAGTTAAATAAAGACTGATAAGGTTGAATGTTAGCTTGAGAGAATAACCTATTCTTTTCTTTTCCTTTCTATATTTGCTTTTGCCAAACTTCACTCAGGCTGGAAATAATCATAATAATTGGAACCAGCAGAAAGAAATAGCTGATGCTGCTAGGCAAGATGAAATAAATATGCAACTCAAGTAATACTAAATATAGCTCCACATGAGCATACTAGAATGAAACACCTGAGATAAGACAGCTCTTTGGAACCAAATCCCCAAGTTTACATTTTACAAGTAGATATTTTAGAAATGCAATATTTATAATGTACCTGGATTTCATTGAGTATAAACAAATAGTAGATTTATATCAACCATAGCAGTAAGACATTTCCTAGGGGAAAGAAAGAAGACAAAAATTTAATTTCTAAGAAAAATGTTCATATAAAGTGATAATATAATAAACTTTTAAGTTCTCAAAATAATATTTGTTCTAAAAATTCAGAAAGCAAAGACACATTGTTAGGGGATTTTTTTTAACCTTTGCTATTTGTAGTATTTTATATTTCTTGTATTTTAATGCAGTCCTACTATAGTATTTTTATGGTTACCAATGGTGTACATGACACAATACTGAAAAGCAGAATAAAAAATGTTGTAACTCTTCTAAATGCTTATGATTTCAGCATGAAAATGAGCAATTAGTCTTGAAACATTTGAATCACTCTAAGATGGGAAGAAGGATAAGAAATGAATTCCATTTCTATCAGAAAATTTGAAGCTTTGAAAAGGGAAACTGAACTAGGAATGTGACATATTTGGGTACTATAACTGTCTGTGTTGCAGTTTGTGGTACCTATCTAGGGAATTGGTTCATTAATCCTTTAGACTCTGCGCTATTCTGTTTTAGCAATATAGCAAAGTGGTTAAGAGTGTAGACTTTTAAGTCAGGCAGCCACTTAGTACTGAGTGACCTCAAGCAATCTGTGTGACCTTAGGCAAGTAATGAACCTCTTTCTCCATAAGCTTCCTCATGTTTAACTAATATGATTAAAAAAATGCCTTACTCATAGAGTTAATGTGAGCCTTAAATGAGTGTAATTCCATGTGAAGTGGGACTTTTCCTGTTTTCCTGGAATGTAGCTAAGGCTTCAAAGCTGAAGACAATGGAAAACAAGCAAGTTACTAATCATATCCCTGGTCAAACCAGTTCAAAGACCATCACTCTCATCAGCCAAGGTAGAGAGACAAATGATCTGAAAAGGGGTTCTGTGAAAAAGATGCCTTAAAATAATTGTAATAGCCAATGGAGTCTCATCTCACTTTTCCTCTTAGAAGAGAGGAATGTGTTGCATGCACAGAAGTGATCACTCAAAAAGCATCACTCCCACACTAGCTGTTTGTTGAATTCTTGAAAGAATATAGTTGCCCCATGCTGATACCCACAAGCAAAGTGTGAGAGAGTTCTTGTAGAATTTGACAGCTTTTTCCATGAGCCTGAGGAATGTTCATAAGGATGGGGATTTATGCCTACTTCTTGGCAGAAGAATTCTGAAGGTGGGAACCTGAGTGGAGCTGCTCATGATATTTGGGAAAGAAGTGAGATGGCTGCATTTCCACTACATGGTAGGTCAGGGATGCCTGAGCTTTTCCTTGCTTTTCAGGAAAAACTAATACAAGTTCTCTTGAAGGGATGCTGCCCAAGAGGGTTGCCTGTTGGGTTAAGGGGACAGCCTCAGAAAGACCCTGGAGGTATAATGCAGTGGGAAGGAAATGAATTATAAGTGGTCAGGTTTAGTCTATTCACCTGTCAGAAAATGCTGCAATAGGCAGAGTGGGGTGTGCGAAGGTGATGAGAAAGCTGGAGTGTCTTTGAAGAACATACAAATATCATCCATAACAGAAAAGCAGCATCTGGATGCGTGACATAACAGAGGACACACATGGGAAGATTAAAGACAAATGGAGGAAGAAGCTTTTCCTTCTTTATTCTTATACCTCCTCATTCCTTGCCCTGACCTCAAGAGGAGACAGAAGAAGGTGAGGTTGGGAGGAGGTAGAGCAAATGGCAAAGAAACAGACCACACTAACCTCCCTTTTCACTGGTTTCCAGAGTTCAAAAGATGAGAGAATCTTTAAATTGAATGCAAGGTTAAAGTTTGTCTTCAGGATGGACTATATTTTTGTTTCATACCTAAAATTGAGACTATTCTGATACATGAAAGAAACAAATAGTTATGAGTTGGGCAAGCGATGCTGTCTAGAGGTAGGGCGATGGGGTCTGACAGGGTACATTTCAAGGCAGGAGTAGGTGAGAGAAAAATAATTATTTCTTATTTGCATCCTTTGAGCCAACCTGCTTAATAAACTGGTTACATGAGACAGTACATGTGACTAGAACATAATAAATGATCAGTGCAGTCTAGCTGGTATTACCATTATTAGATATTTCAGAATTGTTGTCCCTAAGTAAATTCAGCAATGTTTGCATTGCAGGGCTAAGTTAGACACGGACTCTCAAGTTCAGCATTAAAAAATGCAGAGATTCTCACATGAATAAATAAAATATAAGAAAATCAACTGATTTGTCTATCAACCAAACATATCGAAATATCAAGTGTAACAAAAAAGGAAACAACATATTCTTAATACAAAAATGTATACTGTGATTTTTCTTGATGTAATAAACTTGTTTCTGACTACTCAGACAATCTAAAGGTATTTTTTAAGACGGATAGCACATGAATTCCATTTCATCACCAATTTACGATGAACTACTTAATCTATCACTTCTATATTTTCCTTAGTTCTCAAATAGAACAATTTTATTTTTCTAAAGCCTGAAACAAATCTTATACTAGATGAAAATCTCTCTTTCGGAGCTAAAAAAAGCCAGTTGAAGTCTCCCAATAAAGAAAATCTCTTATTCTAAGTAAATTTCTAAGGGGTCTTTTGATAGTGGAGATCTATGGTAATGTCATCCTGCCTCCATCATTAGTAGCCAAACTCTCTTAGATGAGATGTCGACGAGTAATTGACTCAGCATCCTAGCTTTCCACAGAGCTCATACTCTTTTGAATCACAGAAAGTATAGATTACACTTTCATCCATCATTAGTAGCCAAACTCTCTTAGATGAGATGTCGACAAGGAATTGACTCAGCATCCTAGCTTTCCACAGAGCTCATACTCTTTTGAATCACAAAAAGTGTAGATTACACACTGCTAAAGTATTTAGCATGTAACTTTAAAATTAAACAGAAACAGATACTTTTTCACAATAGTTTCAGTGTAAGGACAAAAATGATATTTAAAAAACTAGGAAATATAATTTAGATGAGTTATGACCAAAAATGCATTTCAGAACAAAGTAGGGCATCATTATGCCCTATTTTGGGGAAAAAAACCTTTATGCAAACTAAGTCTCACAATAGATGAGATAAGCAGTGATCGCATTGCCAAAAATCTACCACAGCATAATACAGTGAACTTTCTGTAGTTTATTCAGAAAGAAATTATTTCAATTTTTTTAAAGTATTTTTTCAAGGATGGATGAGGTGTAGGTAAAAATGACTCTACTTATAATGTTTATAAGTTATGGAAAGAGGTTATTAAAGTGTGCGACGGTTAATCTTACTTGACTGGGCCATGGGGTCCCCAGCTATTTGGTCAAGCATTATTCTGGGTGTTTCTGCAAAAAAATTAACATTTAAATTGATATACTGAATAAAGCAAGTTGCTCTCCTTAATGTGGTGGGCCTCATTCAATTAGTAGAAAGTCTAAATAGAATTAAAATGACCTACTTCAAAAAAGGGAGACTTCCTCCTGCCTGCTTGCCTTCAAACTGGAAGATTGTTTTTTCTGCACGCAGACTCGAATCGAAGCATCCGCTCTTCCTGGCTCTCAAGCTTCCTGGTCTTTGGACTGGAACATAACATCAGTGTTCCTGGGTCTCCACATTGTTAACTTATACTGCAGATCTTGGGACATAACAGCTTTCAGAACTGTATGAGTAAATTCCTTATAACTATCAGTTAATCCTAGTTTCCTGGTAGTTTTGTTTCTTTGTAGAACCTTAATGTGTCTCAAATAAGTCAAGTGTTACAGAGAAAGAGAACTTTTGACATTTATTCATTCAATGAATATTTTCAAAAACATTCTACATATTTTAAGACATTATGCCAGGTATTAGAGAAACAAATATGAATTAAATGCTGCCTGTCCTTGATGAGTTCCAGGTCTAGTTCAAATGATATGTTTGAAAACTTCATTGGCAAATCATTGTTATGTACAAAATAAGTGTATAATTTGTTGGGATATGAAGAATTAGGAGAATCTGGATCTAATTCTTACATACCAATTCTGGATAAAATAACTGAACTTTCAGACACTGGGTTATAAATGCCATTCTTTTAATTTATAGCACAATTTGTAGGACATACAGTTTAAAATACTCCACACTTCATTTCTGGGACTTTGAACTGAGAAGGTACCTATAAAAAGTTTTTTATTCCATGCTCATGAATTCGCAGAAATAATGTAATTAAAATATCCATACCAACAAGAGCAATCTACAGATTCAATGCTATTCCTATCAAACTACCAACATCATTTTTCTCATAATTAGAAAAAAATCATTTTAAAATTCATCTGAAACCAAAAAGGAGCCTGAATAGCCAAAGTAATCCTAAGCCAAAAGAACAAAGCCAGAGGCATCACCATTACCTGATTTCAAACTACACTATAAGACTATAGTAATCCAAACAGCATGGATTTGCTATGTGTCTAGAAACAGACACACAGACCAATGGAAAATAGTAAAGAACCCAGAAATAAAGCTTCACACCTATACCCAACTGATCTTCAACAAGGTTGACAAAAATAAGCACTGGGGAAAGGACTCCCTATTCAATAAATGGTGCTGAGATATTGGCTATCTATACATGATAGAATGAAAATGGACCCCTATATATTATCATATACAAAAATTCAGTCAAGATGAATTAAAGATTTAGATGTAAAGTCTGAAACACAGAGGTTGCAGTGAGCCGAGATCACGCCACTACACTCCACCTCGGGTGACAGAGCAAGACTCCGCCTCAAAAAAAAAAAAAAAAAGTCCTTGAAGGAAAGCTAATAAATATGCTTCTGGACACGAACCTTGACAACGAATTTATGACTAAGTCCTCAAAGGCAATCACAACAAAAACAAAAATTGTCAAGTGGGACCTAAGTCAACTAAAGAGCTTTTGCACAGCAAAACGAACTATCAACAGAGTAAACAGACAACCTAAAGAATAGGAGAAAATATTTGCAAACTATGTATCTGACAAAGGACTAATATCCAGAACCTATAAGGAACTTGAACAACTCAACAAGCAATAAACAAATAACCCCATTAAAAACTGGGCAAAAGACATGAACAGGCATTTCTCAAAAATAAACAAGTGGCCAAAAAACGTATTAAAAATACTGAGCAGGACTAATCTTCAGAGAAATGCAAATAAAACCACAATGATATATCATTTCACACCAATAAGAATGGTTACTATTAAAAAGTCAAAAAATAACAGATGCTGGCGAGGTTGTGGAGAAAAGGAAATATTCACATACTGTTGGTGGGATTGTAAATTAGTTCAATCCCCATGGAAAGCAGTTTGGAGAATTCTCGAAGTACTAACAATAGAATTTCCATTCAACCCAGTCATCCCATCATGGGTATACACCTAACAAAAATAAATTGTTCTATCAAAAAGATACCTGAATGCATATGTTCACTGCAGCACTAAACACAATAGCAAAGCCATGGAATCAACCTATATTCCCATCAATGGTGAACTGGATAAAGAAAATGTGGTACATATACACCATGGATTACTATGCAGACATGAAAAAGAACAAAATAATGTCCTCTGCAGCAACATGGATGCATGGAGGCCATTATCCTAAGAAAATTAATGCAGAAACAGAAAACCAAATACCACATATTCTCCCTTATAACTGGAAGCTAGACATTGGTACACATGGACATAAACATGGGAACAATAGACACTGGGGACTACCAGAGGCAGGAGTGGGAGAGGGGACAAGGGTTGAGAAACTACCTGTTGAGTACTATGCTAACTACCTGAGTGATGGGTTCAATAGTACCTCAAACCTCAGCATCACACAATATATCCTTGTAACAAACCTGTAGCAGAATCTAAAATAAAATTTGAATTTTTTTTAAATAAGACATTTTTCTTTTTAAAAAAATTGAAATTACGTATCTTTAAGGTGTATAGGATGGTTTTATATATATATACACACACACACACACACACACATATACATATATTAGTAAACTAAGCTTTCAAAAAGATATATAGTCTCACTATTGCCATATAAAAATAACTGAATAATTTTGTATGTCAGAGGAAAGTAACTCATTACCAACATAGTACTCAATGAGGAATTCTTAGTACAACCTAGAGAAGAGATTGTTTCAAAATTTGCTCCAAGTATAGCCTAGAATGTCACAGCAATGGGCAAGAAGGTTGGTCTCAAATTAGCACTTTACAGAATCAAAAACTGGGGTATTGTTTAGGTTTTGTGGCCTTTAAGATTGAAACCATATAACTGATAAAAGCAGCATTGTCCAAGACGGAATTCTTACTATTATCGTTTGTATCTGACTTGCTAATAAAGTAAAAATGTTATCTTTAGTGTTTATAAATGATAAATTAATAGTCTGTATATATGATGAATCAATTCCATATGCTACACATTCAGAAGAACTCGATTTAAGAAGATTGGTTTGTATGTTATTATAAATGTATGTCCTCCTCTTCCCCTATTAGAAATACTAAGTAAAAAAGAACATATGTGCAGGCATGTTAAATACAGGCATCCCTCAAATTTCCACTCTTGGTCTCTTCTCATTTTCAATGCTCTTCTAATGGACTACAGCCCTTTGCCAGCTATTACAGCTGTTTTACAGCTATTACTGTAAAAACAATGAATCTGAACTCTCTATACTGAAGGTCCAAAAATCCTGTGAGCTCTAGATATATGTGACCAACAATGTTTGTCAATGAGAAACATGCCATCTGGCAGGCACCTCAAACACATTATACGAGCAGGCACTCATTATTCTCCATGCACTGTGTTCTTTAATACAAACTGGAGCAAAATGAAATAAGAAAATCTCCTAAAAATATAAAATAGGCCATTTCTAACTTAATTTTGTTAACTCACCATCTTTAATTCCAATGCCTAATCTAAATTGTTTTAAGTAAAATATCGGTTATAACTATCTTATGAATAGTTATGTGCATATATTACTTATGCACTAAGAACCACAATATTCTGAAATATTGTGGAAATAGCATGCTACTACTTCTGCAGTTCTCAAAGATAGCAATTTTCTTTTTCTAGAACAGCTAAAGCCATTTCTCCTGTACATTAAATTTTAATCTTTGCAGTTAACGGCATCTTCATTTCCTTCACACACCTAGCCCTAAGTCAGAAACCTGAAAGTCATTTTTGCCTAGTGCCTCCCCTTCACCACTACCTCCCATTCCAATGAATATAAATTTTACTCATACCATTCTTAAATATGTTGCAAGCTCATCTCCTCCCTCCGTTCCTAGTACTGATGCCAAAACTTAAGCGTTGCTCTCAGTTTCTTCTCCCATCCATAAATAACTGAAATCAAATTTTCTCCCTTCCCCAATCCCTCCCATGAAACAAAACAAAAAACAGAAACCGCACCACTTTATGTTTCTCCTTTGCCTAAACACCTTCAGTGGTTTTAACTACCTACGTATAATGTCCATAATGTTCAGGTTTCTAAGTAAGGCCTTCCTTGATATGGCTCCAAGTTTCCTTTCTGGAAAAATTCTCGGTTGCCTCCAGAAGTGCTCAGTTACCGCTTTCCTTGGCCTCATTGGTCTATATTTATTTTCCTACCCAGAGCAGATCATCTTTTCCCTCTCTCACCTTGGGTCACGCTCTTCTCTCTGCTTCCCACACCTCCCTTCTTTAATCCCTACTCAAGCTTTAGAGACAATATCAAAGATCTCTTATTCTATGCAGCACTCCCCAGCTCCACTTGCTGTCTTCCATCTCTAAACAATGTTTTCAATAGAATTGCAGTAAGCATTTTACAAAACATTCCACCTGTCCTATCTTCTTGGATTCTAATAACCACCCTCTAACATGAGGAGACTGAGGCCCAGAAAATGTTGGTCCCATCATAAGGAAGTGATAGCAATGGACTTGGAGCTGAAATTCAATTAAGTCTTCAGACTCCAAGATCCACACTCTCTATATTATACCCCTCTGCTTCCTCCTGTCCCTCCTATGTGCTGTAAAGGTAGTAATGTTTACTTCTGTACCATCACACTGAGCACAGTGTTTTAAGGTTTGCTTTGTATATTTTTGCCTCTCCTTCTACTCTGCATTCTTAGAGGGTAGAATCTGATCCTTATTAACATTTTAATGCCAGGACCCAGGTTTAGCATGACATAAAACAAAAAATAATGAATTATTTATTCAATTAATGAAAGGATCTTAATTTGCTAGAATACTTTTATCTTGATGGAAGAAAGTAAATTTGTGAGACAAATACAGAAATTAAAGTTCAAGTCTCTTCTATCATAACACACAAACACGCACACACAACTCCTACCCCTCCTAACCATGTATCTTCTTACAGAACAATTATCCATTACCCCATACTACTAAGCAAGTTTCTTGAAGGAGTGGTATGCATACATGATTTCCAGTTTTTTCCTTCCTATTCATTCTTCAACCCTGTGACATGTGGCCATCCACTCCCCTGAAATAGCACCAATAAAGATGATCTTCATTTTTGCCAAATGCAATGGAAACATTTCAGAGCTCATCTTTCTAACCATTTCTGCTTTGCTTAGCAGTACTGACCACTCACTCAACATTAAGAGTGCTCTTAGTTCAGTCTTAGTTTCCTTCCTGGGATCCCCTGGCTTCTCCTCAAACTTAGATATCACAGCATTTCTTTGTTCTTTTTTTTTTTTTTTTTTCTTTATATGCTCTTACTGGAGAGTCTCATAATAAGTTAATGGATTCTAGCCCTGGAAAAATGGAGTTAGAACACTTTGATGAGTCAGTTTATAGTTACATGCACTCCTGGGTCAATAGCACAGACATTTGTAAACACTGTATAATTTCAAAAATACTTCAAGTTGGATTTTGCATGCATTGTTGGTATATTTTTGTGGCTGGTTTGCTTTCTTGATTATGTTCTATTTTGGATAATTTTAAAATGAATTTGTGTTCCTACATATTACTTCAGAATGGTAAAAAATTTCTTGAGTCCTACCAGAGCAAAATTCAGTGAGGTAATGGAGACATGCCTAGAATTTGACTGAGCTTATGTAGCTGGAAAATACATCATGATGTATTCTCCAAGATTACTCCTTATCTGGGTAAAGATGCTCCTTATATTGGTAAAAAAGATCTTTACCAATATCTCTAAAACAATAAAATAGGAATAAAACATATTTTTCCATTCCTATAATTTATAGTTATATAAATAGGTTTGTATAAGCAAAAATCATTTTGACTGTAAGTAACAGAAAACCAAATGTAAATGGCTTAAACATCTTGTCTACTGTATTATTCTCTCAATAACAAGGAGACCAGAGATAGTGCTAGTCCTAGCTTCATTATTTCAGCAGTTCTTTAAGGAGCCAGTAGCTTTTCCTCATTCTGTTCTGCCATCCTCCACCTTTCGGCTGGCTCTCTTCACGATCGCAACATGACTACTCTGGCTTCAGGCATCACCTCCATGTGGAGCAACTTTCGTAGGCAGAAAAGTAAATAGTCTTTTGTTGAATTTTATCTGAAGACCTAAGAAATTTCTCAGAAAGTCCCCAAGGGAATTTACTTTTCCTTACTTAGAATTGGGTTATAAGCCATTTCCTAAACTAATAACTGGTGAAGAGACGGAATTACCTTGCTTGATTTAGTCTAGTTCCTTCCCGTGGTATGAGGTCATTCTGATATGAAACACTTACCAGTGTTATCAACATGTGGATAGTTGAACAAAACTGGCATTTTGATACTAAGAAAGTAGGGGAGGAGGAGAAGAAATTCATTCCAGGTAGACAACCAACAATTTCTTTAGTAACTAAATTTGTGTTTTTCTAAGTTCTATCTGAAAAGATATTCAACTGAAGCAAAGCATCTCCCTAGTCAGTGTTAAAAGTGTCAATTTCCCCAATCATACAAGGCATCATGGATTTTATATCAGTCAATGAAGACTTTCCAGTTAATTTTAAAAGGGAGATTTGGGATAAGAATATACAAAGGCATTTTATTGATTCAGTTTAGCATACTGTTTGGGCTAGCAAATATATTAAATTTATACAGTTTTATATTTCATTTATAGTATATATGTATTTTACAAATTCCTTTTTTCAAGCCAGATACACAGACAGTATTTTGCACATTCATATATAGTATGTACTCCATAATGAATCTGACATAAGGAAAATGATTTTAAATTTAAAACATTAATGTAATTCAAAATATTATATTCTTCATTTTATAGCAAAATCTTGTGGGATCCTTTCCACTTAAACTTACTTTTAGTTTTTCTTTACATTTTTGATTTCTCACCAAAGCAATGCCAGTACTTGTGCTTTAGTTAAACACTTACAAATTAGACATCATTTAACTTATTTTTAATAATTATTTTAATAATTGCTATATACCATATATTCATATTATTGAATGCAGGTCTCTCATTTTACTCTGAGGCATTTAAACAAATAAAAATGTAAACCATTCTGCAAATGTGTTATCCAGTTCATGAATAAGTATGTACCTTGTCCCTGCCTCTTCTTTTGTAACATTAATATAAGGTTATTATCCTGCGCATTGTAACATTAATATTAGGATATTATCCTGTACATTGCAACATCAGCACATTAGTTTGTACATTATGTGGTCCACCAGCCACTTTGCAATATAAATAAAAATGACCAAAATCCAAACTTTTAAATCTGACTTCTTTTTATCCCTTATCAACAACTAATATATACAACACATAGAAATCATTTAGGTGCTTTATTTCATTATGTCTTCATGGACTCTCATTATCAGAGTTAAAGAGTTAAAAATATCACTCACAATTGAAAATTGATGGGTGACTATGCAAGCTTTTCAGATTGATTTGTCACATATGGAATAGTTTAATGTAACTGCTTTCCCTAAAATAAGGCTATATCCTCACATACATAAGTGCCTTTCTGAGACTATTTAAAAGCTGGCACTGAACCTTAGTGTTTGAAGTGTGTGTGTGTGTGTGTGTGTGTGTGTTGTTTTCCATGTATCCAAAGATGCGGAACAAATTTGTTGTTCACTAGGGTGACTCCCACACTAGACTGAAGAAGAGCAAAGCATAGGAACTTCCAACTAAAGAGAAAAAGGAGATCCAACTATAGATACTGTTTCAGAAGAAACACTAAGAAAGAGGACTTGAGAATTTTAACTGCTAGTAGGTAATAGCATCTTTGATAAAGCTTTTGCTCTTCCAGAAGAGGGAAACACTTTTCTTCTGCTTATTCAGCCTTCACTTTTCACACAAACAAAATGTCTACTCCCTAAGTATATGACTTGCTAGAATGGTAAGATTACCATCATCTATGTTCAGGGTGTTTTTAGAAATAAGCCAAGACTTTTGGAAGATTTTAGTGACCCTCCAAGCCTAAATACTTGCTATGTTTTGAAGAAACTTTGTCTAGCAAAGAGTTCAACATCTTTACATCATAGACTGTGGAAAAAAAAAAAAAAAAGGAAATTAGGTATTGCAGATCAGAATGCTTCACAAGGCTGGGCACGGTGGCTCACACCTGTAATCCCAGCACTTTGGGAGGCAGAGGTGGGCAGATCACTTGAGGTCAGGAGTTCAAGACCAGCCTGGCCAACATGGTAAAACTCCGTCTCTAGTAAAAATACAAAAATTAGCCAGTGTGATGGTGGGTGCCTGTAGTCCCAGCTACCTGGGATGCCGAGGCAGGAGAATCACTTGAACCCAGGAGGCAGAGGTCTCAGTGAGCAGAGATGGTGCCACACTATACTCCAACCTGAACCTTAGTGTTTGAAGTGTGTGTGTGTGTGTGTGTGTGTGTATTCCATGTACCTAAAGATGCAGAACAAATCTGTTGTTCACTAGGGTGACTCCCACACTAGACTGAAGAAGAGCAAAGTGAGACTCCTCAACAAACAAACAAAACAACAACAAAAAACTTCACAAAAAGCAACAGTGGACATTTCATATTTCTGAAACTTACTGGTGTTTACAAAATCCAGCTAATCAGATTTGACAAGTTTAGGGTATGTCACTAGATTAAGCTGTGGGTTTCTATAGCACTTATTATCCTCTGCCTAGCAACACAAAATATTCATATAAGCAACAATACTCACTTGTAAAATGCAAAATGTTAAAAATGTATGTAATTGTTTTTGTATTATTTTTACTCAGACATTCTCTGTGATCTATTAAGTGACAATGTAAAGTATAAACAGTTTTTGTGCTACTCTTGGTCCATGGCATTATAAATAATTCAATTTATATTGGTATTGGGAAACTTACTTTTTAACAAACATCTTCAAACACAATGTAATATAAAAATAGATTTTTAAGTATACATTTTGATTTTTAATAAAATAGTTATGTTTCTTTCTACTTCATTTCACAAAGTCACTTAATAAAATCCATGGTATTTACAGAAAAATTCCTGATGTTATATGCATGTGTTTTACTATAAGGCAGTTATGAGGTTGATAAAATTTCTTCCACAAATTTTTTCATTAGAAAATTCAACACAGACAAAATCTCTTTTACTTTGAACTATAAAGGTTTATTTTTTTCTTCTGCAACATATCTGTGTTTGGGTATATCCAATGATATATCCGAAGTATGTATTTAGGCTTAAACTGCCATGGTTTTGACAGTGATTTTTTTTTTTTTTAAGTAAGCCAAAATAAATAAAAATGGCACAAAACCTCATAAGGATTCATGTAACGATTACATGGAGAAATTATTTTCCCAGGTAGAGCAAGCCATCTAATTATTTCAAATATTGAAACAAATGTAGTCATTCATATAAATCATCTACTCATTAGCCTAATGGATCTTTGAAAGTATATCAATGGGGGTCGGTCGCGGTGGCTCACTCCTGTAATCCTAGCATTTTGGGAGGCTGAGGTGGTGGATCATGACCTCAGGAGATCAAGACCATCCTGGCTAACACGGTGAAACCCTCTCTTTACTAAAAATACAAAAACATTAGCTGGGCGTGGTGGTGGGCGCTTGGAGTCCCAGCTACTTGGGAGACTGAGGCAGGAGAATGGCATGAAACCGGGAGGCGGAGCTTGCAGTGAGCCCAGATGGTGCCACTGCACTCAAGCCTGGGCGACAGAGCAAGACTCCATCTCAAAAAAAAAAAAAAAAATCAATGGGATGCAATTGGGTTAATATTCAATAACTTATCAAAGAAGGAAACTTTTATTGTTTCTTCCAGACCACTCAAAACAGTCAACAACATATATTAAACTTAACACAAATTTTAACTTTAAAAAAAATTCTCAATATGAAGTTCTTTTACAGAGTTGACAAAGATGTCAGTAAGATGTAATAATAAAAGCAATTTGTATTAATTATCTATGATGATATGGACATTGTACTATATTTTTTAGCAGAAGTATGTCCCTATGCAAGTCTTTAATTAACAATGTAAATTCAGCAATTATGATCTTATTACTAAGTTTTCTACATAAGATGATTTACTTTTATTAAAGGAAATATAACAAATACTAGAGACAGAAGAGAGCTGAGAATAGAATGGAGTAAGTAATAATAAAGTCACAATACTAAGAAAGTTATATGTTTGTTGTCATAATATATAGCCAGATTATCGCTAGGAGAGATTTTTAGAAATTAATATTGAACCCTGGAGCTTCAAGGTAGATATTTCCATTGAATCATAAAATAGGATTAATTCAACTAAAATGCTAAAATCATGGGGGAGCTAGCAGTGGAAGTATTGTTGGCTTGTAACAGTATTAATACAGAGACTTATTTGACTTATTTATATTGCATTACTTTCATACCAAGTATAGAAATACTATAAAATAGTATTTTAATAGTACTATAGTACTTTAATAGGATTTAAATAGTATTTAATGGTATTTTAACAGTAGCATAAGATACTACAAAATAGTATAGCATAAAATACTATAAAATGCAGTACAAATTGCATTTTTACTTATTTACATTGCAATACTAACAAATGCAAAGTATTCTTTTTGCTGAATTTGATACATTTCTTCATTATACATTGTTGACTGTGAACACTTATGAATTAACTGTTTTATTATTGTTATTCTTTATGAGGTGCTTAATTTCTAGCTGAGAAGTAAAAGTTCAACAGCATGATACTCTCAACTACAATGATGTATTAATATAAGAAGTATAAACTCTTAAACTTAAATTAATAAATTCTAATAGGATTTCTATGTTGTCAAGTTTAGAGTAAATAATTCAATATATTCACCAATTCTTTGGGAGTAAACACATGGGGTATGAAGAAAATAAATTACTATGTAAAAATAAACTATGTCTAAAGTATAAAATAAATATAAAATAGCAGATGTTTACATGGAAAGGCAGGATCAGTGGGAGTTATTTTTAAAAGGTGAAAATATGTTCCATTGTATTTATTGATATTATCCTTCAAATAAATTCTTTTCAAATAAAATATTTATTTCATTATGCATAAAAACCTTAAAATACAACTTGCAAATTACTCTGTATTAGTCAATCATTTCATATTTTTCAGTTAATGTGAATTGAGTAAAATATCTTGAAAATTAAAAACACCTCATAATGTCACTAGCTCAAAATGACCAATATGTTTGCAATAGCATTTACTAAAATCTACATAATGCTTGTCACCTGCCAGACACTATACGATTTAAATACATAACTTATCTAATATTCTTAAGGTACCATTACTACCCCAGGTTAGTTATCTTGTTCGTATAGCTAGCACTAACTGACATACTCAGGAATCAAAACTAGGTGGTCTACTTAGGAGAGTGTACCTTTAACCATTGCTCTATCCCACCTTCTGAGGAAAATGATTCTGCCAGGGTCTGCTATGTATTTGAAAATCATTATTTAAACTATAATCAATCAGAGATGTCAAGTGTGAATATGCTTTTCTCATTATGAAAGTGAATTTGTGAGTTACAAGCAATGAAAAGGAAAGTGAGCATAATAAACGTGCCAAAAGATTAAACAGTTCAAATGTCAAGAACAGAGATACTACAGATAAAAAGCAAATAATCATATTTAACATTTGAGGTCATACCATTTAAGTTATCTATACCTACCAAAAAACTACATTGATATCACTTATAAATTATGCCCCAAGAGAACTGTCTCATTAACCTTGTTAAAAACATTAATGATACTTTATTTGTAAAATAATAAACTCATCAAAATGTTTAAACAATGTTATTGTTTATTAAACAATACTATTCATATATCTCACATTTTTATGGAAAAAAGTCAATCTTTATTTACAGAAAATTTGACATAATTTGTTTTTACCTTTTCAAATACAAAGAAGCATAGAGATTTGACTCTATTATTCTAGCCTGAAGTCAGTCAAGAAGAAGTATGACTCTTAATAAATGTGGATCTACTTTCCTTTGAAGGTATCTCTGAAAGGAGCAGTAGGAGGGAGAGCAATGTAGATCTTCTCTAAAACTGAATTTCAAAGGATTTATTTGGCCCATCTTCCACATGGGAAGAATTAGAATTTTTTTTTTTTTTTTTTTTTTTTTTTTGCCTTTTATTTCCCATTGTGAGATCCTAAATGGGAAAATAAGTCCAGGTTATGTAGGTCTTTATGCGGTATTACAGGCATTAGCAGCCATAGTGCAAGGAATATAGGACACAAAGGCCTGTGTAACTGGCTGCTGTGAACTTTAGTGGCAAACCTTAAAAAAGGGAAAAGAAAAAGGAAAGAAGACCTTTAGCACTTCCATATAGATCTCAACATCACTCAAAAAACTTTCTTCAACTGGGTCTGATGCATTAATGAGATCATAGAATTACTGCTAATTTAGCATTACATCCTTTGGTGCAAAAAGTTTATTATTATAAATAAAATGCCATCACTCATAAAAAGTAATTGGGTGTGACAATAAGCCATATCTTAATATGTGGTTTATTACTGTGTGGATTAAAAGCAGAAAGCTTAAATTAAAAAGAGAATTCCTTGAATTTAATTAAACAGTTTTAAAAATTGTTTTGCAGGTATTTAAACAGTGTAGAAACACTATGATATATATATATACTATGTAATATGTCTTAAAATCCCAACAACTCACCTTCTTTTAAAATTATGACAGATTAAAATTATGATAACTGTAATGTAAAATTAGGCAAACAAGTGAATAAAAATTGAGTAAATAATGCAATTTTACCTGGTGCACTTAGTAACAATATTCTTATTATTCAAATATTATCTTTTCATTATAAAATCTTCCTTAAACTATGATATGCATGTAGTTTCTGTATAATACCCAATGTCAGAATGAATATTCAAAAATCAATCTCATTAATGTTTTAAAAATGCAACTGCTAAACAAACATGGTTAAGTTTTTCAGCTATGCTAGTTTTTTGCCTCTCTCAAAATATAACTACTGGGCCAAGAGTTTCTAAAAGATTTTCCAGTAAAAGACATCTGTATTGAAACCTAAGACACACAGGCACTATAGTAAAGCTTCTGAAATTTTCATTTTATAATCATAAATAAAATTAATCTATGATTTAACAAGGAAAAGATTAGAATAGCAATATGAATCATATTTAAAAGAAAGTACAAGAGAATTACTTAGTCCACACAAGGTTAAAGGAACTTTGTTTTGTTTTGTTTTTTGTCAATAGTGATTCAGGAGATGAATCGGGTTCCTATGGGTTTCTGTGAATATCATTATACAAATTTATCATCAATGAACCAGTGAAGCATGAAACAGGGTTAATATAGAATGAAAAGAGAGTTTCTCCTCAATATATCACTTTATAAGCATATATTCTAGTTTTAAAAGCAATAATCTTCCACATAAAATTCAATACAAGAGTGATCACAGACCACATTAGATCGAATTATGGCAGGATTCAAATAATATTGAATCCAGGTCCTCATCTTATATAGGAATCCGTGGCATATGATCATTTCAGCTTCTTCATGGATACCCACAATGATGGGAACTTCATCACAAGGTGCTCACGAATTTTTGGAAAACTCTGTTAGAAAGCTCATGATTTAATCAAAGTAAAGCGGCTTCATCCTTTAAAATTTCTCATAGATTTATCACCATTTTGTCCTGTGGGCTATCACAGGATAGTCAGAATTCCTTTTCTTACCTGATAGCTTTTCGCTATTTAATGATAGCTTTTATTCTCACTTCTCCAAGTTAAGTCTTTCCACTGCGTTTCATAGAATACATCTATAATACACAATAATCTTTCTTTCTCTTTTGAACTTACTCTTTGCTAATGTGAGTTTGCCAACATCCTCCTCAACCAGGCGTGCTCAGAATTGAATACAACATTTAAGATGTGGTGATCATTGCAAACTATAATAGGGCATCCCTTTGTAGGACTCTATTAAAGTCCAATTTAATAACACTTAACTTTTGCAGCCATGTTCCACGACAAATACCAAGCATTTGGCCAACAAAACGATGCTCATTAGTTGTGTAGTGGACTTTTTGTACCCAAAGATCTTAACATTTATATCTATTCCTATAAGGTATTATTTTCACGTCGAACATGTTAACATGAAGCTTTGTATTTGAACCTTAGGTATCTTATCTTCAAAAATATCAAGATACTCTATTTTCTTTTCTACCAAATTCATATCCCTTCGGTGTTGTATAGTATGGAGCTACGTTGACTTATAATAGCTATCTCAATTTATTAATACTCTTAATACTCAAGAATCCCCAAGAAAAACATTTTCTTGTATGGCAATTTACATTTGAGAAATTTTGTCCAAGACTTCTTTTTCCGTTTACTTTAAAACAAGTTTTTTAGAGAATAATTTTACAGTGCAGTACATCTCCGTAAGAGCGTTTCTTGGTAGTTGATCACGATTAAGTGGCAAAATGCAGGTAATGACATGCTCAATTCCACCTTTGAGTCAGGACAAACAGTGTAACATCGACGACAACAACAACAACAAACCCTTAGGCTGATATGCCTGTGCCACAAATATCCATACATACCGCACATGAATTGTGCAGTGAGGGAAAAAAAAAAAAAAGCTACTACTTTATTCTACTTAAAGTTGTCCTCTATTCAAACTTTTATCTCACTCTTCTCTCCTTCTGCACCATAATGTTCTTTCAAGCAAAGACAGAGAGTTCTGGATGATTCCAGTCTCTCCAAATCTACATCACAGCCTCCAATAGAGGTTCTTTAAAGTCAGGTTGGAGCTGAGGGAGCCTGGGCTGGAACCAGCAAGGGTTTCATCCAGCTCCTCCTCCAAAACACGCCCCCCAAATCGGAGCCAGAGGAGAGCCCAACCACAGAGAACTTCCACTCTATGAGGGCAACCTCTGAGTAAAGTCCTGCCTACAACCATTCATCTCCTCCGACCCCCGCCCAGCACTAGACCGCGCTCCTAGCACCGCGCCTTCTTCCGGAGCCTCCTCCGCCGGGCTGGCTAGGGGTGAGCGCAGGGGTTAGTCAGTGCGCACGTGACGCGCGATGCCCACATGACAAGACCGTGGGCGGGGGAGGGGGACAGCGGAGCGAAGAAGGGGAAAAGTTACAGAAGACCCGTCAAATCGCCCAAAGCAATTTGTCCCTTCCCTTCCTCGCCAGCAGTGGCTCACGGATCCCTAAGGGACAGCTGGGAACCCAGGCGTCTCCAGCCCAGTCCCAGAAACGTTGGACGCAGTTCTCCGCTCACCCCACCACCCTCTCTTCCCAGACCCGCTGGTGATGCCGCTGCACCCCAAAGTTGCTCCTTCCTTCTTTCTCTCCCTTCCTCCCCTTCCTTGTTTCTTTCTTTCCTTCCTTCATTCCCCAAAAGCTGTTCATCCACTTAGGGTGATGCCACTGACGCACATTCAATTTGCCCCAGGATCTCTGAGGAGGTCAGACCAGGCCGAGCACCTTCCAAAGGGGAGGGTCTAACTGAGCAAACAAAGTTGCACGCCACACCGCAACCTGCCCCTCCCCTCCCTTTAGCCCCCAAGTGGAATCCCCGGCAAAACTCACTTGCACTGCGGGTCCCCTCTGGCCCCTACCCCATCATCGCGCAACACACCCCTTTCAACATGCGCGCCCACCCTTTCATTGCCCTGCGCCCCGAGCGGTCCCACCGCCCGGCAAAACACTGAGCAAGCCGCTGCGCTCACCTTGCTTGACACACTTGAGCCGGAGGGGGTCCTTGCAGTGTTTGATCACGGCCAGCACGTCCCTGATGGTGAGCCCCGCCACGGGGGTCTCGTTCACCTCCAGCAGCAGCTCCTCCGACACCAACTTGCTGCCGCTCTCATAGGCCACCTTTCCGGGCTTCACCTCCCCCAGGTAGGGGAACTGTCCATTCTCGGCGCCCCCCTTCAGTTCAAAGCCCAGCTGGCCCTCCGGGTTCCTGCCAATGACACTCTCATGGACTTTGCTAGTCCAGTGGCTTTTCTTTTTCAAGCTTTTGGACATGGCAGTGGGGCGAGTCGCCTCAGTTCCTGGGGCTCCTTGGGGTTAGGGGGGGTGGTGGTGAGAGAATGAGGATGGAGGAGCAAGGGGGCCCAGGGGGAAGAACAGCAGACTTTGCCTTCTCCCCCCTCTATTCGGTGCTTTCCCTCTTCTTTGGATGGAGTGTGGACGAGGAAGGGGGAGGATGAGAGGGACGGCTGGGCAGAGGTAGGAGAGCTTGGGTGAGGTTGTGCTGTCCCTTGAATGACACTCAAGGCTGTGGCCCCGCAGCAGAGGAAGCAGTGGTGGTGGCGTCGGCGGCGGCGGCGGCGGCAGCCGGAGCTAGCAGTAACCGAGCTGGTGAGCGGGTGCGGTGGGGGTGGGGAAGGAGGGTAGGGATGCCGGGGGCCACTCCTGCGTGGTGCGAGTGGGAACGCGCGCGCGCGCCTGGGTGTGTGTTGTTAGCTGATATCCATGGCAGCTGCAGCGGCAGGGTGCGTGTGCGTGTGTGTGTGTGTGTACTAGTTGTACTGTACTGGCATAGGGGAGGAGGCAGGGGAGGAGGGGCGCGCGCGCCGGGTGGGGAGCCAGGGAGGGCTTCGCCGCTGCCTCCCTCCCTCCCTCCGCAGCTTGACCCGGTAGTGAAGGCAGAGAGAGAGGCAGGCTGGGTCCGCCTGGCAGCCTACGGGAGGAGGCGGGAGCCGGGAAGGAGGGGAGCCGAGGCCCGGCGTGGGGAGGCCGGCAGGAAGGGCCTCGAGCCAGTGCGGACCTTTCTTCAGCCTCTGTGCCGCCGAGCCGCGCGCCAGGCTGCTGTGCGAGGAGGACGCGCTGACTTCCTCCGACCTGCGCTCCTATGGAGCAGAACTAGCGGGACCTGGACTTTGGCGCTCCTGGTGCCACATCTCGGTCTCTGCGAGCCTCCTGGCGTGGGATCCTGCCGTGAGAAGGAACTGGGGCGGGGGACCCGGCGGGGCATTGCGGGAGAAGGCCTGGGAGCCCTGGGAGACTTGTGGCCTGGGGGAGTTCACTGTGTAGAGAGGTTTCATGTCTTCATCTATACAGTCACTTATTTGTCTCAAAGTTCTCGAAATTCCCTCTTAGAGAAGGAGAAAGTTAGAGAACTGGAGGCTGCGTACCCTGATTGCGCAGAGGGGAAGCAGCCTCGCGTTCCCCCGGGCAGGCCCCCTCCCGCGCGTCCCGCCAGTAGGGGAATTTCGCGGAGGGTTGCGGTAGTCTAGTGAAAGGCTATCCAAGGATAAGGGGCTTCGCTTTTCCCAAGCAGGGGAAACAGAAAGGGTCTACAGGGCTAGGGGTGCATGTAACGGATGCAATGAGCAGCCTCCGCAGAGAAAATGGACAATTTAACTAGGGACCTGCGGCCGAGAGAAGGCAGAGGCGCTCCCTTGCCCATGAAAGCCACCAGAGTCGGCTTGTACCTGGGGAAGAAACCTTAAGACGATCTGGCCCAACACTCCTTTAGTCACAGAGAAAGGGGAGAAGGCTCCGAGAGTGAAAATGGCACAGTCGGAGCTGGAACTCAGCTCGCTGACCCCAACCAGTGTTCCCTTCTTTTCGCCAGGTTTGCATCCAGGAGAGGGGAGGATAGGAGCAAAAAAGGATGCAGGGAGGCTGCTGATTTCCACAGGAGAGCTATTTCCTGTGAGACATTAACAGTGATTTTTTTTTTTTAATTCCTGTAACTGGTAAATGAATTTCATTTGCTTAACTTTTAAATGATATGTTTCAGACAAAAAAAAAGTTGCACACCCACTTATCTCTTTAAAGCAGAGGATGAAAAGCACTGAACAGGTAGGATTCTTAATGTCTGAGATGAAGGTGATGTAGGAGGCAAACAGTACAGTTAAAAATGTTGAGTCGACCCAAACAGAAACACCAGGTTTCAATCCAAACTCTACTGCTTACTGAGAATGTGATCTTGAGTAAACTGACCTTCCTGAGCCTCAGCTTTCTTAGTTGTTAAATGGACTTTAAAAATACTAATCTGTTAAGACTGTGGTGAGAATGAAATCAGGGAAAGCAGGCACAGCAGTGCTCTCCTGGCACAGGTGAGTAGGCGTTCGAAATGATAATTCCCTTCCTCTTTCCCTCTTAGGTATAACTTACTACTTGGGGATGAGGGGGATCAAATGTAGTCAGAACTGGAAGAGATCTTAAAGATGATTTGTTTAACCTTGTGTCTTTTTTCACTTGAGAAAACAGATCCTCCATAAGTTGGATGCACTAGTGAAGCTTATTCAGTGAGCCAGGGGCAGTGCCAGGATCTGAAGCCAGATCTGCAAGCAATGCCCAGGAGTAGGCAAGACTTGATAGCAAAGCCTAATCTCACCCAGAGAAGTTGAGTGTTAGCATTATGAGGCATAGTTCTAAATAGAAACTCATCATGAGAACCGAATATTTATATTGTAAAACCAAATGACAAGCTACCATTCATGGAAGATACTAATATTTATTAGGTTCTAACTACATGCTAGATGTTGTTCTATAGGCTTTACACATAATACTTCATTTCTCCTGACATTTTGATAAAGTAGGTACTGTTATCTCCTTTTACAGGTAAGGAAACTGAGGTATACAAGGATGAACTTTTGCAAGGCTACAAATCTGGTCAATGGTGAAGGTAACATTCAGACCCAAGTGGTTCAGCTCTAGACTTTGTCTCAGTTACTGAATTGAACTCTCTGTGCACTTACCATGTGTCATACCAGCTCTCAGTACGTAGTGTCCCAAAAGATTGGGCCTGCGCTTTCTTTCAGGGGGCAATTAGGAAAAAAGTAAACAAATGGAGCAGGATTTGGGCATAACAGCATGCTTCTCCCATCCCCCAAATCCCAGAAGTGTCACTGGGGTATGTGCCAGTTAATTTAGCACTCTTCAACTTCACAGCCACTCTTCTTTGCCCTAAATTGTGACATTAGAGTTGAAATCTGTAAATGTCTTTATGGTCAGTTGGCACAATGTTTAGGTTTGTCAATAGAAGGTGCTAAGGAAACACTGCAGAAAGAAAGGGGCTCCTTTTCTTGGTTCCAGTGCTTTCCTGCTTGCTCCTACGGTGTGGTGGCCAGTGAGTGACTTTCTGACCAGTGGTGTGCAGGAAGGCCATGTTACATAATCTTCTGTAAATTTGGCCAGTTCCCTAGTGTGTGTCTTTCTATGGAGTGCTGCTGGCATGTCAGTGGAATGGCTTCCTAGCAAGTTTTACTGAAAACACAGCTGATGGTTTCCTCAGCAGCCTAGTGTGTGACACCTTAAATTTCTGAATCATTAAGTGGACCACAGCCATATTATTTCCAATGAGGTCCTACTCTCAGGCTTAGTAGGGTGGCGGGTGGGTAGGGGGAAGTTCTTCTTAGTTATTCTCTCTTTGGGTACTCTCCTGTAGCCTGACAGATAGTGACTATTCCCAACAATCACTATTGCTGTGTTCTTTAGTGGGCTTTTTCCCTCTCCTAATAGTTAACACCCTTTGACAGGATCTTGACTGATAAAAGTTGAACCCTGAGGAAAGCACTATCCTTGGAGTCAGAAATTGGGATCAGACTATATTTTTTCTCTCTATTTTTGTATTCCTCACATTCACTTTATTTACCCTTTTTGGATTTTATGCTATGTCAAGAAAAAATTATTTCATCACTAAGCACTCCAAGTGTAGAGCAGAACGCTAAATATTGCATGCTATTCCAGAAGAAAAACAGTTTAGGAATCCTAAAAGCCAAAGAAAGAAAGATATGAATGCATTCAGTTCTTAGAAGAGTTCTATGGGATAGATGCTTGTGGCAGACATAGTCTCCACCCAAATCTCCTAGGATCCCTTTGGTTGAACTGAGTATCCTTCCTCTAGCTTCTGCATTCTTTTGCTTCTTGCAGGCTTCCCCAAGACTCTCTTTGGAGGAATGCCCAAACGCTACTAGACTCACTTTGTCTACTGACTCAGAGAGCCAGACAAAACCACCTGCAAATTTACTTCTTTCCCAAGATGCCCTTTGCCAAGGACTTTCCTATAGAGTATAAAAGACCAGCCCTCTTGCCTCTAGTAGCAAGAAAACCTGAGGTGTAATTTACACTCTGAGACTCCCCTGTAGAATTATATTGATGTTAGGATTTTGCCTGAAACCTCCTCCTTCCCTATCTTGCTTACTGTGGTACATGATGAGTTTTTCCCGATAGCATTTCTATAATAAATCACTTGCAGAAACAATCTTCATCTCAGAGTTTGATCCTGGGGGTCCTGACTTAAGACATTACTATTCTTTCTTTGTTTCTTTCTTCTTTTTTTCTTTTACAGATGAGGAAACGGAGGATCAGGGCTTTTAAATTGCCGCAAATCACACTACCAATAGGAGGTAGAGTTGTGGTACCTTTTTTAGAGGGACCATTATTTTGCTGACTACAGTATTGTAGGGCATACAGTGTCTTATCCACACTGTTTCTGAGTCCAGTCTGTCAATATCAGTACTCCATGATTATTGTGTTTGTTTTTCTTTCTCTTTTTTATCTCAAAAATCTCTATTGTGATGCAAGAGACCTTTCTGAAACCTCTCCTTTTTTCTGTGTTTAAAACCACCCAGTGCCGCCCAATAAATACACAGCAAAGTCCAAACTCCTTATCCTCCTTGGATCCTCCTTCCCACACTTTTTAACTGTTCAGCCATATTTCTGCATGTACTCTGAGACTGGAATCCAGGGCAACAAAGCTAACGTGGGTTCTCCAAGATTAACACAAATGAAAGGAGGCCCCTTTATGCCATCTATTCTAGGTCCCTTGGAATATAATTAAAACAGGAATTTCAACATTGAAATGTAATTATGTTCAGATAAGGACAGTAAGGTACAGTGGCTTGAGCCAATCTCCCACCATGTCTGGGGACTGGGACAGCTGACCCAGGTGTCCTACCTAAGGCTCAGGCCTGTGTCTTCACTTCTCCTTTCAACCCTTTACTTCTTCCAGAGTTGAACGCCTCACTTTCCTTGGCTCACTAGGCCATTTCATGGTTTGTGTTTGCCCGAAATGCAACCCTTTCCCTGCCTGCTCACCCTCAAAGAAATACCTCTGGGCCCACTTTCTTTCTTGGAAGCATTTTATGATTCTCATTTCTGTTACCAACACAGCTTTTATTTATGTCTCCATGTATCCTTTGCAGAAACACAACTTTCCAGGTTCTATGTTTTATTTGCATTCTTAGTGTCTGGCACATTGTCTGACACAGTGTAAAAGCTCAGTAGAATTTTGCCTGATAGCAGATGTGTCTAAAGTGAGGGTGTCCAAAATTTCATTAAATGACCACTGCTTTAATATGAATTCTTGGTTAAGGCAGGAGAATCGCTTGAACCTGGGAGGCAGAGGTTGTGGTGAGCTGAGATCACACCACTGCAATCCAGCCTGGTGACAAAGGGAGACTCTGTCTCAAAAAAAAAAAAAAAAAAAAAAAAAAAAAAAGAAAGAATATATATATATATATACACATATTTTCTTTCTATAAAAGTATATATATGAATTCTTACTGATAGCATTAAACGATTATCTCTTTACACTCATAGTAATGTCTTACAATAACAGAATGCAGGAGAGCACATATCAATGAAGAAAAGACAAAATATCCATGAAACTGAGGTTAAGAAACCAGTGTCTTCAAGAGCTGGGGACAGCTCTGCATAAACACTGGGTCTACGCAGACTTGAGAGATAGTGATGACATGGTGAGACACAAACTCGATCTATTTCATAGTTCGTCTGTGATCATTCCTATTAATAAACTTATTTTCACAACTGTTTCAATATTCACACAAAAATGTTAACCCAATCTGCAATTATACCCCTTGAATGTAAAATAAAACAAAAGCCCACAAAAAAAAAAAAAGAATCCACACTTAAAAGGTGGATTTATTTAGCACAGTATGGAGTTTCTTAGACTTCTCTGTCACTGTTTCTAACAATGACATACTCAACCCCACAAAAGCAACTTTATTTTGTCTCTAGTTTTCATCTGCAAATTCATGTGGATTTTAAATTCTACTCTTTTGTAGGTTTGTATTTGTACTATTATAAAATGTGACTCTCTTTCCAAACTTTGCCTAAATTGCAGAATGATTTTTCCTGTTTATTCAGTGGTTTCCAGCTTTCCTGGCCCAGTCCGGGATTCTGCTCTTTTGCAGGTTTGTATTTGTACTATGATAAAATGTGACTCTCTCTCCAAACTTTGTCTAAATTACAGAATGATTTTTCATGTTTGTGCAGTGGTTTTCAGCATTCCTGGCCCAGTCCGGGGACACTGTGGGTGTGTCCAGCTTAAGTCCAGTAACTGGAAATACAAGCCCAAGTTCTGGAGAGTTCGAGCTGCAGAGATATATATGGAGACACTTTCAACCTTGACTCATTGGCCATAACCAGCAGAGTGGAAAATAGAAGAAGAGGAAAAACATTGAACCGCAATGTTATAACATCCTTTACTAGGCAGAGAAAAGAGGAAAGACCAGGAAAGAAAACTGTATTACAATGTGAAAATGTAATGTTGAGAAATTCAGGCATCTTGGGGTTAGTGAGAAGTTTTAGGGGCTTGGACTCTTCAAATCACATGTACAGAAATGTGTATTTTATCTGATATCTTATCAAATGACATTTATAGTGCTAATCTTTATCTCAAGACTTCACATCTTTTGGTGATTGCGTCTTTTAGGTTTATAGCAGTTAAGTTTGCATGAAAGCACCAGGGCTGTTTCATTTCAGTCAAGAATAATGTTCATTGATTGTGTTTCTGCATTTCATACAACTATTTTAGAACTTGTTTTAGTTTTATGAGGGAATAATTGGTCCAACTTCTATATAACTCAGGAATTTACTCTCAAACAACACTGTCAATTAGTTACCTATCTCTCTGCAAATGATCTGGGAACATTGAGAGGAAAGGAAGGAAGAGGCAAAATCTGACCACTTAAATCTAAGCAGATTAGATCATTTTGGTTGTTAGAAAGTCCTGAATGATGTGACTTACGTTCTTGTAAAACATCTCTTTGCATAGATTCATGGCCCAAACAATATATAAAGAGTGGAGAAGGAACCGCAGTTGCAAATAGTTCAAATCATTGCTCCATCTTAACTATGCAGTTCACAAAGTGTGAAGAAATTTGATCATCGAAAAAAAGATAACAGGAAAAAAAATAATGTTTTGTTCTGTGACTTTAAAGTTTTGCAATATTTTACGTACATGATAACGGGTACTTTAATAAGAACCCTTGATACTTTTGTTATTGTATTCAATATATGCTTACAATACAACAGGATCGTATTGTTTGGGATTTGGAAATATATTCTTTCTTATGCAATCTTATGCAGTGATACTGCTTGAATATAATTACGTGAATTTATCTTTCTTTTTGTTGTTGTTGTTTTGCACTCTACTTATTTGGTGCCTGTCAGTCTTTTATCATCAGTTTATATTCTACTAAACTCAAAAAGACAATCTCATACCTTTTGTAATTGTAGGCATTCCTTACTAGATTTTTAAATAGACTTCAAAAATTCAAGTACTTTGATTTCATGCCATCAAGTAGCTGGATCTATCCCCCGCCGCCACCCCCCGCTTTTAAATGTTAGTGAGTAGTTCAATTTCTGTCACTTTCTAGTTTGTGAATTCTAAATCTTTTAAAACAATCTTGCCATTTTTCATGCACTTATCCTTACGGAAAACTATGAAACACTACTTATCTCTTACTTTTATGTTTTAAACTACTTTTTTATGTTACTATTCCCTCTGCTTTCTAAATGCACATATTAATGTATTCTTTTTATTCTCTGTAGCTCTTCTCAGTATATGAATTCAGTTTCCCATCAATCCCCATACAATTTTTAAAAATAAATGTGAAATATTCTGTTATTTTAGTATGATATCTAGTGCCCATATTCTAATTCTGCCTCTTATTTTTAAAATAATTGTATTATTCATTTAAAATGACAACAATTTCAATTTCAAGAAAGTGAAAGGAAACAAAGGAATAATATTATGGGTTTAATTTTTATCAGTGAACTTGTAGGTGAAGAAAAGGTTTTGGGAAGGAAATGAACATATTATACTGCAAAATAGTAAGGAACAATCAGATGTGTTTTCTAGTTTCTGGAAAAGCATGTTTCAAGAAATTCAACGACAAATTCATCATGCTTGCTTAGATTGTTGAGGAGCAAAAGTGCTGATGAACACTAGGAAGCAATGAGAATGTAATTCTAATCATACTGTTTTAATAATTTTGCAGAACTCTCCAAACACCGCTCTGTGTGGATGTCTTTCAGAATTTTATTAATACTAGGGGTCTTATTCTGCCCTTTTCTCTCTACCACAATATATACATTGTATCACACACATATATACACAGTATTGTGTGTATGTGTATATATATAGTATTACATGTATTGCACACACATACACATTTTCCAAATATTACATATAATTTCACGTAATTTATACACCTATTAAGGCCCAACCATTTTCTTGGATAGGGGATTCTTTGGAAGTCCAGCTTAAATAAAGCCCTTATAGAACTTTTTTTTAAATTTATACATAATCACCTACAGTAACATTATCTACTGAACTCTTAGTACATGCTACCTGAACCTTTTATCACGTTTCTTCCTGGCTTGTATTACAACACTGTTGACATATCTCAGCCTCACTTCTAGGCTTCTTTGAGAGCATGACTCATGTTTGTATTCCTCACTGAGGTTGAATGAATAAGAGAAACTACAGTAGTAGGAAAAAAACTGCACATGTAGATATCAGTGAATATGAAAGGGTCAAATGAATCTATTATAGTAAGCACAAAATCAACTGACACCAACAAAGTAAACCCCAAAATTTTAATGGTATTTTAATAGATCAAGAGGAATAAGCAGATTGCTATCTGGGAAGTTGGTAAAGTTTTGAGACAATTGTCTCCTACTTTCTCTATCATGGGGAGTAATTTTAAAAGAAAAATGGAGGGTAAGTTTCTTTGAGAGAAAATTGTAGCTTAAAACAGGTCATGGGATAATTAGAAATAATTTAATTGCTTTAGAGGATTTTAATCTTTCAACTGCTCTCAATTAGATCCTAAGGCAATAAAAGAATCAGGAGGTTTGGAAAACCATTGTCTGTAATCTCTGAAGAAAAGTGGACATTAGGGGAGTCAGTTGAAAAGCGAAGCTATCACCATTTTCTAAAGAGGACAAAGGTGAACCTCACAAACTATAGATCAAAAAAATAGGACATCGAGAGAAAGAATATGAAGCTCACATAGGTTCACAAAGAATGAGTCAAATCAAACAACATACATTTTTATTTATAAAGCATGACTTGTTCATTGTCAATTCATGTTAGCTTAATAATTAGGCATTAATGCCATCACTGCAATGCATATGTCAGCAATGAATAATCAAAGGCCAGGCTTCCATCATTCTGTTTAATATCTTCGAGTAATGCCTATGTTTGCAAATGCTCTTTTAACACATTCTCCATATGCAGCCTGTCCAGCACTGCACACAATAGACCTGTTACTTCCCCCTCACAAGCACTCCTAATATTTCATGTGCTTATCCAATTGACTTCTCCCACTGGTGCCTCATATCGAATTTGTAGAATCACACCTGCTCCTTTTTCAAAACTCTTCTGAGTTTTTTCTTAAATAATTCACTGGCTCAAAAGCTGTCAGATATTTGAAGACTAGTCACAAAATTTTAATATTGTAAATGTATAATGTAAATGTAATCAAGATTTGTATAATGTACAATGTACGTTGGTAAATAAAAGTATGCTGTGAATAAATATACAATTCAAAATTTTACATAAATATATGATACAATGTAGCTCATATTCTTTTTTTTTTTTGGTGGGGGGGTACGGAGTCTCACTCTGTCACACCCAGGCTGGAGTGCAGCGGTACAATCTCGGCTCACTGCAACCTCTACCTCCTGGGTTCAAGCAATTCTTCTGCCTCAGCCACCTGAGTAGCTGGGATTACGGTGCTACGGTGATTACTGGTCCACCACCGTGCCCAGCTAATTTTTTTTTTTCTATTTTTGTTGTTTTTAGTAGAGATGGGGTTGGTCAGGCTGGTTTTGAACTCCTGACCTCAGATAATCCACCTGCCTCGGCTTCCCAAAGTGCTGGGATTACAGGCGTGAGCCACCGTGCCAAGCCTAGTTCATGTTCTTTAAGGACGATTGTGAATATTTTTATGTCCAGTTAATTTTCATTAAGATATTGATCAGTTAATAGCTATATATGTTCTATAAATCCTATCTAGTTTCAACCTTAAATTGTTTGCATATACTAATCTAGTTTATTGTTTGCATATATTTTATAGTGTAGAGATTAGGCATTTTAATAAAGTTTTAAAATTTCCAGGACATACTGCTAATGACTATGCTTCCTACTATAGGCCACAATTTTTTTTTCTATTGTCAACAATATTTTGATAAGGATGATAAGGAAATAAGGAAATGTGTCCTTCATTTGTTAACAATAGGTGTTCAAGAATTTTAAAATGAAAATTGAAGAAGTAAAAGACACCATACATTGAGTTTGTTTGATTTCATGGCTTCAAGAGTTCAATAATTTATTGAAATATTTTACAGACCAAAGGAACAACAGATATATTGCATTTGTAAGCCCCCACATATTTTAAAGGATAATGGTTTATATATGAAAATTCCCTAAAGTTTACATTTCATCAGGAAAAGCTAAATAAAAGAAGTTTACATTTTCCTAGGACTAATAATAAGATTTATTTCCCAGTCCTCTTCTCTGGAGACAAATGTAGGTCTCTCTTGAAAAGCAGAAAGATTTGCATATGAGGTATGATTTAGAGGGCTAGAAACATCTTTTCCAGTCTCCCCAAAATGTTTCACTATGTTTTATCATGCTATCTGATAATTTTGCACTAAAGTTTTCTTTTTGAGATAAGAAAATGCAAATATCTCTGAATGCATCTCTTTGCTTTAGTCATACTCATATGGCTACTACTGAACAAAATATGTTCATTACAGGATGAAGGGAATGTTGCCAGCCAGCAAATCCCTAGAGTCTGCACCACACCAAACGTTGCTTAGCAATGTCCACGATGTTCTGTCTAATTTGTGAGGATCAAGGAGATGTTTGTGTATGTTACATAAAGCTGTAAAATTGGTATTTATTGTATGTTTCTGTATTGAAAGCTTTACAAACAAAGGAAATGGAAAGTTAACAGGTGGATATGACAGTGTGGTGCTACTTTAGCTGGATGGTAAGGGAGGGCTTCTCTTAGGAAGTGTTTTAGGCCAGGACTTGAATAATGAATAGTATCCAGTCATACAAAAATCTGGGGGAAAGACTTTTCAGGCCCAGGAGAAATGAACTTCTTTTCATGCATACAAGAATGAAAGTGAACATTACCTACTCTATGTCCTGAAGTGGGAAGTTGGCTTGCCAGAGAGTAGGTAATTTTCACTTTGATTCTTTTATGCATTCAATTATCCTACTACTTAGGTTGGTGCATAAGGGCTTCCACAATTTGGTTCCCACTTAAAATTTAAAACTTTCCTAACCCATTCCCACCATATATTGTGCTAATCCATGCATTTGTGACTTTGCATATGCTGTTTTCATTGTTTAATATTCTTCTCAGGCATTCTTTCTTTCCTGATAACGAACTCATCTTTGAAAATCCCCTTCAAGCATCTTCTCCTTTAGAAGGCCGCTTCTCACTCTCTCCTGCCTATGACCCATTGAATTGTTCAGTTTTTAAGCTGTCATTGTCTTGTGCATTTGACACATTGCTTTGCAATTACTGATTTACATGTCTGCTTTTATCACTGGTGAGGTTCTTTAGGAGAGAGACATTATTAATTCATCTCTGGGCACATATGGTCCAACATATTAAAAGTACTACAGAGTGCTATTACTATGTAGTATGTAGTATTAGTAGCAGTTACTCAACAAATCATTTTTAAATAAGTGAATATAATATCTTTTTGTTATTATGATTTAACATAAGATAGAATTTATCTTCAGAAGTTTCCATGATATATTTGTTCTAGTTAAAAGCCAATAGCCATTAGAATATTACCATCATTTAATGTAAAACAATAAAATATTAAATACAATAGTTCATATTTAATGTGAACTAAGCTCATGGAAATATTGTGTAAAGATTGAGTAATTATTGACATACAATTTTAAATTCAACTTTTCATATAGTATATCTTATGATATATTTTCAGCCTACTTTTAAATATATTGGCATTGAGAGCCAGTTACTAATTTGTCGAATTCATTATTTTAAGTTATAGAAGTAGAATTATGTTTGAGACATTCATTATTTTTAGTAGAGACAGGGTTTCACCAGGTTGATCAGGCTGGTCTCGATCTCCTGACCTCAAATGATCCACTGCCTCGGCTTCCCAAAGTGCTGGGATTACAGGCGTGAACCACCACACCCAGCCATCCCTCTGATTCTTTTAAGTACTTCCTTGTTTTCAAATGTACAAGATGTTCCATATTATTTTGTTATTTCTCTTCCCCAGCTCTGGAATCTGCCTTTCCTTCAAGGAGCCTTGGTTCTTTCTAGTGACAAATTATATTTAGATACCAAGATCTGGGTATTTGACTTGATATTGCTTTTGGCCATTGTTTCTAGTCTCTTTCAGTAGACAGAACTAAGAAATGTAAGAAGAAATATTTGAATGCATGTATATGTAATATATTAAGTACATTTAAACATATTAAATTAATGAGTTCATACTAATACTTTCAATAAACCACAATTCCCTTTTCATGTTTTCGAAGGAAAAATATACATTGTCTGTATACAGTGGACATAGATAGTAATAATACTGATCTAGAAAAGAGCAATCTTAAATAGATCCCGTTAATAAAGATAACATATCTTGGAATTCTAGATATTAAAGAGAGAGATTATCTAGAGCTGTGTTCTAGATATTTTATAGTAGATCTTTGCTGTGCTGTTTTGGATTTGTGTTGGAGTAGAACAATCAGATGACAAAAGCTCATCCCACATGGAAAAATCAAAGCATTCATTACAGAGAGAATTTTGAAATAAATGCATATATATATACACACATATATGTATGTATATGGGGGTTATAAACAATGAAGGAAGTAGTGACACTATCTATGTGGGAACAATACTAGTATCCTCCCTTTGGGTGAATCCAGTAGCTACAGATGCAATTCTGGGGACTCTGTTTAGCAATAGCTTAACTATTGCTTGGCTACAAGCATGGATAACTTGTTCAAAGATAATGAGGAGTTGTAAATATCTAAATAAACAGGATTTGCAACATAAAAAGCTTTGTGACTATGTGTCTGAATTCTTAGAGTTTTCTCCCAGCAAGACATTGGACGTGGCAGAATTTTCCATAATGGTCCATCTCGCCCTATTTCATGAAAAGCCAGAGCTTCTCTACTTCGTTTACTAACCCCAAATATATAAATTCAATAGAAGTAGTAGCCTGTTTTTACTGGTTTATTTGCTTTATCTTAAAAAAAAGGCATAAAATCTGTTTTTGATAGCATAACAAAACAAAGGTTCTCATTTTAATAATGGACCTCATATATACTTGGTAACTATTGCATAGTAATAATTTAATAACTTGAAAAATATTTATGCATGTATATTGGAAGAGGCCACAGTTATTATAAAAAATAATTTGACCAGTATTGAACAGTGCAAATAATAATTATTTAGAAGCTTCTGTGCAACAGATGCTATATGTGTTACATTTTATTTGATCATCAAAACAAGAAAATAGTCATATATAATATTATCCCCATTTCATAGAAGAAACTGAGATTACATAATTTGTTCAACTTGACCAACTTCTTATAACTAATACATAGCAGAGATAAGGTTCAAACCTTGTTAGGTTTGACTCCAGACCCCAGCCTCTTTTGAGTGCATCATAAAAGCCTTTGGTCTGCCCGTGTAACAACTTTTACTAAATTGATTTGTATTTGTAAAAGGAAGTTATTTGCCTATTTTGCTTTTTATTTGTAAAAGGAAGTAATTTGCCTATTTTGATGATCCCCAGTGTTTTTAACATCAATAAGTGTGTCCACCACACATGATAGTTTTTGATAGTTTTTAATGTTTTGTTTCCATGATTACAAGATTAAAAAACTATTAATTAGTGATACTTTTAATTTTGATTTTTATTAATTAAAACACATCTGTCTACACCGGAAGAAGAGCACTTGTGACAACAGCATAGACGGCTTCATTTTGAGGAGTAAATTACAATGGAATGTGAACCAAAGATACATAGAGAAGGCATGGACCACACAAATGTGATTGAAAGCTGGCCTGGAGTCATCTTAAATTGACTTTTTCCCACAGGGCCCCTAAAAGAGAGTAGAATCCCAACAGATAGAGTCTATGGAGAGATAGACTGCTGAGACCCACATAATGCTCAGTGAAATGCAGGCAAGGAAGGGATCCCTAGCAAAGAATGGGGAGAGGAATGGATGGTCTGAAGAATGCTGAAGGAACTGAAATGCTCTGCAAGGGAAAGAAGATCCAGTATTAACTTTGACCCCTGCCAAACCCAGGCAGCAACAATGGCTGCTCACAAAGCACCAGCACGAACGCGCTTTCTTGTGCCCCCACATCACTTCCCTTCACCATCTTGAACCCTGGTGTCATCATAAACCGTGTAAGTTAACAACTGAGGAGGGGAAGAATGATACATTGAGAAAATAGAAAAGTATCCATCTAGGCCCTACTTTCATACTGTAGGTCAGCCTTCTGTAGCATGGCAGATTAGGCAAGTGCAGAAGCCTTAATTGTGAGTGAAAGTTGGAGTTTTTATTCTGCTCTGGCTATACCTATCAGTTTCAAAACTGGAGTAGTTTAAGTGACTAAAGTACTAGAAAGATGTTATTACTTACTATAGCTATGGAGAACTGACCAAGATTTTATCTAGGGGGAGGAGTATCACCCTACAGAGCAGATTTGAAGGGACATTATGAGAGAAAATAGTTACTTAGGGTTTAAGGTTGCCAATTATGTTCTTTAGAATACCTTCATATATTTATATGCCTATATATCATATAACTAAAATATACATTTATCTGTATGTGTATCATATGGAGCACATTGTCTTTTGCAGGGTTTCTTTGTTTTAAATGTCTATTTGGTTATTTTCTTGATTGAATTTCTATGTATGCTTTTCTCTTCAATGCTGTAGCTGTAAGCAAATAAGGTAAGGACTTTACATGCAATATTCTACATGTTTTCTTTTATAATTAGAGAATATCTTATTTTATCTAAACCTCATGTATCACGTGATATATGTGACACCCTGTCATATATCATACTTGCATGCAAATGTTTATGAAACACAAATCATCTCAAATCAACAGGATCAAAATTATATTTGAAAAATGTATTCAATAAGATATGTAAGATGAGATAGAATTAATTCTAATTGAATTCACAGAGGATTTGAAATTGGATGTAAATCTGTAATAACAAATTACATTACATATGAATTACTATTAGATTTGCATTCAGGAAATTGTACTGTGTTCACATAAGAGTATCACTTAAAGAGAACATTAGAACAGATACCCTATTTTTACTTTCTCGTCTCTTTTCCTGCTCTTTTTCTTCCTCTTTTCAGTAACCTAAATGTCATTGAAAAATCTCACCATCTTAATTATAAATATTAAAGACTGATTTTGAGAAATTTAAAGAACCTAGGATTTGCATTTTAGTGGAATATAGAATATAATAAATATTTTTATAAGTGTGTAAAATATTTAAGAGGTAACAATTTTAAGATCTTAAAAGTCATCTATCAAATACTTAATTTTAGATGTTAAGGCTAGCAGAGATATTCAAAAACAGCTTCTTTACAGTTAGCTTAGAGGTTCAGTGTTCTATTGTCAGCATGTGGGCATTAAAAAAAAAGTCATTTGAAACTGATACAGGTAATTCACTCAAAACATTCTTAGATTTTGGGCATAGGTGCTGCAACTTAGAATTTAAGTGTTGTCCAAAAGAGATTAGTATTGGTCATAACATGGACTCTAAAGCCACCATTTAAATGAAGCATGTAAGAAAGAATATTCTAGTACACAAAAGTTATTAATGGCCTAGAATGACCTCCTTCTCACTCATACGATGAAAAGAATAAAGTATATAAAAATAGTTGTTGCAACGGCTATCCATAAAAAAAGAAAACCCTCCAAAATAGCAAAATTGAATAGGTATCCACAGTCAACTTTATCCTGAAAATGCCTAGAAATACTGACTGTGGTTATATAGCATTCTGAGACCAATGAATCTTCAGACTGTACTAATTTCCTACCCCAAAGCTATTCTCTAGTTCCTTCTTAGTGACAGAACTCCTTTCTGCTCAAATTTTATGCCAGATAAAATATTCACCTACTGAGACTCCCTGGCACCAGGTGTGGTCATGTAATATAAGCATAGGCAGTGAGACTAGGTATGGACCCATTAGGGGCTTCTCAGAATGTCTTTGCTTTTCTAATATAGACAACCCTTTGTCTCTTTCTGTTTCTCCAGCCTATAGCACAGCTGATGAAAGAGAAGCCATCTTGCTGCTATTTGACAAACATGAAGGTAAAAGCTTTCCTTTAAAGATGGTGGAGCAAAAAGATAGAAGGGGCCTAGACTCCCTACCTTCACACTTCCTGCTATGAAAGCATTGCTATTATTATAAGGTTAATCTGCCAAAACGGACTTCCATGTCATATGCTTAAATGCATCAAAATTCATACAATATACACTAAATTGGTAAAGGTATCCATTTTAAAGGATTAATCTGAGGGACCCACAGATACTTAACATAATCAACTCTCAGAAAAAAGAATATCAGTTATTTCATTGTGATTTTGAAGCTGATCTTTTATGATCTTTTAGTTATCAAACTGGTAAATACATTTTAACTTTCAAATTTTATGAATAAAGGAGATGAATCCTGTTATTTTCTCAGTATTAGAGTGATGATGTTTGTCATGTGTGCGTATGTATGCACACAAATGTACTCAAGGAGCCTGAAGGGGACCATGACTTTCTGGGCACTCAATGCTACTTATCTCTAACTCCTCCTTTAAATCCAAGAAGCCAAGCAATGACCTTCTTTCTCACTCTTGGACTGCTGCTATAGCTGTCAGCCACTCTGAATATTGAGAAAAATTAATAGCCAGTGATCTTTAATTTGGGAGGGAGAGTAATATAACCATTTCACATATTAGTAATTTAAGCCCTAAAGTGCCATTTTTGTACAAAGTCAATGCAGATGCTGTCTGCTTGATAATAAAAATGGTCGCTTTAAATATCACATAAGCCACCCCATCACATCCTCTCATTGAAATGAAGGAAGATGAAAAGTTACTGAGTTAGAACAATACTTGAAAAGAAGGAAAACAACTTCTCAAAGTCTGGATGCTGTTTCTATGGGAACTGGCTGGACTGACAAATAATTGGAGGCCTTTGCATATCTTGCCCCTCAAATGTGAGCAGCACTTGGGAGGAAGAAGGCTGAACAAGGCTGCATTTTTGACCCACTACCCATCCCTATTATAGAGACTTAGGGATTTTGCCAATCACAAATTCAAACAGCTACCCATTTCCTGAAACATAATTTAATTTTAGTGGTAGCTAGGAACATTGCCTCCTTAGATTTACTACCCTCTGTTAACCATCAAACACACAGAAAATGTGGTTCCTTGTAAAACAATATGAATAAAGAGGGGTTGGGAAAAATGTTACATGGAAACTTGCAATGTAATATCAACTGTAGGCAAGGACAGTACTTATAAGCAATGCTTGTGAGGTATATAAGATTCTCAAATACTGTTTCGGGGGGTGGGGGGAAGAAATTTAAAGACAACAATCTGAATGATCCAGAAATAAAGTATCATCCTAGAAGACAGAAGCTGGCAACAGATTAGGATTCCTTTTCACTATAGTCAAGCATACTTAAAGCTAGAAATTGTTCAGAAAGTTACGTGCATTAATCTGCCTTCTGCTTTAAGAATACAAGGAGGCTTCTGTCAACACTTAAGTAGGCAGTGAGAGATACCTACAGAAGCCTATATCCCTTTTTTTTCATTTCAACTTTTAGTTACAGGGAGTACACATGTAGATTTGTGACATGGGAATATTATGTGATGCTAAAGTTTGGAGTATGGATCCTATCATCCAGGTAGTGAACATAGTACCCAATAGCTAGGTTTTTTAACCCACTCACCATTCTCTCTACCCTCTAGTAGTCCACAGTGTCTAGTTGTTCCCATACATATGTCCATGTTTTCAGCTCCCACTTACAAGTAGGGACATGAAGTATTTGTTTTTCTATTTCTGCATCAATTTGTTTAGGATTATGACCTCCAGCTCCATCCACATTGCTGCAAAAACATGATTTCATTCATTTTTAATGCATGTGTAGTGTTCCATTGTGTATATGTACCACATTTCCTTTATCCAGTCTACTGTTGATGGGCACCTGGGTTGATTCCCTGTCTTTGCTATTGTGAATAGTGTAACAATGAACATACGAGTGCCTGTGTTTTTCTGGTAGAATGATTAATTTTCTTTTGGGTGTATACCCAGTGATGGGATTGCTGGATCAAATGGTAGCTCTGTTTTAAGTTCTTTGAGAAATCTCCAGAGTGTTTTCCACAGCAGCTGGACTAATTCATATTCCTCCAACTGTGTATAAGCATTCTCTTTTTGCCACATCTGTTGTTTTTTGACTTTTTAGTAATAGCCATTCCAACTGATGTGAGATGGTATCTCACTGTGGTTATGATTTCCATTTCTCTGATGATTAATCATGATGAGCATTTTTTCATCACTTGTATTTATTTGTTGGCCACTTGCATGTATTCTTTTGAATAGTGTCTGTTCATGTTCTTTGCCCATTTTTTTCATAGGGGTTATTTGGCTTTTGCTTGTTTATTTGTTTAAGTTCCCTACATATTCTGAGTATTAGGCCTTTGTCAGATCCATAGTTTGCAAATATCTCCCCCCCTTCTATAGGTTGTCTGTTTACTTTGTTGATATTTTCTTTTCCTATGCAGAAACTCTTTAGTTTAATTAGTTCCTACTTGTCTATTTTTGTTTTCGTTGCAATTGCTTTTGGAGACTTAGCCGGAAAATTTTCACCATGGCCTATGTTGAGAATATTTCCTAGGTTGTCTTCCTGAATTTTTATAGTTTGAAAAATATTTAATCTATTTTGAGTTAATTTTTGTTTTGGTGAAACGTAGGGGTCCAGCTTCAATCTTCTGCATATGGCTAACCAGTTATCCCAGCATCATTTGTTAAATAAAGATTCCTTTTTCCATTGCCTGTTTTTGCTGGACTTGTTGAAGCTCGGATGGTTGTAGGTGTATGGCTTTATACCAGTACCAACCTTTTTTAGTTACTGTGGCTTTACAGTATAGTTTGAAGTTGGGTAACGTGATGCCTCTGGTTTTGTTCTTTTTGCTTAGCATTGCTTTGGCTATTTGGGCTCTTTTTTAAAAGAATTTTAAAATGCTCTTTTCTAATTCTGTAAAGAATGATGCTGGTAGTTTGATAGAAATAGCGTTGAATCTGTAAATTGCTTTGGGCAGTAGGACGTTTTAAAAATATTGATTTTTCCAACCCATGAGCATGCAGTTTTTCCATTTATTTGTATCATCTCTGATTTATTTGAGCAGTGTTTTGTAGTTCTTGTATAGATCTTTCAGCTCTTTGGTTAACTATATTCCCAAATATTTCACTATCTTTGTGGATATTACCAGGCCTATTAAGTAGGAGTGAGCAATCTTTATTCAAGGATGAACACACAGAACAATATACAAGTGAATAAACAACACCTATCTTGAATAAGGAAAGCAGATGCAAACAAACTGTGACTTATGGATGAAATTCTTCATCTTAAGAGAAGGGGAGAATTATCCTAAAACACTTCTTGAAATGGTTTTGCTATAAGAAGCAGAATAAATTGTTTTAAAACATGCAGAACTGAGGCAGGCAATCTAATTAAAATTATTTAGTAACACATATCCTGATAAACTTTTAGAAATGTTACGAACAAATAAATTATTAAAACCTGGGTTCCCAAATATATAGGTTACCTAGAAACCAGAAAAAAATACAAGAAAACTCACATACGTTCCAGGCTGGCTTTAAAATTTAACCTTTGCAACACCAAATACAAAAAGTTAATAGAAGGTGTTTCATGAGATTTTTATTTTCCTTTTCCTTTTTCTGCAGGGTGACAAGGCCAAGTAGCAAGTGGCAACTGATTCTTTTTTTTTTTAATTTTCTGATATGCAGTGGTTCATAAATTATAGCACTGACATAGACCCCTGAAAAGTTTACTCAAGCAAATAATCCAGGCGACTAAAAGTTAATTAAAATTGAGAAAACCAGAAAATTTGGTATAAATGTTCTTATGGTGAGCATTGATATGAGTGAATTCAATTAATTTCTGTACAAATGTTAGTATAATTTAATATAATGTAATAAATGTCACTTGAGAAAGAATATAATTTTTAAAAATAATTAAAGCTTAATAAGCTATACCGCTAACCTATAATCTATACCCCATAATAAATTAAGAAAGATCTGTAAGTGCAGAGATGGGTCACTAAAAGCACATTACATTTCTTGTTTTACATAGATAGAGGTTAAAATTACATTTCTGTGTTACATTTGAAGCTGAAAAAATACATAATCTAGAATTGTATTAAATATATAAAGAAGCCCACAGCAAAATTTTAAAATGCTCCATTCTTTTAAAACTACTACTGATTACAGTAGCAAGCAAAGCGTAGTACAGATTGCAAATTACTGAACAAAAAGATTAGAGAAAAATAGTACAAAGTATACCACTCGATGAGAAGTTAATGTAAATTCAGTTATTACAGCTAACATAGTTTAAATATCAATAGATAAATGTCATCAGCGCTAATTACAAAAAATGCAATTATGCGCTCTTTTCTGAAACAATCAGAATTTTAAAAAATTGAATATGTAAGTGTCACATTATATCTTTTGGCTTCATCTGTCTGTGGACATTTGCCCACTTGTTTCAGACTGCTAACTTAAAAAAATTATAAATTCAAAAAAAGAAGAGGCTTTATTTGTTATAAAGAGTTGTAGTCTGCAAGGTGGCCATTCTGACAGGCTAGGAAACACAGCCTCTAGACAGAACCAGAAACAGATACTGCTAGAGAGAGGCAAAGGGAATAGGAATTTATGCTGAGCAAGGTGGCCAAATACATATATTCAATAAGCTAGAGAAGGAGTCATGAATATTTATCAAAGGAGAAACATACAGAGGTGCAACTGAGCTTCATCCTTATCCATGTTCAGAAAATAGCAGCTATTTGAGGGTGGAGGTTTCAGCCCTCTGATATCAAATATGAAGCAGAGGACACACAAACTCTTAATGTACATTGTCCATAGACTGGTCAGAAGCACTCCATGGTCATTGGTCTCTTATTAGGCAAAAAAGGAGGGGTAGCATCTTGCCACCTGTCCTAGATTTTCATGTTGATGCTGAGGTATGAAGTGTACTAGTATCTTCCTGGCCCCCTCATTTATGTGCAAACCCTGTGTGCGACGGAATCAATTTCCCATGAAGTCTAACTTAAATTAACAGGAGACAAGAGAGATTGGATGAATTCTTTACCTTCTCTTTTCCAGGTAGAAGACCCTAATATTCAGTCATTTATGTAGATTCTGGAAAAATAATGCAACATGAATGAGCTAACAATCATATTACAAAGTAGTGGCCAGCATGGAAACCTTTCCTTGTATTGGCTTTTCTCCCTTGCTCCCTCTCTTTTCCCCTCACTCCTATACCCTGGAAATGCATTTTCTAACAAGGTAATGATAGTTAAGTCTTTGTCTTAGGCTTTGTTTTCCAGAGCTAAGGGCAAGACAATCGATACTAGGAATATTCTTAGAAAGTAGGCCATAAGATGGGATTTTAGAACTGGACTACTCACTGGCCTGCTAGCAACGAGGATTTCAGTGCTAGTGGTAAATAGGATAGTGAAAATTCCTGGTTAGCAGTGGTACCATAATTATGGAAGTTTTAACCTTTGTTGAATTGGAATGAAATGCAGGTGAAAGGAAAAGCACTAGAATATATGAAAGTTGTGATGTTTTAAAAGTATGAGGTCAGCAATCATTATAAAGATTGTGCAGATTGGCTTCTCTTTAAGCATTATAGATGCTGAAAAAATAAAATGCTCAGCTCAGGTCAGCCAAATGCCATAACACGGAACAATGTGAAATCTGAAGAACTTCCAGGGAAGTTTTTAGGGAGATTCTCCTCTCCTGTGGCATCATGGAAGAATGTGCTGAAAATCAGGCTCAGGATTTACTGAAAGAGTGGCAGAGCCTCGATGTATCCTGAATGCAAAGACTCAAGAGGCCCCTATACTAATGTCAGTGGCTTCATAGGAAAGAATGGAATGTTGAGAGAGACCTGAAACAGGGTAATTTGGGTGAACAAGCCTGAAAATATTGAACTCACAAGTTCTACTGAACTTCCAGGATGGCAGAAGAAGCCCTCTTCTCCAAGCCTCAGATTTTACAATGACATAATCTGAGGCGAGTGCCTCTCCAGATAATGCTTTCCCTCATGGTCTACCCACCTCCCTTTATTGCCTCTAGTCAGTAGCTAGGGTTAGGCCTCAGCACTGGCAGAGGAGAGAAGTATGATCCATCTTTAGGAGAAAATAGTTTATGTCAAAGGAACTGACATACCTGACTAATAAATACTGTCAGCAACCTGAGAAGCAAATGCCAGAATAAAGCTTCAGATTTATACCTGAAGAGGTGCAATATTAGGCTGGGTATGGGAGAATTTATTGAATAGAGGCAATCACAAAGGCTTTGAATTTGATAATCTAGAAATGACACTGATGTCTACCCCAAAATATTCTTCTGGGATACCTCTTTGAGGCTTCAGTATAGCAAATACAATGAAAAATCTGGAACATCCTAACATGGTATTGAGGAAGGAGTGAGAAAAACTGAAGATACAGGAATGTTAGAATGGATTTACTATGTACGATCTGAGTACGCACACCCTGATTAAGATTCTTGTGTGGCCCAGACAACACTCCATAAGTAACAAAGTTTTGAGAAGGTACCGACATCTTGCTGGCAGCTATGCCCTGCTAGCTGTGGTTGATGGTAGGAGTTGTTGCTGTTGAACTGGGCCCAGCTGATACAACACTCAATCATCAGAGGCAAGGCAGGTGAAATTACTAGACTTGCCATCAATTTGCCTTGGACTTCACACCTGTGGTAATAGTTAATAGACCATGGTGTTCTTAGTCATGAGATAGATAGACAAGAGAATGAGAGAATGAAGAGATGATGGGCAGAAGACTGACATCACCTGCTAAATTGGAAAACTGTGGTTCCATACCCAATTTCCAAATGTAATTTAGTTCTGAAATGTGGACTTAATTGATTGAAGAGAATGGTTCCCTTGAGAAAAAAAAAAAAACCTGCAATGTCACCTGAAGTATATACAGTAAATATTCCCTTGATTATTCTCCAAGGGGGATCTGAAACCATTTCCAGGGTAACAGCGCTGGGGAATGGGACAACACAGACATTTCTAGGACATTTAGATATAAGTTCTGAGCTGACACTGATGTCACGGGATCTGAAACACAATTGCAGTACTCTGGTTAAATGGGAGTTTACAGAGACTAGATAGAGTTTGACCCAAGTCCATTTCACAGTATATCCATGTATATTTGGACTTAACCCGTGGCTATTTCGCTGGTCCTCATGTGCAGTATGCAAAGAGGAATACTTAGCAGCTGGCAGAACCCATACATTATGGTCTGTGGAATAAAAGCTACTAGGGCATCAAGAGCCAAGTAGCAGACCCAGAAACCACACTTCCATCCTGAGGAAAATTATAAATCAGAAGTAACATTATATCACGGTAAGAAATGCGGAGATTAGTATCACTATCAAAGATGTAGAGGATGTAGGGGTGATGGCCCACATCATATTTCTATTTAATTCACCTGTATGTACCCTACAAAAATGAAATGGATCGTGGTAGATGACAGTACATTACTATAAATTTATCCAATTGGCAGTCCCAATCACAGCTTCACAGCTGCTATATTATACCATCTGCCACAGAAGCTGCTATTGGAGCTACCACTCAGTTAAGTGACAGCAGATTAACACAGGCTTTGGCACTTGCTATAAGACTATTGATCTTGCATATATATATTTTCTCCAATTCTCTTTAATAAAGAGAACCAAGTTCTGTTTTTATTCACATGGTAAAAACAGCAGTACCCATTGACTTTCAAGTCCAGAGATATGCAAACTGTCCTGCTCTCTTTCACAGTAGAGAATGCAGATATCTTGATTATCTTGCCAATCTCTAGAATATAACACAGGTCAGTAAACTGATAACCTTATGATAATCAGACTCGGTGAGCAGGACATGAGAAGTATAGTAGTTGTCAGAGGTGTCAGAGGATTAGAGATAAGCCTTATGCAGATTCAAGGAATGGCCACAGTTTTGGAGGTCCAGTGGTTAGTGACATGGCACAATATCCCTTGTAAAACTAAGGATAAATTTTTGCACTTTTCAGCTGACACTTATATGAAAGATACACAGAGTTTAATAGTCCTCTTTTGATTTTGGAGGTGGACTGAACATTGTATCACTACTCTGACTCATGTATTATTTGGAGACTTGGAAGCTGTTAATTTTCAGAGAGACTTAATGGAAGAGAGAGGTCTGCAGAAGATCCAGCCTGAGGTGTCTAGCCACTTAGGCCTTATAACAGAGCAGATTGGCTTGAGGTAGAGATATCTATGGAAACAGGGTGCTATGAGTTTGAGAAGTTTCTAGGGTTTTACAGAAAGATAATTCTTTCTCTGTAAAAGAACTATTCTCAATTTGAATAAACATTCGTGTCATTATACTGGATCCTACTAGAAACTGATGGCCTGACTACAGGATGCTAAGTGACTATGCCACTGGGTTTAATTATCTGAACTGAGTATAATCAGGTCCATCATTTTTTATATTGGGCAGATGCAGAAATGATATTTACGTTTCAGCCTGAGCACCAGAATACACTGGTAAATCATACAATTGTGTGACCTAGACAACCACATCACTTACCTCTGCTGTACAGACACTCCTACCTCAGCTTACACATTTGGCCTCAAGTGGTACTCCCAATAGTCAACCAACCTAGAAGAAAAGAACTTAGGCTAGTGCGAAGGCAGACTGATATGATATGTTAATGCAAAAGCAAACAAGACTGATGCCAATCCTCATGCTGGGGGACCAGCAAGCAAACAAAGAAGTTACAATGTCAGTGGGAGTAATCAATCTTAATTACCATGATAGTCTACAGCTGTTACATAATGAGGACCCAGAGGATGTTGTCTAGAACCCACTGAATTTATGAACTTTTATGCCCATGGTAACCGTAAATGGATAACTACAGCAACAATGGTTAGGGCTAACACGGTGAAAACCCGTCTCTACTAAAAAAATACAAAAAACTAGCCGGGCGAAGTGGCGGGCGCCTGTAGTCCCAGCTACTCGGGAGGCTGAGGCAGGAGAATGGCGTGAACCCGGGAGGCGGAGCTTGCAGTGAGCTGAGATCCGGCCACTGCGCTCCAGCCTGGGCGACAGAGGGAGACTCCGCCTCAAAAAAAAAAAAAAAAAAAAGAAAGTGTGTGTGTGTGTGTGTGTGTGTGTATTTCTCTGTAAAATTTAGTGGATTAAGATTAAAACAATAAATTGTTTCGTTTATAATGTATAATTTGTGCAGAGCTCAGCAGGAACATCTTTTCTTTGCTATATGAGTTGTCGTCTGGGTTCCCAGTTGGGATGACTTGAAGGCATGGGGCTGGAGCATTTGGGGACTGTCCATGCCTCTCTTTCTCTTTATGTAGTCTCAGGCACTCATATGATTCAGGGCTTCTGAATAGGGTCTCTCTAGCATATTATCCTCAAGGCAGATGGATATCTTATACGGTAGCCCAGAGAACCAGGAGTGCGTCTTCCAAGAGACCAAGGCATAAGTTGCAACGCCTTTTATAACCTAGCCTCAGAAGTCGTGCATGATCACATCTGCCATATTCTGTCAGTCACGCAGGGACAGATATTATTTAATGCGTGAGTGCACTACACCAGAGCCTCAATACTGGGAGATGGGCATCACTGGGGGTCCATCTGTAATACAGCTGCCACACAAGGAAATGGACACTAAATGATAAAGTTCTGACTCACAACGTGTAAAGATCTGAGTCTCCCTGCCAAGCAAGCCACTCAGACCAGCCAACAAGATGGCCAAGGGTAGAACAAATGCAAAATGGGTGGTGAAGGAGAAAGGTGATGAATATCAGTTTTGGCTTGGGCACTAGTCACAGAAGTGGGCACCTTTGTTTGTTTCACTAACCATCTTCCCTTAAATAAAGCCATTTGGTGCTTGAATCTGGCAACCATTATGAGGCCGACTCTGACTGATTGACCTTTTACGTCCTTTCTTGGGGAAAAAATGAAGAGATGCTATAATAAAAACCATTTTCTTGAATCACAGTAAAATAAAACTGAAAATGAATTGTTAATATAACAATGTATATAGAGAGTAACAAATGTAAAAATAATTTAAGTGGTAAAATATTGCAATGCAAATTATGAAATATTTAGAAAGGAATAACTGAAGGTATCACATATCAAATCTTGTGGGGTGCATTTAAAGGGATTAATTAGAGACACATCATCTTAACTGCATTTATTAAATTATAAGACAGATTTTAAATTAATGAACTCAAATCTAGGATAAAATAGAACAAGCCTCAAGAAAATAGAAGAAAGTAAAAAAGAGAACGTGAATACAAAAAAACAAACAAACAAAAAAAAAAACGAAGAAACGATAGATGTAGTTAATAAAATAACCATCACAAATTTTTTTGAGAAACATAAATAGACAAACTTCAATAGTTTTTATAAAGTCATAAAGGTACAAATAAACATTAGAACACAAAAGATGATATCTCTGTAATTATTATAAAGATATACACAAATAAAATGCCACACATAATCTTTTGCTAATAATTTGAAAGCAGATAAAATAGGCAAAATCCTACAAAATTATATACTAGTAAAACCAATTCGAGGAGAAATAGAAAATCTTAACATACTTAAAACAGTTTAACAAATTGACTTTTTAAAGTCAAAACTCTTAGTCCTCAATGCAGAAAGTCAATACAGATTTCTCCCCCCAACCCCTTCCTTATAAGGATTTCAAATACACAAAATGAAATCAAATACATTTCTCGATGCTTGCCTTGCTAAATTCCATGTCATATACAAAGTCTTTTATTGTCCTCATGTTCATTTCTTTAAAATTACTTTTCTTTTGTATGCCTATTCAATTTCTGTCTTCTTCCCATTTACTTGCATCCAGTATTTTGTGTTTGTGTGTCCTTTCTCTTGATCTTTAATCATGTCTTCTGCTGAGTCCATTTGATTTATCTTAAACATTCTAATAATCGATACATATGTACAAAAATGTATAAACTACTCTATTATTTTTGTCAATTTTTTCCCCATGTTACACATTGTTATCCCAAAGTTCTTATCTGATAACTCCAATTATCTGGATAATCTTGAGTTCTGCTTCTCTTGACTATATTTAAACACTATTCCTCTTACATTTTCTTATTTCTTTGCCTATCTAGACATTGTATATAATTTATATGGAGGTTCTATTAACTTTGTCAAAACATGAGTTTTGTTCTGGCAGGCAGTTAAATTACCTGTGGACCCCTTGAATCTTCAAAACTTGCTGTTAGATTTTGTTAGGACAGATCTATATCAATTGTATTTCTACTTCTAGTATATAGCCACTATTCCTAGAATATGTTCTTAATGTTAGAGCGTGGACTTTCTTGGATTTTAATTAAATATATGGTTTGTTCACTGAATTCTCTCTGCTCTGCCTGGGCCTACACTCCAGTCTCTCCATACTGCTACTCTACCTCTGAAATCTCTGTTCGTCTCTTAGCCTCCTAGAAGTTGGTCTTCGCTACCCCTCCCAGAGCCTCATTCTATGCATGAGTAGCTTAGAAGTTGGCCAAGAACTGGAGAGAAAAAAGTTCTATAAATCTCTTGGACAACCGTTGCTAGATTAATTCCTAGGCAATTGGTAGTTTTTGTTGTTATCGTAAAGTGGATCTGTTTTCCATTTCATTTTTTTAAGTTACTTATTGCATTGAAGAAAACTTGTTGAATATACTTAAAGAATGATTTATCGAACTGGAAGGTAAGGTTGAAGAAGTCTCTCAAAACGCAGTAGCAGGAAATAAAGAGATAGAATAAAAAAGAAATAAAAATATATGGAGAATAATAATAGAAATTGCAGTGCCCATCTAGGATGAAAGGCAAGGTATACACATAGAGAAAATATTTGAAGAGAAAAATTACTGATAAGTTGTTAAAATTAATGAGAGATATAAGACAATATTAAAAGGGCACATCAAGAACTGAATAGGAGAGATAAGTAGGAAAAAACCCTCATTTAGATTTATTACAGTGACATTTAAAATTATTAAAGACAAAGAGAAACTCTTAAGATTTTCCAAGAGAATAATTAGATTATCCACAGGAAACTAAAATTCAGTACTTTAATTAGACTTGACAACAACAACACTGAATGCAAGAAGGTTTTCAGGAAAAAGAATTTAAACCTGATATTGCATTCAGTGAAGCTATTATTTCAATGTTCAAGCAAATATAAGATTAGTTTTCAGAGAGTCTAGCAACATGAAGAATCGCTGAAAGAATTCTGAGAGGTTTAGCTTTTGAAAGGAAGCAATTGATTTTGTAAGCAAAATTACTATGGAAGGGAAGCATATGTAAAAAGCAGAGTAGAATTTATCCAAATAAACAATAATTTAAACATTTGTGTAAGGATAAAAATCCAATACTAATACTTCAACTGCTACTAATGTTGTGAAAGTTTTGGGGTGAAGAGACAAAGGTGGGGAGGGAATTGTGTTAACACTTGGTTCTGTTCGGGGGAAAACAGCTATCTATAAGGTTACAGACACGATATAGAAACATAAACAAAATATCAATCTGTTTTATTTTCCAGTGCTTAAAGCATTTCATGGGATATAGTCAGTGATCAAATAATATTTGTTAAAATAAACTTGATAAATTAATAATTATTACCAAAATAATAAAGATAGAATGCATATAGTTCAATTCATAGGAATCATCTAATTAAAATCAGGGAGACAGGAAACATAAAATTTTAAAAATTAGAGTAGGAAAAAACCACAAACTAGGAGGACAGAAACAACTTTTAATGCAACTGTAAAAAAAATAATAATAATTTATGGTAAACTGACTAAAGTAGATAAACTTTACTTTAGTTAAGATAAGAACTCTCAGATTGTATTTAAAAGAAGAACTAGTGGCCGGTTGCAGTGACTCACTCCTGTAATCCCAGCATTTTGGGAGGCCAAGGTAGGTGGACTGCTTGAGCCCAGGAGTTGGAGACTAGCCTGAACAATGTGGCAAAACCTCATCTCTTAAAAAAAAAAAAAATTAGCTAGGGATGGTGGCGCACACCTGTAGTCCCTGCAACTCGGGGGGCTGAGCTGAGATGATTGTCTGAGCCTGGGAAGCAGAGGTTTCAGTGAGTCAAGATGTGCCACTGCACTCTGTCTAAAAGACACACACACAAAACATAAGATACAGAAAACTTGATCATGGGGGCATAGAAAAGTATATCTGGAACATATCAACCGGAAATTTTAATATCAGAAAAAAGTAAAGGCCAAAATGAGATTTATGATTGAAAATGAATGTTACATATGTAGAAAGCAAATGTGAACCAGGAAGATTGTAATAGTCAATAATAATTAATAAATGTTGCATTAAATGATCAAAAAGAAAAAAATATAGGATCTTTCAGCTGATGCTGAAAAAAATATTCAATACAATTTTTCACAGTTAAGACAAAAATTTTTAGCAAATGAGGAAAAAGAGAGGCACTTCTTTAATAAAAAGGGAGCTATCTACTTTATAGTAAGTGTCATATTTAATAGTGGCATTTCAGATTCATTCCTTTTCTGGTGGACATCAAGACAAAGACACCTGCAATCACTACTATAATTCAACATTGATCTGAGGTCCTGGCTGAGACATTGAAACAAGAAAAATAATAAGTAAAGATAATAGGAACAAGAGGCAAAATGTCATAATATGAATATCCTAATGTAATGCTCAACACAATTTATAAACAAATTACTAGAATTAATATGAAAACTTAATACTTTGAGCAGAGAAATAATATAATAAACATGTAATCACCACTCTAAAAATGAAAAATTTGTCAAATTTGTTTCATGTTCTTCTTAAGTAAAAATGATACATTTATAAGAAAATGTATTGCAGCATTGTATATAAGAACAAACAATTGGAAAAAAATCTCTTTTACATTAAAAACATTAATGTTGAATGAGCAATAATCACCTACACCTTCTGCTCTGTGAAGATTTTCAATTAACTCAATCCAGATTTTTTCCCAAAAGTCCTTCTAGATAACACCCAATACTTCAGGCATACATCTACATTTCTAATATTCAAAGTTTCAAGACAGATTCTTACCTTAAAATCAGGAGTTGATTTATTAAGACTAATTGAGGAGAGTATTGAATGGAAACTAATGAGCTACAGATACATCTTCCTTTAGGAAAAAGAAACAAAAAACAAAAAACAAAATTTGGTTTCAGAAAACTGATTTGTAGTTTAAAAGATCAATATTTTAAAAGATTAAAATTCCACACTCCTACCCCGGTCACGATTTTTTGACCTCCTTCTCTAACAAATTTCATTTTATTTTTTTGTTTTGAGACAGAGTCTTGATCTGTCTTGCTGTGTCGCCAGGCTGGAGTGCAGTGGCATGATCTCAGCTCACTGCAACCTCCCCCTTCTCGGTTCAAGCTATTCTGTGCCTCAGCCTCCCCAAGTAGCTGGGACTACAGGAGGGCACCACCACACCCAGCTAATTTTTGTATTTTTAATAGAGACAGGGTTTTACCATGTTCACCAGGATGGTCCCAATCTCTTGAGCTTGATTTCACGTAGGTTAAAAATGGGTTTTAAACAAAAACTCAGATCACTTGGAACCTTTTAAAAATGTAGCCAGCCATTCTATATAAACGATATAAATATGAGAAAATAGACACAGTAAAGTCTAGATCAGTGTTGCTCAGTAGAAATAATGTTAACCATAAATGTGAGCCACATATGTAACTTTAATTTTTCTAGCAGACATATTGCAAAGTAAAAAGAAACAAAATTATTTCTAATAATATATTTCAATCCAGTCTATCAAAATATTAGTCTTTTAATCTATAATCAATATAAAATTACTGTGGAGATATTTACACTTTTTTAATACCATTTTTTTTCAAATCTAGTGTGTATTCTACACTTACAAGACTGTCTCAAGTCATACTATTCACCTTTCCAGTTCTTAATAGCCTCACATGGCTAGTGGCTGCCATATTAAAAAGCACAGTTTCAAAGAATGTATTGATTAATATAATGAATATACTATGTAATCTAAAGAAAGCAGGCACCAATATTTAGGAGTTTTAGAATGTGCTAAATACTGTGCTAAGCAATTTATGGATGATCTCATTTAATGCATCGAAAACCTATGGAGTTAATACTGATATTACTCAAATTATCTTCATTATATAGTTGAGAAACTTGAGATTCAAAAGATACCCCAATGGACTACATATAAAATGGGGCAAAGCCGAAGATTGTGCCTGAATCAGCTGCTTCCTTAGTTTATACTGTTACTTACTTTATACTGGCTATAGTCTGGATGATGGTTGGCACAAGGACGATGGCTATGGAGGGGAAAGAAGTGGACCACTTTGAGAAACGTTCAAATGATGAAAGAAGCAGGACTTGGAAATGGGTTACACATGCAGGTTGAGGGACAGGAAAATATCAAGGATGATGCTTAGGTGTTTGGCTTATGCAGATGATCAGGCTATATGACTTTTGTATGATTATTATTTTTTTTCTTTTTAAAGAAGTTTTCACAGGTTGAAAGATTGTATGACTATTGTTGAGATAAAAACCTCCTATTGGGTCAGGCTCACTACTTGGGTGACAGAATCATTTGTACCCCAAACTTCAGCATCACACAATATATTCAAGTAATTTGCACATGTAACCCCTGAATCTAAAATAAAAGTTGAGATTGTTTTTCTAAAAAGAAACACTGGAGTGATCAGGTTTTGAGAGAACCTCAGTGTTCCATATGTCAGATTCTGAATATTCCTGACATTGTTTTAGTTACCTTAAGCCTCTGCTACAAAATGTGATTTCAAAATGATTCTTTGCTTTCATTGGCTTTTACAGTGACCAGGAGAAAAATATTGTACCAGGATAAAAATTTTTTTAAAAATCCTCTATGATGACTCTCTTTCATAACTGGGATGCAAAACTGTACGAATGAGAAAATAATTGGCAATTTATTTTGTGTGAAATCTTTTAGAAATGAGTAAAATCTATGTTAAAAGCTCAGTAATATGAAGCTTAATGCTATGATTTATTTGTACGAAACTCCTATAAACCCTATGGACTAGAGCTAGGGACACTAGTTAATTCCACTGTTGTTAAAAATGCAATTATTTACAACTCTCTGAAATTTCTTCAGCCTAACTACTTCATTTCAATTGATGGTTTTTGTGATCCTTTGCCCCATAAGTTTGAATCCCTCAATAATGAGATTGAATTACAATCTTCATGTTTGTTTTGTAAGATAAGGGAAACCATCCTCTGCATCTGAAAACAGGTGAGGGAGTATATCTGGGAGAGAAGGCTTGAGGGATTTGTGGAGTGTGAAAAGTTCTGGACTAGTTGCTGTGGGGAATAGCACAGGGAGGGGACACAATATGGTCAGGGAGAGGACACAGTATGATTAAGGGGCTTGTGAAGCTGTGGTCAGAGCTAAAACTATCCATAAGAACAAATATAACAAAGAAATAATCAACTATGCATAAGCTCCAAAATGTAAAGAGTAAAATAAAGTTAGTTTCCCAGGTAGTGAGTGACAGGAGGATACAGAACCTCATAGGTCTTATAATTCCCTTTATGTTCCCTGAGGGTATGGTATTACATCATTTCAAAAAATTAAATAAAAAGGTTCTATTAATCAAAGTTGCTGTGGAAGAATTTGCCCTAAGAATGATATTTACCTAAGCTCTTTCATGAATAGGGGATTCTGTTTTGTATTTGTAGGCCTCCATCCATCTGTTTGTCATGTCTATTGATTGCTTCTTAGGGCAGTGGTCACTGTACTGAAATTTAGTCCAATGTGAGGCAGCCATTTTAGTTCAGTGACTACATGAATAGTGCCCAGGAGTGAACAGTGAGGCATCAGGGGCCCACACTTCAAACTGTAGTGTGATGCTGGGACCTTTTATGCGTCCTGCTAAATCAGAGTAGATTTTAACAATGGTCCCAGAGACTCAAGTAATCAAAGAAGTGCTTAAAAAAAAATCGCCTGAAAGCAGAGCATAGGAAGAAGTAAGACAAATTAAGAGACTTGTATAATAACCAAGTTATAAGGTAAAATGTGTTTAAATTCAAGTAGTAATGGTGAAAATGTAAAGATATATCAGTAAAAAATAGTTATGTTAGAAGAAGAATCAGAAAAAAAACTGATTTATTTAATATGGATATTAGGAATCAGGAAAAAGTCAAAGGTGATGCCATTTGAACCTACTAGTAATAATCATGGTACAATTAATAGGAGAACGTGGATATGATGTGCATAGAAAGGTATTGAAGTATTGTAAATGAATTTAGACACTTGGCTGTTGACTCTCTTTTTAGCTCCCTGTGTTGTGTTGTACTGGCAACAGACACACAATAGATATAATATGAGTACTTTATATTTGCCACCATAGCAGTAGGAGAAATGCCAGGCATAGGTAGTGTCCAAGATGTGTTAAGCTTTCAGGTTGTATGTATTCCTTTTTATTACTATCCAAACTCTTCCCCATATGATCTCACTCTCTAACCTCTAATACACATTTTAACTCCTCAAGGATAACAAAACTATATGTAGTTTTTCTTATAGTCCTTATAACTTATAGTGTTATATGTTTCACATATATACATGAAATCATGTATCTCCTAGTATCTCATTGACTAAGACATACTCTTTTTTAATAGAGAAATCTATTTATTTGGATCCATGCAATCAAGTTTTACCAAAGAATCTAACCGAAAAATATTCTTGTGCATATCGAACTCCTTTCATGGAACTTATCAGTTCCCCGCATCATGTCTTTCTAAATTTTGTACTTCCCTATATATAGAAACCCACCTCTATGTCTTTTCACTGCCTACTTTCCTGATCACTACAACCCAACATCCATAGTAATAGTTAGCTGGCGTCTGTAATGTCAGAATGAAATTAGAATACAGAAGTCAAAGAGACAGTTTTGGGACTCATTTACATAATGATCTTAGTCTCTGGAGAAGATGATTAACAGAGAAGAGAGAATTTAAGTCCAAAGAGCAAAAGAAGGAAATCAAGGACAGATCCTTGAAGAACACCCAGCTTTTGAGGAATTGGATAAGAAGACGACTCTTGTGAAGCAGACAAGAAAAGGGATCAAATAATCAACAGAATTTTCAAAATATTCCAATGCCAAACAAAGAAGAGTGCTTCAAAAATGCAGCAATGTAATATACAATCTTCCCTTTCTGAAAATTGAAGAGAAACATGTCTTTAGAAAGACCATGGGTAACTTCTTATAAAGCAGTGTTCAGTTAGTGTTGTGGGAGCACAGTGGCAGGGGTTAAGAGATGAGTGGTTGGTAAATAATTAGAGGCATCCGCTTGATATTGTGTAAAACTTATAGATCAATGGTAGAAACCACACACACCACATTAATGTCCTCTTTTATCACAGAGAATAATTTTATATCCTTCATACACCATTAGTCAGGAAACTGGATTCAATTTTATTACTATCAATATATTCTACAAGTTAAGTCAAGCTATTTTAGCTATTTTCATTTTCTTAACTAAATTTCCCAGTAATTACCTAATGGAAGTGAGATTAGGATGATGTTGATATATAAGTGAGAGAAAAGGTATTCAGCTGCCACTCAGTGGTTAGAGTTTTCATTAAATTTATAAGTAAATATGATTTTATAATTTCATGATACTTCTATATAAATATTAACCCTGTCCCTTAATTCCACACAAAATCACCAAAGGGCTGTATGTAAGTACCCAATTTTACTGAATTCCTGGTGATTTATTAATGGGAATCACAATGTAAGAAGAAGATGATCAGAAACTAAATATGACCTTATCCATAGTTTCCAAAGAGTTTATGGTTTCACAGGAGGTCTCCTCACAGAAAAATATTGGATTAAGAAACATTATTTCTCTATCTTGAAATAATCTGTTTAATATCTATTCTCTCAAATGAAGAGAGCAGACTGGAAAGGGATGCATCAAGAAGCAATAGTGTCTATCAGTAAAGGAGGAAATACTCTGCATGCCAAGGAATCTAAAGTGGGTGTTTAGAGGACCTGGAAACTGAAGAACTGTCTGAACTCCTAGCTAACAGGATCTTCAGTTCAAAAGGCAGAAACCATTCTAAATAACCTTATAGTCCGATCCCTTACAGAGTCATTCAGCCTGTGCAGTCTGTCCAGATAGTTCCATTTACTGTAGAAGTGCTTTTTATGGAAGCATGCTTTCCTAGCTTTAGAAAGCAGTTATCAACTCTTGTTGTCAGAGGAATTTCAATTTGCCTGTTAATTTAATTTCATGTATTTAGCACCTGAGACACATAGGCTTCTTCATTTCTCTGTTCTCCTCTCCCAGGTTTATAATTGTACATAAAACTCAAACCCTAGTTTGATTTGTGAAACTAGTAAGTTATAGAGAAGTTGCTAATTGCAGCTTATATGTACATTCAAAAATTCTTACCCACTGAACAAACTAAATATTGATTGTTAGTTATGGATAAGAATTGTTTAAAGCTTAAGTTTTTTCTTTCTTTTTGGAATGAGTATTTCTAAAAACATGTCATCGTTTTTAATAGTAGGAAGAACAATGATGAAAACAAATTCAGTAGCAGAACTTAAAAATGAGGGACAAGAGACATTTATAACAAGAGGTACAGAATCAAAAACAGTTTTTCAAAGAAGATACATTAATAGGGATTATGGTCAGATAATTCAAGCAATCTTAAGTGAGATTAATATATCACAATTGTGGATATATACTTTATGTCAAATTAGATTGTAGGTCTTGTCTCTGCTAATTAGTGATCATCCATGACCTCTCTGTTATACACTGGTTGCAGGGTTTTAGCTAAAATATCACATAGTCTTATATTTTGAGTTATAGTCATTTAATAGACAGAAATTCCCAGATACTTGAAAAATAAATTAAGGATGATGTATGCCTTCAATAAAGGGATAATCATATACTAGAGGGAAATGTGCCTATGACCTTGTCAGAAGCCAAAGTTGGCTATGGATGGAATTACCAAAAACAAAGCAAAACAAAAACCCAAAAAACCTAACAAACGGCATATCACTGTTGGGTTCACCATGTCCACAGGACGTTCACTGTCCTGGGCCTCAACATGTTGCACATATTATGGCAGATCACTCGATGCCTACTCTAAATCCATTCTCTCTTCTTTCCTGTTAACAACTCAGTATATTATATATTATAGGTATGCTACATATTAGATAGACCTATATGTAATATACGACCGTTCATTGACATGGGGATTAGGAGTACTGATCCTTGAACAGTAAAAAACCTGCATATAACTATTGACTCCCCCAAAACTTAACTACTAATAGGCTAGTTGACCAGAAGCCTTACTGATAACATTAAACAATCCATACATATTTTGCAGGTTATATGTATTATTTACTGTATTCTTACAATAAAATAAGAGAGAAAAAAGAAAATGCTATTAAGAAAGCCATAAGAAAGAGAAAATGTACATACTATTCATGAGCTGGAAGTGGGTCAGGAGAAAGGTCTCCATCTTCTTTGTCTTCACATTGAGTAGGCTGAGGAGGAAGAGGACGAGGGGGAGCTGCTCTCGCTGTCTTAGGGGTGGCAGAGGTGGAAAAGGTGGAGCAGGCACACTCAGTGTAACTTTACTAAAATACATGGTAATTTCTGACTTTTTGCCTTGTCATTTTTTAAAAAATGCTTCTATATGGTACCAATCCTTCTTCCACCTTTTGCTTTTGTGTCAGTGCCAACATAGGAGAGTCTATGTTATAAAAGCAGTAAAAAACAGTCTTGAATCATCAGAATCCTTCTGACAGATTGTCTAATGTTAATTTGTTTTCTAATACTGCTTCTTCTATGGCTTCTTTCTCATCAGTTGGCACTGGCTTGGAAGCTCTCTCTCCATCATGGAGTCTTCTCTTAATTCCTCTGGCATGGTGTCTGATATGGTTTGGATTTGTGATCCTACTCAAATCTCATATTGAATTGTAATCCTTAATGTTGGAGAAGGGGCCTGGTGAAAGGTGAATGGATCATGGAGGTGGACTTCTCCCTTGCTGCTCTCGTGATAGTGAATGAGTTCTCATAAGCTCTGTTTGTTTAAAAGTGTAGCATCTCCCCTTGGTCTCTTCCTCCTTCTCTGGTCATGTTAGAGGTGCCTACTTCCCCTTCACTTTCTGCCATGATTATAAGTTTCATGAGGCCTCCCAGTCATGCTTCCTGTACAGTCTGCAAAAGTGTAAGTCAATTGAAAGTCTTTTCTTTTTAAATTACCCAGTCTCAGGTAGTTCTTTATAGCAATGGGAGAACAGACTAACACAGTGTCTATCAGCTCTTAAAATTTTCTGAAATCTATCTTAAAAACCTTCTCCCCTCACCTTTTATTTTAGATGGTGGATGTATCCACAATCTCTTTTGTGATTTTCTTGATTGGCTCTGTTGTAAATCCTGTGAAGTCATGCACAACAACTGAACACAGTTTTCTCTAGCAAGAATGTATCGCTTTGGCCTTAATGGCTTTAATGGATTTTCCTATAACAAATGCCTCTTCAATGGTGTAGTCCTTCCAGACATTCATAATATTCTCTGTATCAGGGTTTCTTCCACAGTATTGACAATCTTTTCCATGGGATACTGTGTGTAATGAGCCTTAAATGCCCCTCTGCTCCCTAATCTAAAGGCAGCACTAGAGACACTGTGTTTGGGTGCAAGTAGACCACTTTAATGTTTTCGGTGTTGAATTCATGGGGTTTTGGGTGGCCAGGGGTATTGAACTTTAAAACACAGTCCCTTACCGGCAAGGTACTTCCTGACTTCAGGGACAAAACATAGAAGGAACCAATCCAGAAAAAGTGTTCATATTGTCCAGGACTTCTTTTTGTACAACCAAAAGACTGGCAGCTGGTGTTTAGATTTTTCTTTCAAGGCTCAAGGGTTAGCAGCTTTATAGATAGAAGCAGTCTGGATTATAAACAGGACTGGAGGTGGAAAAAGGAGGGAAATGCCTCGTTTAGGTGCCTATACCCTACTGGAGTTACTTTAGCCCCTTTACCTTCCTTGTAAAAGCTGTATCTGGAAGATGGGATCCACAATGCAGTGTTCAGATATGGGTACAAAACAGTACTAAAAGAAGTCAAATACTACATTTTCTACTTATAGAAAAGGAGTTGGCTCTGGGCAGCCAGTGGGTAACAAGAAGGCATTTTGTACCAAAGATAAGGCATAGAATACATGTTTGTGTCCCCACAAGATTTTTAGGTTGAAATGATTGTTGGAGATAGGGCCTTAGATCACGAGGGTGGAGCAGTCATGATGTGATTTGTGCCCTTACAAGAAGATACATGAGGGTGCTTCCTTCATGCCCCACTTCTCACTCTCTGCATCCCCCCTTCTCTCTCTCCCTATCTCTCTCTTTCTCTCTTCCTCTGTCTCTGATATATCAGAATACAAGGAGAAGATGGCCTTCTGTAGATCAGGAACACAGCCCTCCTCAAACAGTAAATCTGCTGGCACTTTGATCTTGGACTTTTTACCTGGAGGACTGTGAGAAAGAAATGTTGTTTAAACCTCTCAGCCTATGATATTGTGTTATAGCAGCCTGAACTAAGACAGAAGGGGAAGGAGAGATGGAGGAAACAGTGAATGGGGTACTCAAAGGAAGATAAAGCCAAAAAACATATTTTTTTTAATTTTTGCACAGGTTTCCTTTTTGAATGCGTCATTAACATCCTGGAATTCCATAGTAGTGCACGCGTAATCTGCCTGTTATTCCCTTTTAAATTTAATGCGTTAAAAAGCATGAATTATGTGTAAGCCTTTATAGGAAAGAGAACATTTTTTTCACAACACATGAAGTGTGAAGATATCTAGCATTTGTGGATGGGGTGTCATTTTTAACTGATAACATTCTGTTTAGTCACAGAGTTCCAACAAGAATGTACTAACTACATTACTTTGCTAATTTTAGCATTTGCTTCATATGGTTTTGTGTCAAATTTATTACTTTAATGTTGGTTTAGGACATATGACAATATTTACAATTAATAAGCACTAAGAATAGTTTTAGTGTCCACACACTACTGAAAGCCTTCGTGGGAGACAGTGGGAATGGGATAAGGGAGGTAAGAGATACCATGCTGTATTACAATAGAAATTACTGTCACTTCAGGGATTATTACTAAGTAAAGGATTACAACAATATTTATTCATGCTTCCTTTTTATATTGTGGAAAAGCAGAATGACTATGAGGAAAGCTTTTATTTATAAAATTTTCACACAGCTTACTTATGAAAATCGCTCTACTTTTTAATGTTAGTTTCTTATATGAATGTATGTTCTTCAGTCCATTTGAAATGTTTAATCAAATTAATCCTTTAATGTTTTACTCTTTTATTGAATCCAAATGCAAAAAAAAAGCTCATCTAATTTTAACATATCTTCTCATGTTGTTTTTTCTGCTCTTGATCATTTCCCCATATCACTAAAAACCGTTTAAAAAGGAAACAAAAACCTTTGGTAAGCGGCATAGGCATACCATTTGATTGCATACACGGATATTTGTGCAATTAAGCATCCCTTTTGTACTATATATTTTATGCTACAATTGGAATAGGTTCTGGATAGGGAGTCGGTATACAAAGTGTTTAGGGATGTAGCCTTTAGGACTACAAGGCCACATTCTCATCTCACCCTCAGTCACTTCTTAGATACGTGAAGTTGGGCATATTACTTATTTCTTTATATCTCAGTTTTGTCATCAGTAAAATGGGGATAATAATAGCATGTACATCAGAGAATGTTTTGAGGATTATATGAATGAATATATGTAAGGAATTTAGATCGTAAGTATTTTATCAATATTTGTTCTTATTATTCCCCTAAATACAGGCTAGAGAAGGAAATGTCCTTTGATCTGTAGAACCTTAATATCATCTACATTCATGAGTTAATTAATTGGTAAGGTCACATGTTTATACACTTTGAAAGAATTTTTATAAACTAAAAATCATGGTTCCATGGAAGCTTAAATGGACATTACAGGAAAACTGTTCTACAAATTACAGCTTTCTAGGAAGAAAATCTATTTTTTTTCCAATTTGGTTCATAATCATTTGTCTATCTAGCTCTATTCTTCTTTTTTTTAATCAACAAAACATTGTATATATTTAGAGCAAACTTGTCCAATTCATGGCCCATGAGCTGCATGTGGCCCAGGACAGCTTTGAATGTGGCCCAAAACAAATTCCTAAATTTCTTAAAACCTGACGTATTTTGGTAACTTTTTTTAAAGCTCATCAGCTATCATCAGTGGTTAGTGTTAGTGCATTTTATATGTGGCCAAAACAATTCTTCTTCCAGTGTGGCACAGGGAAGCCAAGAGATTGGAAACCCTTGATTTAAGGTGTAAAACGTTACATATGTGTGTGTGTGTATGTGTGTGTGTGTGTAGTGGAATGACTAAACCAAACCATTTAACATGTGGATTACCTCACATACTTACCATTTTTTCTGTGGCAAGAACAAAAATTTTACTATCTTAACAATGTTCCAGCATGCCATACATTGCTATTAACTACGGTCATTATGAATCACAATACATCTCTTGAACTTATTCCTCCTAAGTAAAACTTTGTGTCCTTTGACCAACATTTCCCAAAGCTCTCCACCCTCCAGCCTTTGAATACCACCATTTTACTCTCTGTTTCTATGAGTTCAACTTTTTTTACATCCCACATATATGTAAGCAGTATTTGTCTTCTTGTGCCTGGCTTATTTCACTTACCATAATGTCTTTCAGTTTCATCTATGTTATCACAAGTAACAGGATTTCATTCTGTTTGTGGCTAACATTCCGTTGTGTATATGTACACCACATTTTTTTACTCATTCATCTGTTGATAGACACAGACTGACTCCATATCGTGGCTATTGTAAACAATGCTGCAATGAACATGTGAGTGCAGATATCTCTTTGACATACTGATTTCATGTCCTTTGATGTACACCGTGGTTAAATTGCTAGATCATAGAGTAATTCTATTTTTAATTTTTTGAGGAACATCCATACTGTTTTCCATAATGACTGTACTAATTTGCATTCCTACCAGCAGTGTGTGAGCGTTCCCTTTTCTCTGCATCCCCACCAGAATTTCTCTTTTATCTTTTTGATAATACCCACTTTAACAGGTGAGAGGTGATATCTCATTGTGGTTTTAATTTGCATTTTCCTGGTGATTAATGATAAGCATTTCTTCATTAACTAGATCTATTATTTTTTCTCAGATAAGTTTTGGCCATTTAATATTTCTCCAGAAAATTGTGCACTTCATCAGTGTATTGATTTTATAGAAATACTATAATAAAGCATCACAAGCTGAGTGGCTTAAACAACAGAAATATTTTGACTCCCAGTACTGGAGGTTAGAAGTCTAAAATCAAGATTTTGGCAGGATTGGTTCTTTCTGAGTGCTGTGAGGGAAGAATTTCTGCAAATTTCTCTCCTCAGCTTATAGATGGGCAATCCTCTTCCTGTTCTCTTAACTTCATCTTCCCTGTCTGTTTCCCTGTTTTCACATGGTGTTCCATATATAAGGCCACTACCATTAGGGGCCCACCCTACTCTGTATGACCTCATCTCAACCAATTACATTTACAATGATCCTGTTTCTAAATAAGATCTCATTCTGAGGTTCTGGGAGTTTAGACTTTGACAAAATAAATTTGAGGTGACAAAATTCAAGCCATATCAATCAGCACCTAAACACTAACAATAGCGGCCAGGCGCAGAGGCTCAAGCCTGTAATCCCAGCACTTTCGGAGACAGAGGCGGGCGGATCACGAGGTCAGGAGATCAAAACCATCCTGGCTAACATGGTGAAACTCTGTCTCTACTAAAAATACACAAAAATTAGCTGGGCATGGTGGCTAGAGCCTGTAGTCCCAGCTACTCGGGAGACTAAGGCAGGAGAATGGCGTGAACCCGGGAGATGGAGCTTGCATTGAGGTGAGATCTTGCCACTGCACTCCAGCCTGGGCAGTAGAGTGAGACTCTGTCTCAAAACAAAACAAAACAAAAAGTAACAATAGCTTCTCGTGTCTGGGGGGGGGGTGTGTGTGTATACACATACATATGTGCATATATATATAATATACATTTTTTGATCTCTTCAAATGGACAAATAATTGTACATCTTCATGGTGATGTTTCAACACATATAATGTATGCAAATCAGATCAAGTAATTAACATATTAATCATCTCAAACATTTATCATTTTTTTGTGTGTTGAGAACATTCACTATCTTCCTTGTAGCTACTTGACACCATATATTATTATTAACTATAGTCATTCTACAGTGGTATAGAACATTAGAACATACCTTCCTATCTAGCTATAATTTTGTGTTCTTTAACAAATTGCTCGCTATGCCTCCTTCCCTCCTACACTTCTCAGCCTCTAGTATCCACTGTTCTACTTTTTGTTTCTATGAGAACAACTTTTTTTAGCTTCCATATATGAATGAGAACATCTAGTGTTTAACTTTTTGTTCCTGGCTTATTTAACTTAACATAATGTCTTCCAGTTCCATCTATGTTGGCGTGAATGACAGGATTTCATTTTCTTTTATGGATGAATGGTATTGCATTGTGTATATATACACCACGTTCTCTTTATCTATTCATCTGTTGTTGGATGTCTAGGTTGATTCCATATCTTGGCTATTGTGAATAGTGCTGCAATAAACACAGAGGTACAGATGTCTCCCAGAAATACTGATTTCCTTTCCCTTGGATAAATTCCCAGTAGTGGGACTACTGGATCATATGGTAGTTCTATTTGTAGTCTATTGGGGAAATTCCATATTGTTCTCCATAGTGGCTGTACTGGTTTACATTCCCACCAACAGTGGATAAGAGTTCCCTTTTCTCCGCATTCTCACCAGCATTTATTTTTTGTCTTTTTGAGAATAGCCATGAGATACAATGATATCTCATCATAGTTGTGATTTTCATTTATCTACTGACTAGTGATTTGGGACATTTTTCCATATTTTTTTGGCCATTTGTGTGTCTTTTTTTGAGAAATTTTTTTTCAGATAATTGCCCATATTTTAGTTGGATTTTTGTTGTTGTTGTTAATAAGATGTTTGAATTCCTTATGTATGCTGGATATTAGACCCAAGTCAGAGGAGTAATTTGCACATATGTTCTCTTATTCTGTGGGTTGTCTTTTCACTCCGTTGATTGTTTCCTGTGCAGAAACTTTTTAGTTTGATATAACCCCATTTGTTGTTGTTGAGTTTTTATTTTTCACTTTTGTTACATGTGCTTTAGAAGTCATTCATAAAATCTTTTCCCATGTCAATGTGCTAAAGCATTTTCCATACATTTTCTTCTAGCAGTTTTATTGTTTCAGGTCTTACATTTACATCTTTGATCAATTTTGAGTTGATTTTGATTTTTTTATTGGATGAGAGGTGGGGGTCTAGTGTCATTTTTCTGCATGTGGATATCTGATTTTCACATCACCATTTGTTAGAGAGACTGTTCTCTCCTCAGTGAGTGTTATTGGCACCTTTGTCAAAATGAGTTGGCTGTAAGTGCATGGGTTTTTATTTGTGTCCTTCATTGGGTTACATTGGTCTATGTGTCTGTTTCTATGCCAATACTATGCTGTTTCGCTTACTACAACTGTGTAGTATATTTTGAGGGCTGGTAGTGTGAGGCCTCCAGCTTTGTTAATAATTTCTAAAAATCATCAAATATTGAGTCAACATTCAAATGTCTTCAAATACCTGATAAATGATTTTTTCCTCCTCACTCCCTTCTAATCTTTCTTCCTTCCTTCTTTCTTTCCTCCCTTCCTTCCTGAAACTGATGATTATATGCAGAGATTTGTTCAAGATTGATAGATTTAATCACATTTTTATGAAGTATAATTTATATGTGGAATACTGATATTAACATTCATTGATAATATAGAAGATGCTTCTGATTCTGGGGCATCATGATAGCTTAACCAAGCTCTCATTTTAACCACTGATGCAATGGGCTGTTCCATGAGAAATCAAACTCATTGGACCTGACAGCATCTTATGGCAGGCACACTGCCTAACTTTTCACCTGCTGTGAGTACCTGCTGTGAAGCTATAGGGCAAATGAGCCCGAGGTGCAGAGGGGTTAAACTCCAGAGCTTGGGGGACTGCTATACATATATTATTTTATTTTATTTTTTTATTTTTTGAGATGGAGTTTGACTCTTGTTGTCCAGGCTGGAGTGCAATGGCGTGATCTTGGCTCACTGCAACCTCCCCCTCCCAGGTTCAAGTGATTCTCCAGCCTCAGCCTGCCTCCAAACCTCACGTTAAAATTTCATTCCTGGCCGGGCGCGGTGGCTTACGTCTGTAATCCCAGCACTTTGGGAGGCCGAGCCGGGCGGATCACAAGGTCACGAGATCGAGACCATCCTGGCTAACACGGTGAAACCCCGCCTCTACTGAAAATACAAAAATATTAGCCTGACATGGTGGCGGGCACCTGTAGTCCCAGCTACTCGGGAGGCTGAGGCAGGAGAATGACGTGAACCCGGGAGGCGGAGCTTGCAGGGAGCCGAGACCACGCCACTGTACTCCAGCCTGGGTGACTGAGCAAGACTTTATCTCAAAATAATAATAATAATAATAATAATAATAATAATAATAAATAAAATAAAATAATAGATTCCTAGTGTTGGATGTGGGACCTAAGGGGAGATGGTATGTGGCTCAAATGATGGATTCCTCATGAACGGCTTAGTGCCATCATCATGATGATGAGTGCATTCTTGATTTGTAGGCTCCCACCAGAGCTGGTAATTAAAAAGGGCCTGACATCTCCCTCCTCTCTCTTGCTTGCTCTCTCACCATATGATCTCTGCACACACCAGCTCCCCTCCTTTCCTGCCATGAGTGGAAGCAGCCTGAATTCCTCATCATAATCATATGCTGTTACCATGTTTCTTGTACAGCCTGTAGATTCACGAGACAAATATTTTTTCTTTATGAATTACCCATGTTCAGCAACACGAAAACTAAGACAATGCCCCAATTCTCCTGTCTTTTGCCAGTGGGAGCTTATTCAAATTGGTTTTGAGTCCTTTTATTAAACAATTTTATTGCACACAAAAGAATGCTCACACGTTGCCTGTCCAGTTTAATGAACCTGGACAAATGTAAAAACCCATGTGACCACTACCCAAGGCAAAATACATCACAAGATACATCCCTCTGCCTCTTTACAATTAGTCTGTTTTTACTGCAACCCCAAACAACTGTTAATCTAATTTATAACACTAAAAATTATTTTTTTCAGTACTAGAAATTCACTTAAGTGGAATTTTTCAGTATGTATTATTTTGTGTCAGTCTTCTTTCATTCAGCATAAAGTTTTGAGATCCATTCATATTCTTTTGTGTAGGTAGTTCATTCTGTTTTTATTGCTGAGTATTGTTGCATGTATAAATATATCGAAGTTGGCTGCATAGTCACATAGTCTTCCATGATTAGGCAGGCTATCTCTACCAGGTCCTAGTTGTACACAAGGGGGTGTTTCCAGAAGGCCTATAATTCAATGCTTCATAACCCATGACCTTGCTACATGACCCTCATGATCTGAGTTATGTGTCCCTGATTGGGAGTGTCATAAATTGCACATTATGTATTTTCCCACCAGTGATACTTCTAATATCATGACATCTGCAGAGAGGCTTACATCACAGCCTGAAACCTTTTCAAAATTTACTTTCTGTTTTGAGGTAATTGTAAATTAACATGAAATTGTAATAAATAATAGACATAGATCCTGTATGCCTTTTGTAGAGTTTCCCTCATTGGTGAGCTATTGCAAAATTATGCTAAAATAGAAAAACCAGGATATTGACATAGATTCACTCAAGATCCAGAACATTTCCATCACCACAAGGATCCCTCATGTTGCCCCTTTAAACCCACATCCACTTTACTTCCACCTCCATTCTCCTCCTTTACTCTTGTTTTCCGTTTCTATAATTTTGACATTTCAATAATTTAATGTGTAAATGGAAACAGATATTAGATATTTGGGATTGGCTTTTTTCACTCCTTATAATTCTCTGGAGATTTATTCAGGTTGTTGCACGTATCGATAGTCTGTTTCTTTTTGTTGCTGAGTAGTATTCTATGATCTGAATATACCACAGTTTGCTTAATTATGTTGAAGGATATCTGGGTTGTTTCCAGATTTTGTCTATTACAAATAAAGGTGCAATGAGCGTTCATATAAAGGTTTTTGTGTGAACATGAGTTTTAATTTCTCTGTGATAAATACCCAAGAGTTCAACTGATAAATCACATGGTAGTTGCATGTTCAGTTCTTTAAGAAACTGACATACTGTTTTCCAGACTGGCTGTAAAACTTTATATCCCAGTCTCTCTACATAGTTGTCAGCATATGGTGTTGTCACTATTTTTTATTTTAGCCATTCTGATTGATGTATAGTGATATTTAATTTTTATTTTAATTTGTATTTCTATAATGACTAATGATATTGTGCATCTTTTCCTGTGCTTGTTTGCCATCTGCTTATCCCACTCTGTGAAATATCTGTTCATATCATCTTTTTTTTTTTTTTTTTTTTTGAGACAGAGTCTTGCTCTGTTGCCCAGGCTGGAGTGCAGTGGCACAGTCTTGGCCCACTGCAAACTCCACCTCCCGGGTTCACGCCATTCTCCTGCCTCAGCCTCCCGAGTAGCTGGGACTACAGGCACCCGCCACCACGCCCAGCTCATTTTTTGTATTTTTAGTAGAGACAGAGTTTTGCCGTGTTGGCCAGGATGGTCTCGATCTCCTGACCTCATGTTCCACCCGCCTCAGCCTCCCAAAGTGCTGGGATTACAGGCGTGAGCCACCGCGCCCAGCTCATATCATCTTTTAACATGTCTTGATTATTGTTCCAGTACTTTCTAAAATGTTTGAGTATTTTCCTTTTCCTAACATACGGTTACCAAAGTAAATGACTGCAGGTCCTTTTAGGAAAAGACTGAGAGACTTGTGACCATTTATATTTGTCATTAAGAGAATTTTCAGGAGTATCAACCTAGATACACCCGTTATGCATCAAGGTCCCATTGTCTCCCCAAAATGGCCTGAATCTTGCAATAGCATGTATTTGCCATAGTTAGGAGGTCAACCTTTGCAGCTAGGCTAATCTGAGAATTAAGTCGTGGCTTTGTCCTCTGTTCACTTCTGGAAGATAACAGCCTCCTTGTATACCACCAGGAGGCACTCAGGCTTTCACAGTTAGTTTTTTAATTGCTAATTAATCACACTTACCTACATATTATCTTATTCAGAGTGATCAAGCTTAGTAAAAACCATTCAATTCCCCTATTCTTATAACTGCAGTTTCTCCCCGTATTTCTCCAGCAGCTTTACACTGTACCAGCTAAGGCATTCACATCCTTTGGTATGCCATCCCAGTACACCACGATTGTTTCAACAACTGTGCTGCCCAGTTGTGAAAGGGATTATCTGTACTCCACTTACAGATTGCCATGTGGTGGGGAGCAAAGCAGCTTCAAATTCCCATCCAAGTTTGGCTTTCTTGAGTTACTCCTGGTACTACATGTGACAGGTTAGATTCTTAGGGAATCAGATTATGTGATGGAGATTAGTATGCAGGCGGTTTATATAGGTTTTTGGGGATCAACACCTCTGGAGGGGAAGGGAAACAAGCAAGATTTTGCAGAAGGAGAACAAGAACTTGATCCAGTCTCAACAGAGGCCTCAGTTGATCTTCTGGGGAGATGTGAAGACGGATTGACCCTCCAGAGATACTCTGATTGAGGAAAGGGAGACCTGCCTTTCTATGCTACCTACCTGGGAAGGAGATATAACTATGGGTGACATAGTTCTCTTCAGCCACCTGATGGAACAGACACTCGAGGATTATCTGCCAGACTTGCTCTTAGCTTTTCATTTAACAAGGTATCTATGATATTATTTCATAGTATTATATACAGATATTTCCAATTCCATTGTAAAGTTGCATAGTACCCTATAGTGTGCATATACCTAAGTTTATACAGTTCTACTCATATATATAAGACTAAATAAATAAAGTGTGTGTGTGTGCATATGTATATATAGGGTCAAAGGTCATATATGTATCTATAATTGCATGGGGTGTCAATGCCCCTAACTTCTGTGTTAGGGGCATCAACTGTGTATCACTGTTGAGATATATATATATATATATATATATATATATATATATATATATATACACACACACACACACACACACACACACACACACAAACACACACAGAGAAAGAAAGACATCAACTACATATATCTGTATTTGACCCTTGAACCACACAGGGCAGTTGAAAATTCACCTATAACTTTTGACTCCCCCAAAACATGACTACTAATAGCCTACTGTTGACTAGAAATTTTACAAATAATATAAACAGTCATTTTGCACATATTTGTATATTATTTTTATCATACACTATATTCTTAAAGTAAGCTAAAGGAAATATTGTTAAATTCATAAAGAAGAGAGAATATATTTACTATTCATTAAATAAAAGCAGACCGTCATAAAGGTCTCATCATCTTCACATTGAGTAGACTGAGGAAGAGGAGAAGGGGGAGGAGGAGGAGGAGAAGGGGGAGGAGGAGGAGGGGTTGGTCTTGCTGTCTCAGGAGTGGCAGAAGCAGAAGAGGTGGAGGAGGTGGAAGGGAAAGCAGGAGAGGCAGGCATACTAGGTGTAACTTTTATTGAAAATAATTGAGTGTAAGTAGGCCCATGCATTTTACACCTGTGTTCATAGAAGTGGAATTGTTAGCTCAAAGGGTAAATATATATTCAATTTTGCTGAATATTTCTAATATCTGGGTCAAGGCATTTTACTATTTTACAGTTTGAACAGTTAGTAATGACAGTACCTGTTTATTCACTGTCTCATCAACACACTATATTGTTAAGCTTCTGGTTTTCCAGTCTGGTATGTGAGAAATGTATCAATGTAGCATTAATTTGCATTTCTCTTATTATGAATGATACTAAGCATATTTTCATATGAGTAGGAGTGACTGGCATTTTTAACTGTCTCTTCATATTTCTAGCTCATTTTTCTATAACATTGTTCGTCCTTTTAATGTTTATTTATATCATTTGGAAGTTCTTTCTACATTGAGATAGTAACACTTTATACCATTATAAAACTTTTTTTTTTTTCAGTTTTTCATTGTCCTTTAACTTGGCTCATGGTATATTTTTCTATGTAAACTTTTATCTTACTTTTGTGTAACCAAATGTGTCTGTCTTTTCTCATATTGCTTCTGGATTTGGGGTTATGATTAGAAAACATTTCCTCACTTCTAGCTTATAGGATAATTGACACATGATTGTTTGTGAGTAGTCTGACTCTATAGCAAAACCTGTGTGTTGGTCGGGTGCAGTGGCTCACACTGGTAGTCCCAGCTATTCAGGAGGCTGAGGCAGGAGAATTGCTTGAACCCAGGAGGGGGAGGCTGCAGTGAGCCGAGATTGCAACAATGCACTCCAGCCTGGGTGAGCAGAGCAAGATTCCATCTCAAAACAAACAAACAAACAAAACAAAACAAAACCCTATGTGTGATATTTTAGATGCAAACATAGACAGTTACATAGCTTTTACCTGGCAGGCCTCATGGGGCAAAACTGCCCGCCAGTCTGAGACTCGGTGTGCAGTCTGGAAGGAGTTGCAGTTAAGAACTCAGCACTCCTTCCCACCCCAAGGTTCTTGAGATTTCTGTATTTCTAACCCAAATTCCTCCATTTGGAGGCCTCCTTGTTGTGGGAGTGGGTGGGGGAATGGGCTTGGCTAAATGCGTTCTCAGAGGCCTTTGTCACCAACACCGCTTATCGGGAGGGCTTGAAGACACTTCTCTCCACTCTGACTCACCCATTCAGTACTTTTCCACCTCTCCCTCTCCAGGCTCGCAGGGGTATGCAAAGGCAGGAGACTTTTGTTTGGGGCTCCCTGGGCAGTGTGAAGTTTCCCCCCATCTGCACTGATATATCTGACCCTTGCCCTGGGCCACTGCCAGGGAAAAATAAAACACTGGGGAGCTAGTGCTTTTGGTGCTTTTTTCCTGTTTAGCTTCTTGCTTAAAATATCTCGGTGAGTGAATTTGGTTTGTTGTCCTAATTTACCACCTCGACACCTGGCAGCTCAGTCCTCTCCAGCTCAGCTCTTGCCAGTTTTAGATTAGTTCAATTTTTACATTCCTATCTCTGATCTGTTGGTAATTTAGCCTGGTGGTTGGTGCGAGGAGTGAATCCGATGTTACGTTTTCCTATAAAGTTATCTTGCTATTACACCATCACTTATTTAAAAGAATGCTTTTTGCTACTGATTTGAAATATAATCTATAAACGAATCATGTTCTGGTGGTTAAATCTTCTGCCTACGAGTGAAGCACATCTCTTCCAATCATGATTTATTGGTGAAAGCAAAATACGCAATGGAGCATGATGTCCTACCCTACTCCATACAACCCGAGTATAACCGTATTTATAAACAACAAATAAAATTGATCCCACATTGCTATCCCCTCCTGTCCTGATGCACTTCCTCCACCCCACACCCCACTACCCTGTAAGAAATAGCAAATTAGGAAATCGTTGTAATTTCTGGTTGTTTTTATGCTTAATCAATGATAAATACTAATGGTAATAATGGTAACCCTTATTTTGTTACTGAATTTGGAAAAGTTTCTTCTAGTGTTTTTCCAGTAAACATGATGCTGGATTTGGCATTAAAATAGAAACAGCTTATTATTCTTATTTTGCTAAATATGTTCAATTTTGCCAAATTCCAAATTTTCAACATCAGTGGAAACTAATATATAATTTTTTCCTGTAATCTAAGAGAATGCATAACACTAAAACATTTCTTAATTATAAACCCTTCTTCTGTCCCGTATGTAATCTCTCACTAGGTGATTTATTATTACATTAATGTGCTTTTCAGTACTTGTGAGGAATGAAAAGTATATTTAAATGATTTGACACAGTGTCTGGCATAAAAGTATATGCTGTATGTTAATATTTACCTGCGTGCTCTGTGTTTTATGATTTCCTTTGTTTTAGGTATAAATTTTAAATTATCTAGACTTTAATTTAACTTAATATGTAAAAGATGTCCAATTTCCTTCCCTCCCTTCCTCCCTTTCTTCCTTGCCTGTCAACCTGTTAACTGAAGGTTTTAGTAAGTTGTACTGACTATTCACACATTTCTCCCTCAACTGGAAATGCTATATTTATCATATATGAATTATTTTATTCTGTCTCATTGTAGTCTCTTGCCACAGTACCATATCAACTTAGGTTCTCCCAAGATGCTTCCTGTTTTTTCTCTTACTTCAGTGCCTTTCCTAGTGCTACAATCCAACTCATTTTGAAGCATACCACCTCTCACCACTCTCTGTCTCTATTGTTGCTGGCATTTGCACAGTCAGTAAGAATATTTTTTAAAAGCACTTAAATATTTTTGGGGGTCAGCATGAATATATAGGGAGCAGAGAGAATGATGAGTACATTCCTGTCTGTCCCTATGCTGTGGTTTGGAGGTTGGCTGTTTGAGATTACATTCTTCACATTCCCTGAGCCCTCTGAAGCCAGCATCTGACAGTTATGGAAGTCAAAGTTTTACTCTACCTTTCTTAAAGCTAAAATTAATCTAGGTAAAAGTGCAGAACATGTGCAATTTAGAAACGTATTTTTAAAATGCGACACAATTAGTGACGTACCTAGCCGTGATTTACTAGACATTTAGGATGTGATCGTTTGATATTTTTTTGTCCAATTATTGTGGCTCTCAGCGTCTCTCTTTTTATGAATTTTTATGGGTATTTTAATTAAAAGCAAGAAGAGGTTGATTCAGGTCTAGCTAGGCTGTGATCATTATAATGTGAAAATTCCATTACTTGTTTATGATAGAAATCAGTGGTCTGTTAAGGTTTGCCTAAAGCCCTTTACCAAACTACATTTTATTGGAATCTAACTTTTTACTCACTTCTCCTAGATTATCTATCTATCTATCTATCTATCTATCTATCTATCTATCTACCCATCTAATATCATTCAGATAATACATACTTAAACTTTCAAAACTTGATTGAGTAAACCAGGAGTTACATTTCACTAAAGCTTTTTTAAAATTTTTTTATTTTTATTTAAGATGTGGCGGCTAAAATACCATGAGTTGCAAATATGTGGAATGCTTTGTACATGTTTGTTTTCTAAACAAAACTTTCAACAAAATCTCCCCCCTTTAACGGCATTTGCCAAGTCAACAGATCCCAGAGCAGGAATTCTCTCATTCTAAGGGATTAGTGTGTGGAGGACGAGATGAGCATCACTTCACTGGCAATGGTATGCTGAGGAGTGCGCCTAACGAAGTTAATGTCAGAAGCCATGGCCCTGATCCCATTTCATGAGTTTTCATTAATAAATAAAATGATCATGTAGCAAGGAAATAATTTGTACATCTATTAATAGTTGTCTGTTTCAGAAAGGTTTGTCAACTATTCCTTTAGTTTAGAGGTTTCCAGTGTTGCTGTGTAACAAATTCTGAGTGACACACGGGGAGAGTTAAGTGAGAAAGAGGCACAGTTACACCTTAGACCCTTTTTTCCCTTTACTGTTTTGGTGTTGAAGACAGGCCCAATGTCATCATTGCAATGGATTTGTGATGCTGGTATGTTTCACGGTTCTTGATTCCTTTCATGAATCTTTGCATAAAATGTCATGTATGTTGGGGAGGATTTTATATAATTCACCCTGCTGATAATAACTTTTGCCTTTATATTTTAGAGTTTGTTGTTGGAAATAATTTTCTATGTCTGAATTTATTTGGGGCTTTGCTATAATATTCAATAAGAAAAATTTTTAATAAACGTTTGAAGAGATTAAGTTGTCCTCACTCTAGTGCAAGACCATTCAACTATTTTAATTTTCCCCCATATTCAAGGCTTTTTAATGTTTCAAGAAACAATCTGATTTAATGTTACAGAGAAATACTTGTAATAATGACTATGTATGTGAGTCTAACATTAGTTTAGATATTTGAAGTTATATCCAATGCTTTCATAATACATATATGTCAACTTAAAGATACAATAGCAGATTGAAGTCAGAAAAATATTTACAGTTGCAAAAATGTGGTACTGAGACTATAGTTACAAATTGATCTTGGCCATTTGCTCTAGGCTAATGAAAATTATGACATCTATGGTGGGTAGGGCCTCTTGAAAACGAGCACAGTTTTCCATTTTGTTTTCCCTATAAAGTCTGATCACGTTAGTCAGATAAATAGGCAGAGATAGAGACTGTCAATTTTACAGGACTCAGGCTACTATGGTTAAAACTACAAGCAGATTTATTTTTATTTTTTTCTGGTCTTACATGTAGTTGTCTTCCTTTGTTTACCACTTTTTTGAAAAATCAATGTTAGATCTTCCATGATTAAATTTGTGACCAAATAGGGATCCAGAATAGTTTTATTGTAATGAATTATGTTGAAACTCTTTCATTTTCATTTCGAACAAGACATTTTAAATAACCAAAAGATCACAAGGTTTCACCCCTTAAGCTTTATACTGGTGGTGATTCCATTGGATAGCTGCAAATATGGAGGAACAACTTTTTGTTAAACTAAAATTTAAAATACCTAGTTTATCATACCAATAAGTTTATTCAAATAGAATAAAATCAATTTTTTTGCCTCTTAAATCCTTGTAGAGATTCTCTTTCTACAAATATGTTAAGCTATCTCTGTTATCTGTCCTCTTGAGTAGCCTAAGTACTATCGATTAGCTATTGACTTCTCCCTAAGTGGGGGCCAGGTATTAAAATGTAAAGCAAAACAAAAATTCAAATAAATCAGATTCTGAGTACATTCTTCCTTCTTTGAAAAGGGCTAGTGCCTCCTCATTAAATGATTAGCACACTTGAAAAAATATATTTAAGAAAATGAGATAATAAACCTAAAGATGTTTTCAGTTTCACATTTCTAATGCCTGTTGAACATTTATTCCTAGGGACTCTCTTGGCAACTCACATTCATTCTAAAATCTCTTAGAATAAATTTCATCTTACTTCATTTATTCCCCCAATAAACTTCAAGCTACCTAAGAGACTATGCCTTATTTATCTTTTATCCATGATGTTTAGCTCAATGCCTGCTATAATTTAAGAGTTCAATACATATTTTTTGAATTATTAAACCTGTCTCTCCTCTTGGGTTGCCAACTTAATCTCTCAGGCTTTGAAGTTCTGTATGATCTTTGTCTCCTAAATTCTATCAGTTCCTAAATTGTGTAGATTCCCAAACAAATAACAGCTTTCAAACACAACTTTTTCTGTATTACCACTACTAGTTCACTAGTTTGTCATTGCTTCTCTCTTATACCAAAGCTAATGCTCTCTGTTTTCTCCACTTTTAATCTCTGTTTTCCCATCTCTGCTAAATACTGCTGCCAGATAAAATACTCCAGAAGCAGAGAACTTACCTTAGATGGACACTTTTAAACCTCTTTCATATCTAAAGAATAAACTCCAACTTTCTTTGCATTATAGGTACTCTGTCATGTAGTCTTAACCCCTCTTTAGTAAAGGACCTAGAGATCGTCTATTATTCTTTCCATTTCTCTGCATTGTATATAATTCATCTGGCTTGGGGAAGAGGAGAATGAATTTCCTAAGCTTAAGGCTGGCCTTGATATTTTTCTAATACATCTCAGGTTAATTCCATCATACCTGGTAACAATTCTTGGTACATTAGTTCCCATCTTCTGAGATAAATACGTGAGAAGTCGTTCATTTACCAAATAAATAAATACATAAATAAATACATAAAAATAAAAATAAAGCCAAGTTTCAGGAAGATTGAAAATATGCTGTGTAATATAATCACCTTTGCCTTTGGGTCTCTGCAATTCACTGGAGAAACTACTGTAGCTCCGTTGTGACTTGAAGTCTTTTTATCCAAGTTGTTCATAACTTACAGATTTACACTAGTCTAGACACTGGCAATAGAAATGTGAAAAAAATGACTAAAACACTTTCCCTTATGCCGCTTATATTCTACTAAGAGATATAAGTGGTAGTATACTGAAGTTAGTTCCCACTCACTCCCAATAGTTGATTGTGAGTGTGTCTTTTCAGCTCTGCATTCAGTGACATCATGTTGGTAACCTGAAACTGGTCATGGTTTGAGTATCTACACCATGGAATTCAGCAAATGCTGCAAATCAATTTTGTCTTTTCCTCTAGAAAGCATTTCTCAAACCATACTTAACTTGATTTGTAACTCAGTGCCTTTATCAGATCCACTCACTCTCACCTTCTGCAGATCTTCAAAGATGTCCAAGACCTTCTCTGAAGCAATGCAGCACTTCATGGCATCCTATGCTATTTATGATTATCAATCCACTGAACAAGATATTTCTCTAGTTTCTTAAATATATCATGTTGTGCTTGAGAAACATGGTGAGTATTTATGGAAACAACAACTCTATCACAATTTTAAAAATTTTCTCACACATAGCAAAATAACACAGACAGTAGATGTGTGTGCCAAACTTATGTGCTTTATATATTGATTACTTTCAATATTTTTTATCACTTCAAAATGTTCCTCTAAATGTACAGGCTTTTTTAGGTCTCATACACTTACATACTTTCTTTGCAGCATTTGTTTTACTTTCTTGGAAGTAATTTTTACTCAACAATTTATATGATAATGCACAATGTGAAAAGTAATCCTAGCTAGGAGATAATTTAATCACAACTGCTCTATTGTATATGCAAATTTATTACAGCAAGTTTTCCTGTTCAAGTTGAAAATTCTGAGTAAGATTTGTGAGTTATTGCATAAATATTTTCATAGTGATAATTTAGAATGTGCTGACTGAAATTATATTATATTATGTATATACTCTTTGGTCCAGTTATATCAAAGTACTTTTTTGCCATTTATTCACCATGCTCTTTTTTTTGTTTGACTTTTTAGTTTTATTTTTTTCTTCAACTTTTAAGTTCAGGGGTACATGCTCAGGATGTGCAGGTTTGTTACACAGGTAAATGTGTGTCATGGTGGTTTGCTGCATAGATCATACCCTCACCTAGGTATTAAATCCAGCATGCATTAGCTATTCTTCTTGATGCTCTCTGTCTCCCCACCCCACCCTCTGATAGGCCCCAGTGTGTGTTTTTCTCCACCATGTGTTCATGTGTTCTCATCATTCAGCTCCCACTTATAAGTGAGAACATGTGGTATTTGGTTTTCTCTTCCCGTGTCAGTTTGCTGAAGATAATGGCTTCCAGCTCCATCCAGGTCCCTGCAAAGGCATGATCTTATTCCTTTTCAGGGCTGCATAGTATTCCATGGTGCTTATGTACCACAGTTTCTTTATCCAGTCTATCATTGATGGGCATTTAGGTTGATTCCATGTCCTTGATATTGTGAATAGTGCTGCAATGAATATATGTGTGCATCTTTCTTTATATTAGAATGAGTTATATTCCTTTGGGTATATGCCCAGTAATGGGATTGCTGGGTCAAATGGTATTTCTTTTTTTAGGTCTTTGAGAAATCATCACACTGCTTTCTACAATGCTTGAGATAATTTACCCTCCAACCAACCGTGTATAAGCTTTCCTTTCTCTCCACATGCCTGCCAGAATCTGTTATATTTGACTTTTTAATAATGGCCATTTGACTGATATTAGATGGTATCTGATTGTGGTTTTGATTTGCATTTCTCTAATTATTAGTGATATTGAGCTTTTTCTTAATATGATTGTTGGCTGCATGTATGTTTTCTTTTGAAAAGTGCCTGCTCAATTCCTTTGTCCACTTTTTAATGGGGTTGTTGGTTTTTTTCTTGTAAATTTGTTTAGTTCCTTGTAGATGCTAGATATTAGACCTTTACTGGATGCATAGTTTGCAAAAATGTTTTCCCATTCTGTAGCTTGTATATTCACTCTATTGATGCTTTCCTTTGCTGTGCAGAATCCCTTTAGTTTAATTATGTCCCATTTGTCAATTTTTGCTTTTGTTGTAATTGCTTTTGGCATTTTCCTCATGAAATCTTTGCCTGTACCTATGTCCTGAATGGTGTTGCCTAGATTTCCTTCCAAGGTTTTTATAGTTTTGGGTTTCACATTTAAGTCTTTACTCCATCTTGACTTAATTGTTGTATATGGTATTTACCATGTTCTTCACTGTATCCATCACTTGGAATCTCTCTTTCTGAAGTCTCCTCCCTGTTATGTTTCAGATTTCAAAAATCCACTTGATTTTGGTGATGTAGGTCATGCACCATTTGCAGTGTTGAATTTTGTTTCCTACCAATCAGAAGAGAACAAATTTATCTGAATTCCCCTGGCTTCTTCAGTAATTAATTCAACAAATATTATCAAGTTTCTATTACGTGCAAACACTAGTCTAGACACTGGCAATAGAATTGTGGAAAAAAATGACTAAAACACTTTCCTTTATGCCACTTATATTCTACTAAGAGACATAAGCAGTAGTGTACTGAAGTTAGTTCCCACTTACTCCCAAGAGTTGATTATGAGTGTGTCTTTTCAGCTCTGCATTCAGCGACATCATGTTGGTAACCTGAAACTAGTCATGGCTCGAATATCTACACCACGGAATTTAGCAAATGCTGCAAATCAACTTTGTCTTTGCCTCTAGAAAGCCAGTTTACAAGCACACCTAAATCCAAAAAATAAGATTATATCTATATCTATATATATGATGACAGTTGATATAGTATAATAGATAGTGATAACTACCTAGGAGAAAAATGAAACAGGGAAGAGGATGAGATATAGGGTGGCTGTTTGAATTTTAGATGAGGTAGTCAGGGAAAGCCTTGCTGAGTATGATAATAGTCTAATGATATGAGGGAGCACACTGTGTGAAGCATTTTTGGGCAGGGGCGTTCATATTTAAGAGGACTCTGATATAATAGCTGTCTGCTGTTCTTGGAAGATGATGAGAAGCACATTAATATTGGAGCAGAGAGGGAGTAGTTGGAGGGTTAAAGAAAATGATAGAGACATTAATGGGCACAGAGGTTCATTCATGTAGGGTCTTGTAGGTCATAGTAAGATGGTAAGAAATTTTCTCTCTTCTCTGAGTGACTTGTGAAACTACTGCAATGATTTTCAGCAGAGAAATGGCATGCTCTGTCTACTGTGTGAAAAACAGATTGACGTGAAACAAAAACAGGAGCAAAAGGACCAGTAAGAAGGGCATTGCAAGTTTCAGGTGAGATACCATGGTTGCTTGGACCAAGCAGCAAGAGTGCCAATGGAATAATGGGTCTATTTTTAAAATATATTTTGACTGTGAAGTGGAAAAAAAAGAAGAAAAATTATTTCAAAGGTTTGAGGCTAGCAACTGGAGGGATGAGTTGGAAAAGATTTGAAGAACAACACATATTGCAGGGAGGGTGGAAGTCTCAGGAGTATTGGGAACTCAATTTTGGACATGTTAAGTGTGATATGCAAAAGCCTGATTGGAATGAGTTCAAGAGAAAATTGGAGGAAAAAATATTGTTGCAGCAAGCACAGTTAATTCTTCTGAGAAATTTTGCTGGAAAGGGAGCAGAAAAGTACAGAGATAGCTACGGGGGATGTGAGTAAAAAAGAGGGCACTTTTCTAAGACAGGAGAAATGAGAACATACTTGGGTGCTTATGGAAAAATCCAATAGAAAAGGAAACACTGATGTTACTGGAGAGTCAGGAGGGAATTGCTCAAGAGATATCCTCAAGCAGATAAGAAGGGATGGACAATTGGGCAAAAATGAAGGGAATGACCATAAATAGGAGCCAGGAGAGTTCATTAACAGTAACAGGAGAAAGGTAGAGTATGGGGGCACTGATACTCGGTGGGTAGATACGAAGGTAATTACTTGAGGGAATTATCTTCCGATTGCTTCTTTTTTCTATTGGAAATAGGAATTATGGTCAAGAGCTGAGAATAAAGATGAGGGAAATTGTTCAAGGACAGAGGTGAAAATCTAAAATAGCCATCCAGGACCGTAAAAGCCCATGTGGTTCATGCACCATAGTGTTTTTATGGGCAGCAGTGAGGCACCCCTTGGTTTAATGATCATAAATTTGAAGTGAGATCAGTTAGTGAGGCTCTATTTATCACCATTCCTGTGCAACTGTGTGGATGCGGGCAGAAAGTAGGTGGGTATGGTAGCACTGGGGAAAAATTTCCTGTGTGAAAATTCCAGAATTCAGTATTTCATCTTAAAGCAATAATCAATTTCAGAAAGGCTTTTCAAGAGGGGATATGGTGCATTTAGATACGGATATGATAAGTAGAGTCTTCTTAAAATAGGGACCAGTGTGAATGTTCTGATCACATGGAAAAATAATTATGCTGATTACAGGATCTTTTTACAGCAGTTATTTTACCTCTGATGCATTCTAAGCAGTTACTTTGTTCTTCTGTTTTTGGATTTTCACAGATATTTTTTCGCTTTATTTGGTTTTATCTCAATTCATTATTTCTTGCTTATATTTCACAAAACCAGAGGGGTGATTTAATATGCTGTAACGTATTTCAACGGTGCTATGATTCAGTGATAATATTTTGCTCTTACAGCTCTGTGTTACATTCCATTGAGATGGGCTTACCTCAAATAATGCTTGCACAAGCAGAAGATTGTGAGTTTAGGTCTCGTTCACTGACACTCAATAAAAAATTCCATATTTTGTTTATAGAAACAATAAGTATTCAAATACAAAATAAGCATTCATTTAAATTACAAGTCATTTTGGATATATGAATTTTAGCATTTCGGGGCATTTTTACATTGTATTATTTAAAATTCAGAAATACCAGTTCAAATTAGCACAAATGACAAGGGCATTCAACTGAGCAATATTTTCAGACAGATCTCCACATGCAATTATTTAAGACAGACCAATGATCCAATTATTCTTTCTTTACCTCATATGGATATGCCAAAAACAGTTTGCTCTCAGAAATCAATTTGCAACCATCTATTGTTTTTTAAATTAGAACAATTCACCATTTAACAAATCATAGGTTTTCCTTTATGTAATGATTGCTTACTATCATTACTGAGAAGTACTCTTCATTCTATGATCTGAATGTTTGTATCCCTCCAATATTCATATGTTGAAAAATCCCTCTTAAATGGAATTAGTACCCTTACAAAAGAGGCCCAAGAGAGCTTATTCATCCCTTCCACGATGTGAAAACACAGCAAGAAGACATCATCTATGAAGCAGAAAAACCTCTCACCAGACATTAAATCTGCTGGTACCTTGTTGGATTTCCCAGCCGGCAGAACTGTGAGCAATAACTTTCTGTTATTGACAAATTACCTAGTGTAAGGTATTTTGTTATGGCAGACTAAATGAAGCAAAACACCCCTGGGACTTGAATCATCCAGAAAATCTTTAGAGGTTAAAAATGTTCTGCTTTGTTGTTTTCTATATATTTCTGCAATATTTAGAACCTAGTATGTTCAAATATCTGTAATATGGGACATAAAAATTAGACCGATCTCAAAATATATTAAAATTTTGTGGGAGAGAAATGCATTCCCAGGAACAATCCAGGAGAATAAACCAATAGACCAAGGGAGTGAAACACGGACTGTAGATGAGGTTCAGAATTGGAATGTTGTTGTTGAGTGAGGGAGGATGTTTAAAATTCCGTCACGTAAGCAAAATTATGTTAGCACTTATTGCAAGCTCAATGGAAATCCTCCCCACATCTAGTCCCAATGTTATATATTTTTGTTCCATTATTAATTAGATTATTTTGGACTCCATGTAATTTAATTTCAACAAGCCCTAAACAGACAAAATAGTCATAGGAGAAAAAAACATAATAAAGTCTAAGGCAACTCACCTAAGTCCATATGCCTTTCAGTTGACAAATACAGATTGGAATATTCTCAATACATTAGTATCTCTGGAAATTGGAATATTTTCTGGATGAAATTTATGTAAACATTACTCTCCATACTGATCTCAGTGCTCTTGGCCTTGCCCTATTTCAGTCCAACACCTGATGCAAAAGTGATTTTGTCAAATCAGTACAAATCTGATTTTGTCACTTCCAACTCAAAATTCTGCAACAAATTCCTTAGGAAACTTCCAAGTTTGTTAAGATAGTATCAAAAGACCCTTAAACGAGGTGCCTTTTAAAACTTTCCATCCTCATTTCTTGTATGCTTCTTGCATAATTCATGCCCTCTTCTGTCTGTGGCCTTTTGCATTTGGCACCACCACTCCATCATTCCACAATAGAATATTTTTTGCCCAAACGTATCCCACCACCATTACTACTGCTACTACTACTGCCACTACCACACACACACACACAGAGTCAGGATAACTTCTCATTTTATTAATGACTTAACATCTCTCAGAAATCTTTCCTGACCTCCTAGTTTGGCTTTGACTCCATACTCCAAATGTGTTCTCATTGTGTTCTATTCATCCACTTTTTCACTATACAACACTAGAAATGCCATTTTATGGATCTTTTTTCTTTACTAGATTTCAACTTAATGATTATCATGGTCATGTAGTATTGCTTGTCCATTGTTGTATTCCCAGTGTTTATCACAGTACCTGGAAAAAAATGGGCATTTTACTGATTGAATTAAAGAATGAATATTTTCTCTACCACATTTCAGACACTATAATGGCAAGTTTAAAAATAAATCAGACTCCAGATATTCATTCAAGAATCCTGTTGTTCATTAAGAGAGATAAAACTTGTACATGAATATTAGTAACATAGACAGAAAGAAATGTCACAAGGGGAGACCTCTATCATACCATTAGCAGTGGTCAAGGTCATGCCCATGTGCTTGGAAAGGACTTTCACTCAAGGAGCATACAGGGCTTTTTCAGCAAAAGTGCAGAGTGAACTGATATGCTTAGGGTGTAATCACCTCTTTTCAGACTTCCACTTTTGGATGTCTAGAGAATGCCTGATAGCAGGAGTAAGATTCCTCTTCTGCAGCCATGATTTCTCCATCTGCAAAAGTCATATGTGAGTCTCGGAATTCTATATAGCCTTGGAAACACCTGAATCCCTTTACCTCAATACTAATAGCCTTTCCAAAACTATCTTCCTTGGACCATTGTAATCATATGTAATAGGATAATTTACCACTGTCTCTAGTGGGATAACTGTCTTCCTCAGACCACCTGTATTATCTCAAGTACCCGCTGTTCCTCCTTATTTTACACACCACAAACAGCCAAAACTACTATTATCCTTCATTCCCAGGCTTTGATTCCCACTTAGCTCTATACTTTTTTTTTCTAAGTTTATATTCTATACTCTCCATCCTCTGAAAACTTCCCATTGAGCCTTCTATAACTTTTGCAAGTCAATAGCCAAATCCCCTATTTTGAGCACTTTGATCTGAATGATCCCTTCACCTTCTTGATATAAAGAAAACTTGACACTTTTCAATGTTTTCTTTCCCTGAGTTCAATTGAAAGGATTGATGAGCACCACACCCTCCTTTATACCATGACAGTTTCCTTCCTGCCAGAAAACTAAAATTTAAGCTAAGGTTGCATGCTTTATTTTTATGACTAGCAGTGCACATTTTAAAGTAACAATTCCTGCATTAGTTAGGATAGGTTAGAATGTGCTGCAGCAACGATCAATTCCCAAACACCAGTGGCTTTATATAACAAAGGTTTATTTGTCTCCTGTTCTTCCTATCTATTGAGAGTCAGCTGGAGGTTCTGCTCTGCTATCCTTACTCAGGAATGAAGGATGATGGAGAATCAACTATCCGAAATGTTACTAATTGCTATGGAAGTGGGAAGTGAACATAATGGATCACCTGCTGGCATGTAAATTCTTCATCCTTGGTAGAGACACAAAACAATTCCACATATATTTCATTGGCTACAGTAACTCACAAGGCTGTATTTAACTTCACAGGGGTGGATACATGAAATTCTGCCATGTCTCAGAAAGAGAGGAACAAAGAATAACTCTGAGAAGCACCAATAGCCGCCATAACGCATATATTACAGTACACGGGTAAACAAGATAGAAGTTAACTGTACTCTATGTTTAATTTCAATTTCTGCTTGAGATTCCTTTTGAAAAATGTTATGATGATGAATTTTATCCCCCAAATTCTTTGTAAAACCAAAACATAAATAAAAAGGAAGAATAGCCATTTGACCCTAGTGGTCTATAAAGCATTCAAGTTTGCCATCTAAAAGCATGGTTTTATGTTTAAGAATAATGTTTGACCATTAACAAAGGTTAATGATCTATTTCTTTGAAAGGAAATAACTTGAATTCACACGTCATTTCTAGAAAATGAATTTTCCAGTTTATATTTTTTAAAAATTTTCATTTGGTGCTCTTTTCTCTCCCCTGAAGAAATTTTATTACTTTTATGCTTATATCCAGTATGTCATACGTACCTAAAAGGCAGCTTCCTGTGTTTCCATTATCATATTTAGATAAAAATCTCAAGCTATTTATATGTTAAATGTATTTATACATAATACACTTTTGGAATATATATTAGGCAATTTGTTATAATTCTGATTTCTTACTAATGCATTTTGTTTTTTGGAATTAGTCAATTTAAGTAATTTTCTTCTAGTTATATATGAACGTTGCAAAGAAAGTCACCATGTTCTTGAATAAAAACCTTTCAAAAATGGCATGATAAAGATATAAACAGACATTAGAGTTTGCATTTTCATCTAAATATAAGTAAATGCAATACATTTTAAGACATGAATATAAATTATTTCCTTTAAGTTTGATTTAATGTATTTTCTTTCCAAAAATAAACTGGAGAAAATAGGTACTCTAAGTTTGTTGTTAAAGATTCCTTACATAATCATTATTCATATAATGTCTCTGGAAGAATAAAAATTGACTAAGAGATCACCAAGGCTTTTCATCAAATGTGAGAATATTATTCAACATAATGAATATTATTCATCACACACATCACACATACTGACTCTCAACTATTTGGGGCCTTGTGGCCTGTATTGGTCTATTTGGACTGCCATAACAAAATAGGTTTCAGTTTCTGGCGAGGGCTCTTCCCTGTCTTGCAGACAGCTACCTGGTATCCTCATAAGGCCTTTCCCCTCTGCCTGTTTATTGAGGGAGGAAGAGGGAGAGGAAGGGAGAAAAGAGTAGAAAGGAGGAGGGGAGGGGGAGAAGAGCAGAGGAGAAGGGGAAGAGGGAGAGGGAAGAGGGAGTTCTTTCCGCTCTTATAAATCCAATAATCCAATCATAAGGGTCCCACCCTCATGACCTAATTTAACCAGAATTTCCTCCCAAAAGCCGTCTCCAAATACCATCCATTGGGAATTAGGGCATATTAACTTTGTGGGGTTGCAAAGACTCAGTCCATAATATAGCCACAAAATATAAAAAACAGAGAAATGGGCTTGTTCAATTATATCTTTGTTTATCCACTCTATAAAAACATTAATTCATTCTACAAATATATCCCTCTGATACATTCTATAATTTGTGAGGGAATCAATAGAATAAAAAATGCAGATAAGTAAATGTTATGGTATATTAAAAGGTGATGCATACTTTAGAGATAAATAAATCAAAGGGAGGGAGTTAGGCAAGGCAGTAGGAGGGTCATCTTGAATGGAGGGTCTGCAATCCATATGTCATTGACTCATCTCTTCAAGTTTGTTGTTCAAAATTCCTTACATAATCATTATTCATGTAATGTGTCTCACAGAACAAAAATTTACTAAGAGCTCACCAAGGCTTTTTATCAAATATGAGAATAATATTCAACATAATGAATATTATTCATCACATACATCACACATATTGTATTCTTCCACTCCTAACCTGCATTATATCTATATTTAAAACAAATATTGTATTATTCCACTCTCAACCTGCATTGTATTTATATTTAAGTCATTTTCCTTTTTGAAATGCCTTGGTTCACAGTAAAGTCTTACTAAAATAGAGGAAAACTATAGCATAAAGGAAAAGGAAAAGACTAGCATTAATTTTTCAGTAGTCAACAAAAGTTATTTATAACAAACTTACATAGTTAACTGCTGGTATTGTTTTAGTTGCTAAATGACCAATGCTCAGGCTTGTAATCTACATAGCAAAATGCTAAATAATAACATCAGGTTCTTTAGAGGAAGAATGTGAGGAACTTTTACTTCAATCATGAAATGCCTAATATGGTGACAGAGGGTAGAACTTTGATAAATTATAAATGGGGAACATCTTATCATTGAAAACAGAATTTAAGCAGTTTTTATATCCTAACTACCAGACCCATATTCTCCTTTTACATCTGTGATCCACTCCTTTTTTACTTCCCTTCTTGATGATTATATTGTGAATAGAGTTTAAGCAAATAGAGTTGAGGTACCACCATACTCCACAGGTCACAGATGAATTTCAAATTTGGTCTTTGGGAAAATACAATGAGAAGAGACCTGTTCCAAAATTATTTTGAATAATAACTTTATCATATACGATATTATATGTATGATATATATATATGTGTGTGTGTGTGTGTGATAGGAAATATATACATTTCCTAATCTGTCACTGCACATATTCTCTCTCACATCCTTTCACTCTCTTTCCTTTTTTCCATTCAAAAAATTTGAGCTTGGATCTGCTGCCTTCATCAACAACCTTTTTTACAATTTCTTTTTTTTTTTTTTTTTTACGGTAAAGATTTTGTAAGCTTCAGAAATGACAACTATTAAATTACAGCTCCTTAATTCAATCCACCCTTTGCTCTTTCCTTAAAATGTATCTTCATTGATGAGTCACATTCTCCTATTCCTTTCAACCCATTAATCATTACATCATTTCTATTATGTAGTTGTGTGTGCTTCCTTCATTTAGTTGCTGGGAGAAGCATCATATAAAGTTAGTGAATTTCTGTTGAAAATAGTAACTTGGATTATATCTATTTTTAATATAATTTTTTGGATATTTTATCTTGTTATGCTATTACACCCAGTGAGAATGCATAAACTATTTTAACCCATCCCCCAAAATAACTATAATCTTGAAGGCTTTTATTGACACAGCATCTCTTGGCTGAGCATTCACACAAACTTCGAAATTCGATGCTAAACACATTATACAGAAAAGATAACACTGCAACAGCAATGAGAAAAAATACATTTTATTGGGCTGAATTAATTTTTTGTGAGATTGTTTTAAATGACATGTCAAGGTTTTCGCTAAAGATAAAATAGATTTTTTAAGTTAGTGCCCAAGGAAGCTGGATAATAGACTTTGGCATATGCGGTTGTTGGGAAAAAAAATCCAGTGTGTTTTCAGCTTCAGCTCAGATTAGATGGAAAAAGTAAACAATGCCAATAAATGGTTTTCATTTCTTCCAAATAGTTTATGTTCTTCATTGTGGAAATATCAATAAATTGTTTTGATTTCTTCCAAATAGATGATATTCTTGATTGTAGGTCCAATAACTAATGTATCTTCTTTGTGCCTGTATCTTGTCAGGCACAAAGTGTTACAGGCACAGTGCCTGTAACAAAATAACAACATGTATATTTTGTTAAAACATCCTCTAATTAGATTTGTTTTGTAAATTAATTCCCGGTTAACAGAAAATCAATTAAAGTAGAAGTATGTTGTCTTTGCTTTAAAGTGACATTCTTTTCATTTGCTATAAATACAAAGAAAAGGGCATTCAATAAACTTGGCAATAAAAAATTTGATGGCATTGGAAACTTCGTTTAGATGTGGTGATTTGATAGGTTACTTCGTCTTCCTTGTTGATAAATATTTGGACATTGAGCCTGGCATTCTGGATGATGGGATTAAAACTAGATAGGGCTGAAGAAGAAAAAAATCTTAACTTTAGTTATTTAATGTTTGCCCTGTGGTAAACTGGTTTGAAACATAGGATTGGGAATCAAAGTTTTCATTGATTAAAATTATGGCTCTGGCCGGGCGCGGTGGCTCACGCCTGTAATCCCAGCACTTTGGGAGGCCAAGGCAGGTGAATCACGAGGTCAGCAGATTGAGACCATCCTGGCTAACACGGTGACACCCCGTTTCTACTAAAAATACAAAAAAAAAAAAAAAAATTAGCCAGGCGTGGTGGCGGGCACCTGTAGTCCCAGCTACTCAGGGGGCTGAGGCAGGAGAATGGCTTGAACCCGGGAGGCGGAGGTTGCAGTGAGCCGAGATCGCGCCACTGCACTCCAGCCCGGGCGACAGAGCAAGACTCTGTCGTAAAAATAAATAAATAAGTTAATTGATTAATTAATTAAATTATGGTTCAACCAGTAAAATGTAAGGTGGCTTGGGCAATGTATTTAATTAACCTGCTGGTACTTCAATATCCTTATCTGTGAAGTGGTAATACTAATGCATAACTTACACAGCTTAGAGAGTATAGCATACTCTGGATATTTTAGGGAAAGATAGAAGTGTAGCATGTAGGTAAGTTAAGTACAAGGCAGAGACTGGAAATGTATGTGAGATGGAAATAATAAAATATCTTGTTTACCAAGGTGGAAATATGGGTTTTGTCTGATTTTTTATCACCCATTGATATATATCATTAATAGGTGTATTATGATCATTTAACATTTTAGGAAATGTCCTTTAACAATTGATGGCAGTGATCCAGAGGACCAATGATCTGGAATTGAATCTCATGGCAATGAAAATAGAAAAAAAGATGGAATCATAAAATATACAATACAAGAAATGATTTGGGGTAGAACTTGCTCATGCAGCTTTTGTAATTAAATATGCTAGATTGTTTTCCAGTTTGGCCATCTAATACCTGTTGGTCACTGGGTGTCTCTCTTTTCAATCCCATTTTCCTTGTGTGTGTAATGTAGATATTAATAACATTTTCTTCATAGGAATATGGTAAGCATGAAATGAGATTATGCATTTATAATGCTTTACACAATATCTGGCACTTACAAGTGTGCACTAAAGTGTAATTAATTATTGCTATTGTTAGATAGAATTGCTAGCACTGTATCTTCTGAAGGAGGCAAGAGAGGGAGGAGGTTAGGAAAATGTATTTATGACATCAACAGTTATGTTGAGGATGATGTAAAACATAGCAACCATTTATTTTTGTTTACTCATAATTTCCATATTTTTCTAACACTTACGTGTGACACTATGAATAATAAAAAATTATTCCACATATTTTATTAGCATAATAGGCACTAAAAAGCATGCTATGACTATGTACAGTGTACATTGGATACAAAACCAAGCAGACACTGCCTCGGTTTTGAAGGAGCAGATGCACGAAAAGCAAATAGTTGTTATTCCTGTCATACTTGCAATATGAGAGGAGTAGACACTTGTTTATTTTCCTATAAAAGTAGCCATAGTTAAGTCTAAGTAGTGAAAGTTCTATTGTTTAATGGGTATATCCATTTTTCATTGGCTAGGATAAGGGATTAATATGACAGTATAAATTATCCCTATTGACCAAGCTCTGCCTCCCAGGTTCATGCCATTCTTCTGCCTCAGCCTTTCCCGAGTAGCTGGGACTACAGGCGCCCGCGACCACGCCCAGGTAATTTTTTGTATTTTTAGTAGAAACGGGGTTTCACCGTGTTAACCAGGATGGTCTCGATCTCCTGACCTCGCGATCTGCCTGCCTCGGCCTCCCAAAGTGCTGGGATTATAGGTGTGAACCACCGCACCCGGCCAACTTAAATCTTAATGACAAGTCATAAGCTCATACAACACTAATAATAATTTAAAAAAAAATCTAGAACAATGAACTCAGTACAGATGCAATAACCCTATCCATCTAAGTCCTTAAGAGGATTTCAGAATGAAGAGAAATTCACATTCCTTCTGCAACCACACTACCTAGGTTTTGTTTCACCATAAATGATCTCACAAGAATTTCATAATGATGAACATATGCTGAGCCTTTTAAAATTCTATAGGCTATTCAGTGTTTAACATTAGAGGGAGACAAAAATCCCAGGAGCAAACAAAAATGTAGAGAATGCCTATCCTTTCTGATCACAGAAAGAAGAAAATGGGAAGTGTCCACCTTCTGAAAACACATGAAGAATAACTTTTTTGTGTGTATTTCTAATTATTTCCATGGGACAAATGCTGCGAGTTGGATTTTAAAGGTACATTTATGACTTACAATCTTTAGAAATATTTTGCTAAATTATAATCCCCAGTAGTTTCTCTTCCCACACTCAAAAATTCTGGGCCATCATTCTTTTAATGTTTGCATATGAGGAAATAATGATGTTGCACCGGCATTTGATGAGGTGCACAGAGCTGAGCCCAAAACACAGCACTAATGGTGAGCTCTTGGGTCCAGGCCTGTGATGGCCCTAGTACCTGAGGTGCTGGCACCTGCTGCATTGCTCGTCATGTGATGGAAGGCATAGATCCTTGGGAAGGCCTGGCTCTCTACGGGGCTGAGGTGGTGCCCAGGGCGTGGACCGCACAGTGAGTACTTGGCTCTGGGGCCTCACGTGCGATGGCTCTGATGTCTTAAGATGGCAGCAGGCCCAGTGCGGCCATACCGCCCAGGTCTGTACTGTAGGTACTTAGAGCAGCTGGGACTCCTGACACGTAAGAGGTTGGGAGAGGTGGTAGCTCCTTTCTCAAAGCAGCTCAACAGCAGCTGGTCCTGGAGCAAGAGGGATGTGCAGCCAAGCTTCCCTCTCAGATTCCCTGGTGGGAATGGCTGTTGGTTCCCTCTGTGGCAAGAGATGCCAGTGTCCTCTACTGAGCAGGCTGCTGGGAAACACGGTGGCTGCTGCATTTGGCTGATACTGATAGCCTCACCTTTCTCCTTTGCTCCTGGTGTCTCAGGTATGTCAATCTTATCAGCAATCTTTTCCATGTGGAAATTCTCCTTTTAAAAACAAAATTCACTGTGTTGTTGTAGATTCTTTAATCAGCCTTTGAGCCCACTCCATGCTATTTTGGTTTGTGAATAGCTGTCTATATGTATGTGTATGTGTATAGACACATATGAATGGTTTATGTATATGTATATGTATATGTGTGGGGGCGGGGGAGGATAAAGGGATAAAGACTGGTATCTCCTACTCTGCTATCTTGCATTCATATTTCTAAATACAGTCATGCATTGGGGATATGTTCTGAAAAAATGAGTCATTGGCCAGGTGCGGTGGCACACGCCTGTAATCCCAGCACTTTGGGAGGGCGAGGCAGGCGGATCATGAGGTCAGGACATCGAGAACATCCTGGCTAACACGGTGAAACCCGATCTCTATTAAAAAATTACAAAAAAAATTAGCCGGGCATAATGGCGGGTGCTTGTAGTCCCAGCTACTCGGGAGGCAGAGCTTGCAGTGAGCCGAGTTCGAGCCACTGCACTCCAGCCTGGGCGAGAGAGGGAGACACCGTCTCAAAAATAAAATAAAATAAAATAAAATAAATAAATAAAAAGAAATGAGTCATTAAGCAACTCCCTCCTTGTGCAAACACTATAGACAGCACTTAGGCAAATCTCGATGGTACAGGCTACTACACGCCTATTCTATATGCTCTATGGTATAGTCTATTACTCCTAGGTTACAGACCTGAACATGCTACCATGCTGAATTCTTTAGACAATTGTAACACAATGGTGTGTATTTGTGTATTTAAACACAGCTGAACATAGAAAAGGTACAGCAAAAATATGATATAAAAGATAAAAGATAGTATACCTGTGTAGGGCACTGACTGTGAGTGGAGCCTGCAGGACGGGAAGTTGCTCTGGGAGACTCAATGAGTGAGTGGTGAGTGCATGTGAAATCCTAGGACTACTGACCTGCACTACTGTAGATTTCATAAACACTGTACACTTGAGCTATGCTAAATTCATTTTTTAGAAATTTATTTCTTTAATAATAAATTAACATTAGTTTATTGTGAATCATAAACTTTTTAATATTTTAATATTTTAACTCGTAACAACACTTAGCTTAAAAAACAAATTGTACAGCTATAAATTTTTGTTTTTACATTCTTATTCTATAAGTATTTTATTTTTTTAAATTTTTAAACATTTTTGTTAAAAAGCAAGATACCCATTAGCTTAGGCCTACACAGGGTCACGATGATCAATATCACTGTCTTCCACCCCATATCTTTTTTTTTTCTTTTTTATACTTTAAGTTCTAGGGTACATGTGCACAACGTGCAGGTTTGTTACCTATGTATACATGTGCCATGTTGGTGTACTGCACCCATTAACTCATCGTTTACATTAGGTATGTCTCCTAATGCTATCCCTGCCCCCTCCCCACAATAGGACCCGGTGTGTGATGTTCCCCTTCCTGTGTCCAAGTGATCTCATTGTTCAATTCCCACCTATGAGTGAGAACATGTGGTATTAGAATAGTAATCATTAAAAAATCAGGAAACAACAGGTGCTGGAGAGGATGTGGAGAAATAGGAACACCTTTACACTGTTGGTGGGACTATAAACTAGTTCAACCATTGTGGAAAACAGTGTGGCGATTCCTCAAGCATCTAGAACTAGAAATACCATTTGACCCAGCCATCCCATTACTGGGGCTATACCCAAAGGATTATAAGTCATGCTGCTATAAAGACACATGCACACATATGTTTATTGCAGCACTATTCACAATAGCAAAGACTTTGAATCAACCCAAATATCCATCACTGACAGACTGGATTAAGAAAATGTGGCACATATACACCATGGAATACTATGCAGCCATATAAAAAGGATGAGTTCATGTCCTTTGTAGGGACATGGATGCAACTGGAATCCACCCCATATCTTGTCCCACTGGAAGATCTTCAGGGGCGATAACATGCATAGATCTATCATCTCCTATGATAACAATGCCTTCCTCTAGAATACCTCCTGAAGAACCAGCCTGTGGCCAGTTTAGAGTTAACATTGTTTTTTTGTAAGTATAAGGAATACACTCTAAAATAATGATAAAAATATAGTAAATGCATAAACTAGTAATGTAGTTGTTAATTATCATTATCAAGTATTATGTATTGTACTATAATTGGGTATGGTCTACTTTTATAGGATTGACAGTGCAGTACATGAGTAATGCATTGTGCTACAAACTTACAAAGGCTATGACACCAGGCAATTTGAATTTTTCAGCTCCATTATAATCTTATGAGACCATCATGATATATGTGGTCCGTCATTGACTGAAATATTGTTATGCAAAGCATGACTGTATTAGGCTTTTATATGTATGTGTATATATATATTATATATATATTAGGCTTCATATATTACATATATTATATATATTGGGCTATATATATATATAAAAAATACTTTACATTCTGGGATACATGTGCAGAGCATGCAGGTTTGTTACATAAGTATTCACGTTCCATGGTGGTTTGCTGCACCCATCAACCTGTCATCTACACTGGGTATTTCTCCTAATGCTATCCCTTCCTGAGCCCCCCAACCCCCAGGCTCCAGTGTGTGATGTTCCCCTTTCTGTGTCCATGTGTTCTCTTTGTTCAGCTCCCACTTATGAGTGAGAACATGCAGTGTTTGCTTTTCTGTTCCTGTGTTAGTTTACTGAGAATGATGGTTTCCTGCTTCATCCATGTCCCTGTAAAGGACATGAACTCATCCTTTTTCTATGGCTGCATAGTATTCCATGGTGTATATGTGCCACATTTTCTTTATCCTTTCTATCATTGATGGGCATTTGGGTTGGTTCCAAGTCTTTGCTATTGTGAATAGTGTTGCAATAAATATACGTGTGCATGTGTCTTTATAGTAGAATGATTTGTAATCCTTTGGGTATATACCCAGTAATGGGATTGCTGGGTCACATGATATTTCTCGTTCTAGATCTTTGAGGAATTGCTACACTGCCTTCCACAATGGTTGAACTAAATTACACTCCCACCAACAGTGTAAAAGCATTCCTATTTTTCCACATCCTCGCCAGCATCTGTTGTTTCCTGAGTTTTTAATGATCGCCATTCGAACTGGCGTGAGATGGTATCTCATTGTGGTTTTGATTTGCATTTCTCTAATGACCAGTGATGATGAACTTTTTTTCATATGTTTGTTGGCCACATAAATGTCTTCTTTTGAGAAGTGTCTGTTCATATTCTTCTCCCACTTTTTGATGAGGTTTTTTTTTTCCCTTGTGAATTTGTTTAAGTTCTTTGTAGATTCTATTAGCCCTTTGTCAGATGGCTAGATTGCAAAAATGTTCTCCCATTCTGTAGGTTGCCTGTTCACTCTAATGATAATTTATTTTGCTGTGCAGAAGCTCTTTTATTAGATCCCATTTGTCAATTTTGGCTTTTGTTGCCATTGCTTTTGGCGTTTTAGACTTGAAGTCTTTGTGGTGCCTATGTCCTGAATTGTATTGTATTAGGCTATTTTAATAATGCTTTTTTATGTGTACTGGCTTTCTGATATGATAGGTGAGGATTTGGCATTCTTTTACCACACTCTTATTTCTGCTTCTTCCATCTTTCTGTTATAATTACATTATACTGTTTGGTTATATCAAAAGTCAATGCTTATATTGCTATGAGACTATAAGTATTATTCACTGTTAAATGGTGTAAAATAATTATGTTTCCTTTCTTATGAATTTTTTCCTGATGATAATTTCCTAAGATTTTTCTTCTCTTAGTTTTTCTATGTAGTAGTATCAGTCTTTCCCCTCATATGTCCCCACATGACCAGAAAATGCTCAAGCATATCAGCCTTTGGTTTTCCCTCCCTCTCACTCCCTCCATCCCTCCCTCCTCTTCTTCCTTCCTCTCTTTCTTCCTTTCTTTTTCCTCTTCCTCCCTTTCACTTTTCCTCCTTCTTCCTCTTTCTTTTACTTCTCAAAGCACTTCCTTCTTCTAGTTCCAATTGGAATTTGGTGCTCTTCAGGACTAGAAAACATGTTTTTCTCTTTGTTTTATTATTATTATTATTATACTTTAAGTTCTAGGGTACTTGTACACAACGTGCAGGTTTGTTACATATATATACATGTGCCATGTTGGTGTGCTGCACCCATTAACTCGTCATTTACATTAGGTATATCTCCTAATGCTCTCCCTCCCTCCTCCCCACTCCCCACAATAGGCCCCAGTGTGTGATGTTCCCCTTCCTGTGTCCAAGTGATCTTAGACCTGTCTTTCTTTGTTTAACCAGCGCACACCTTCCAGTAGGTTCCTTAGAAAAGTCAGCATGGTATATAAATTATTTTATCTTGAATGTCTGAAACCACTTTTTTTCTGCTCTCACAATTGATTAGTAATTTGGAAATCATTTTCCTTCCATCTCTCAAAAGTTTTAGCTCACTGGTCCTGGGCTCCAATAAATTGCTGTTGAAAAGTGTAAACCTCACTCCTGCCTGAATAGTCTCTGCTATGTGCCTCTCAGGATTTCTGTATTTCAGACTCCCTCACTTTTAATCAGAATTTCCACTCTGCTTGAAAATAGCTGTATTTTCTCTTCAGCTAAGTTATTTACCAGTCTTCCAACTATTTTCTGTTTCAAAAAGTTGTTGAAATATGTCTTCTGCAATGATAAATCTGACTCCATTGTTCGATGTCTGCTGGTAGCTTTTGAGCCTCATCCCCTCTTCCTTCCCTGCTATCTACACATGGGCAAGCTGCTAAATAGGCCTGGGTGCTCCCTTCTCAGGTGCTATCAGGAGATTTAAACCACAGAGTCCCTGCCCATACATGTGGGAATCCTCAACCTGTTCCCTCACCTTAACCACAATAAAAACTCAGGCCTGACTTCTTTCTTTGTTCTCTCAAACCACATTAGACCTGCTTGAGAGGCCTGTCCTGCTTTCCCCAGAGACCTCAATTATGTAAGTCATAAACTTTTCATACCTGCTTGGTGTCAGCATGTGCTGTGATTAGTCTCAATATCCAAACCAAACCTGGGGTGGGGCTCCCTACCACTTTTGCAGAGTAGCCATAACATTTACTACTCTGTCCTATTCCCCTTTTCTTTATAATTTATTAACTTTTAAATTCTCTGTTGCATTTCAGTGGGATGTGTGGAGAGAAGGTGAATAAAGGCTACTATATTTATCCAGAAATCTTACCATCATTTCCTTTAGCATCTCAAACTCTAATCATTAGTCATGCTGGACTTTCATGTCTCCTTTTTCTCTATATCCAAGCTTTGTTGAGTTTTTTCTTTCTTAATGTCTTTCTGTTCTTATTTCTGCATGGATACTTTAAATATCCCAATTTGCTTGTTTATTAACACAATTTAAAAATGGAATTCTCTCAGCTTCAGCTTCAGCTGAGGTCCAAGGCCAAGAACAAAACAATAGGTGGTTTCTTCTATATTCTTACGTGAATGGCTAGAATAATTATGGAGGGATTTCAGAGGGGGTGGTTCAAAAACTGGTTTTGTACTATGAAAGTACGTAAAAGGGTTGATTTTGAAGAGGTGGTCTGATGTCATTTAAAAATGGACCCCATCCAGCTGGGCTTCATGCGGCAACCTTGAGAGCTGAATAGAAGGATGCCTGCAGAGTGCTGTGCGGTGCAGAGCTGAGTGGGGCAGGTAAGCAGCTGGAGGGTGGGATGGCGTTGCCCTCATTTGGGTAGTCACAGTTAGTAGTTCTCAGTGGGAGGGTCTCTGAGAAACCTATGAAAGCACAACAGGATAAAAGCATTCAGTATTTGGACACCTGCCAGGGTACACTAGCATCAGAATATAACTGCTAGCAAGTAAAACTGTCTCTACCCCTTATGTCTCTTCCAGCTGGCCAGTTTTATTATATATCCAGCATTTTGTGGGGCCTTTAAAAATGGCTCCTGTGCTGGCTCCCTCCCGGAGGGTCCACATCCAATCCAGAGGAAACACATACCTCTGGGGAGCTTGTGGGGGCGGAGGTTGGGGGGGTGGTAGGCGGGGAGCAGTTTGATCTAACAGTGGTCACCTCTGTGAACCCTCCTGCCTGGCAGATAATCCAGTCAGAGCCTTTCACTCTCACTCTCCTTCAATATTAAGTCAAAATCAGCCTCTCTGCCCCGTCAAGCTTCTTGGTACACATATCAAGCTGACAGAATCATGTTATAAAGCCCCTCTCAGTCAGCATGAAGTTTTGGGGAAGAGTTCCCTTTCTGTGATCAAGGAGAGATAAATGCTTAAGCAATCCAAATTATTTCTCAAAATAACTCCCTCCTTTGGTGCCTAAAATGTCTTTCTCCTGACTTCACCTGGTCTGTGATAGGAAGCCTGCCTTTATGGGGCAGATTTTTAAGTGATTGTTAGTCCAGTTTTTGACCTCAAGCATTTGATACTATTGAGATAGGTTATTGATCACAAAACTGATTTTCGAGACACCACTTTGGTAGTGTTTGATAATGGTATACTATATTATCTCTCATTCCAAAACATGGGGGTACTTGCTACTTATTATATTCTCAGCACTTAGGAGTTTATTAGAATTAAATCAGAAAAAGTCTAATTTTATCAGTGTTACATTGGTTCATTGATTTATCTATTTCTGTCTTACAGCTTAGAGGCAACTTGGAGTTCATATGAGTTAAAAGTAGACAAGAAAGAGGGGGAAAAACTCAGTAGACATAGAAAACTTGAGCAACAAATGAAGTTAATACCAAAATACAGCCTATAAAAACCTATATAGTTACCATGGATGAGTTAGACATAGCTCTGAGAATTATCACAATCAAGGTCATAGAAGTGATTTTACTTATTCATTTAATTCCCTATCTCCCTTAACTAACTGTAAGCTCCTTAAGGGCAATCTTTTAATTATTGATGTTTTGTTTCATGTTTTTGCTTTGTATTTTTGTTTTCCACTGACATAGCTCCAGCATCTGAAGCTTTTCATGATGAATGACTTATGCTAAAAAGCTATTTGTTGAATAAAAGGATGAATAAATAAATGTATTTTTATGAGTTTTGTTTTTGTTTTTGAAGTTGAAACACAAATACCTCTCTGGGGATATGTACTATAACTGTGTTCTCTCTGTCTGGTCTTTGTTTTTCAATGTTAGGAATCTTTGCTGTCATACGAAAGTTTTTTTTTTTTTTTTAATTCAACTGTATAGAGGTAATATTTACATAAAATAAAATTCAACAATTTTAAGTGTACAGTTTGATGAGTTTTGATAATTTTTATGTAATTGTGGAGTCACCACCACAATTGTGATATTTCCATCACCCAAAGAAGGTGCTCTTGTTCCTATTTGCAGTGAACCTCCTAACCCCACCCCCTGCCTGAATTTGGTTCTTATAGTTTTCCAATAACTTTAATCATAGAACATGGTAGTTTAAGAGATTCCACAAGGAATTCCTTGCATTCTGAACATATGTTTTTCTTGTTTCCATTGAGTTTAGCAGCCCAATTTTCCCCTCCGTAATTAAGATCAATCATGCAAGCCAGTACAGTAACTCACTTCTTTTACTGTTGATTCAAAGTCATGAAGAGCCCAAAGAGGCTGGGTGGCAGTCATAACTTTCCATTTTTCAATTGAATCATTGTTATGTCTCCTGGTAGAAGCATTTCTCCTTTGAAAGCAACAACCTAGATCAGCAAAGCCTAAGGTCATGGGGACAGGAATCACAATTTTGCTAATTAATTTACTATGGGTAATAATGAGTGGTGCTACTGCCATTTTCACTGCTTAATTCCCATGTCTGTGAACCTTTGTTTTGGTAAGGATAGCACCATATTGAATGTTGATTTAGAGCACATACAATATCCAACCCCACAAGGCATTGCCACTTAACTAGCACTGTAATTGGCTCTTCAAAAGACCAATGCATCATTCCATAAAGCCAGCCGCTCCAGGATATTGGATAACATGGAAAGACAGGTGAATTCCATGAGCATGGTCCTTTTTTGCTATGAAGTGAGTTCCTTGATCAGAAGCAATGCTGTTTAGAATACCACGATGATGGATAAGGTAGTCTGTAAGTCCACAGATGGCAGTTTTGGCAGAGGCATTGCATGCAGGGAAATAAAACCATATTTGTAGTGCCTTTTCTAGTAAGAACAAAGCACTACCCCTTCCATGATGGAAGCTGCCCAATATAATCAACCAACTGCCAGGTAGTTGACTGATCAACGCATATTAGGGCACTCAGTATTGACCCAATTTATTCATGAGTTCACTGGGAAAGGAAAGGAGTGTCTTAGAAAGAGGATGGCACTCAGTATTGGTCTCTGATACTGACAGATTGGGCATTCAGCAGTGGTTATTGACAGGCAATTGGCAGGCTGGCCTTGGTACATAAAAGTCCATGTTGCTTAACACTTGGATAGCCTCCAAGGCAGCCAAAAGGCCAGTTTGTTCATGGGTCCATTGGAAAATGAAAGGAGTGGCTTAGAAAGAAGAAGACTAGTATCCAAAAAACTGGTCATCCTATCCACATGATTATTAAAATCCTCTACTCCTGTGGCCATCCTCTACCAACATTCATCTTCCCCAGACCACCTTGTCACCAATTTTCCAATAGTATTCCTTCTAAGTCCCTTAACATGCAGCCAAACTATGGTCACAGCTTGTGAAGCATTGTAGACCTTTAGGGCTGACTATTTGTCTTTCTAAGCAAAATGAATAACCAGATGAAATGCTCAAAGTTCAGCCCACTACATGAATTTCCCTTCACAGTGGTCTTTTTTGCATTTCCCATAAAAGGAATATAGTGCTACAGCTGTCCACTTTCAGGCCATGTCTGCATATTTTGCAGAACTATCTGTTAACCAAGTCTGAATGTTTTCTTCCTTAGTCAACTAGTTATAGGAAACACACCATGAGGAATTTTCTCTGTTTAACATTTTGTAAATGTAAATAGAAAATTTCTTTTCTTTTCTTTTCTTTTTTTTTTTTTTTTTTTTTGACAGAGTCTTGCTCTGTCACCCCGGCTGGAGTACAATGGTGTGGTCTTGGCTCACTGCAACCTCCGCCTCCCGGGTTCAAGTGATTCTCCTGCCACAGCCTCCCAAGTAGCTGGGATTACAGGCACCTGCCACCACGCCTGCCTAATTTTTGTATTTTTAGTAGAGACGGGGTTTCACCATGTTGGCCAGGCTGGTATCCAACTGCTGACCTTGTTATCTGCCCACCTCAGCCTTCCAAAGTGCTGGGATTACAGGCATGAGACTCGGCGCCCAGCCAGATATGTATTTCTTAATGACTTAAATGTGTAACTGAAAAAATTGAAAGACTAAGAAAAATCCTAGATTTTGCAATGCCTCTCTGTTTTGTAAAATACACAATTCATTTTTTCTTCTCAGTGATTCAAATAAGTTTCCCTGGTATGACAGAAAAACACTCCTGCAATAATATACTTAAAATTCTGTTATAAAACTAGAATTTGTTACAACAAGTTATGTCTTTTAGTGCTTACCATGTAATCATTGATTTATTAAGGGTTGTTATCTTTTGATTCAGAGATTTAGAGGACATAATGATAATATAAGTCATATACCACATTGAGAATACTTATTTGTTAAGGGTTGTTATCTTTTGATTCAGAGATTTAGAGGACATAGTGATAATATAAGTCGTATACCACACTGAGAATACTTATTTGCCTATTTATGTTCATTGGTGTGAAAACTTCTTGGGGGTCCCCCAAAATTTATGCTTTACTTAGCTTTCTTCCTTTGGATTAAAATATGCCCTATTTGTAACCAATATTAAATGTTCAGTAAGTTATCATGAATGAATCAGCCAAGAAACTGAGAGAATAAATAACTTTTAATATGCTTACTATTTTTACTTTCACACTAGATGAGCAAAGCACAGTAAAAATTACTGTGGTGAGACTAACTGGTTTAGTCACCTTCATAGTTAGTTTACATTTCAGTAGGAATCCTTATCATACCTAGGAGCTAGGTTAGGCTTCAGTCTATTTGGAAAGCATGCTAGATTATTGTTCATCTCTATACCAATTTTAAATAGTTTGTGACTGTGAAGTGTTTTTCATAATTTCATGTTACACGATTTTGTAACACGAACTACAGCAGTCATTCCTAGACTTTAGTGAGCACAACTATAACCTGGAGAGTTACAGTGAGGTATTATTTTATATTTTGTCCTGTGGAAACTTGGGCAAATTTGTAAAGTAGGCGTCTATTGCCAAGATCCCTTTCAATGCCCTTTCTCCCACTCCTTGTTGTATTGATCTTTGTCCCCTTTGCCAATATTATCTTATTTTTTTTTTGTTTACTGAGCTCTTTGCTCCCCTTTTCCTCCATTTGTATGACCATTCTCATAGTTGTTTTATCCTCCATTAGCATTATCCAAATTTTGAAATGTTATCTATCTTTTAGTCCAGTGGCTTACAAACATCTGTAAACCAAGTCTTGGAGGAAAACATAAGTGGAGATATTCTAGTTGAAGTTCTTGAGACACCTTTGGGAATTTCTAAGGACCCATGAAGGAGCATTTAAAAATTACTTCTTTGAGGTTCCAAAATGTAACTGTTTTTGACTAGTTGACACTTAAGAAAGAGTGGAGCAATGTCATTTACATTAGGTTGGCATACATGATAAGTCATATATATATATATTTTCTTGTGATACACACTTTTGAATAGAAAATACATTTCAAATTAGGCACTACATTGGATAATTACTAGTAGAATTTAAGACATCAATGAAAGTCTTTTAATATGGTGGTCAGAGATTTGACTAGGTGCCCTTAGAGTTTCTTAAAATACTTCACAAGCTAACATCATTTGACTTTTTCTGAAGATCAGTCTTGGTCATATGTAAATTACAGAAAATAATATTAGAAAAACTATTCACTTGATATTAAAAAAGAGGAAATTTGAGAAGAGCAACTGACCTATTACATACTGTTTTAAATTTGTTTCTAATCTCCAGCTTGGACCTTCATACGAGGTCAGGAGATCGAGACTATCCTGGCTAACATGGTGAAACCCCGTCTCTACTAAAAATACAAAAAATTAGCCGGGCACGGTGGCGGGCGCCTGTAGTCCCAGCTACTTGGGAGGCTGAGGCGGGAGAATGGCGTGAACCCGGGAGGCGGAGCTTGCAGTGAGCCGAGATCACGCCACTGCACTCCAGCCTGGGAGACACAGTGAGACTCCGTCTCAAAAAAAAAAAAAAAAAAAAAAAAAAAAAAAAAAAAAAAAAAAAAGTATATCTCACTTACCAATATTAACTTCTTTTTTATATATCTAGAATTATTTTTCCAATGAACAGAAGGAAAACTAATGAAAAACAGAAATAATTCCCAAGTCACAATATTAAAGGCCGGAGAGATATTAACAGAATATGTTGCAGTGAGCAAATGGAGTATTACAAAAAAACAAGGAATTTTGCAGCTTATTGGAAAAATAGCATAATAGCAAGCAAAAGGGAATACTTTTAAGTTTAACTTACGTATCATAGAGTTACAATGTGAAAAATTTAATATTTTCATATAAAAAACATTGGCAGCTTTAACTTTTGTTAACTATCAGGATATCAATTATGAAACATTAATATCTTCTGACAAAATGGCTAGATTATGATGTAATTAATCTGTGTAATTCTACAAATAGGAAATATTCCTTATATGTGTACATATGCATATTCCTACAATCATCATGTGCACGTAATAAGCAGTAAACCCTATCATTCTGTGTGTTCAATGTTTGCTAGGTGCAAACATTAAACATAGTAAATGCTGTATTTCACATAAATATCCCAAAGAAAAACATTAAAATGTATTTTCAGAGTAGATCAATGGAACTTAGAAATAGGAAAAACATCCAATTCCACTTTGTATCTTATTGTACAGTAGATGACATTAAGATCCAGAGAGGTAAAATGATTACTGAAAGTCAAATAACTAGCTAATTGAAGAGCTGGAATGAGAACTGCCAGGTCCGCAAATTCTCAGCCCTCAGGTGGCTCCTTATCTCCATGTACCAACTAAAATGTGATTGGTTATATCTAGATTATATCTACATTTTAATAGACTTTAGGTTGTTTCTCAGTTGAAAGGAGACTTCTTAATTAAGCTTCTTGATTTAATTTTGGGTACATAAATGCTTGCTGTGAATTCGGACGCATTCCTGGCTTCAGACAAATCTACAAACCTGGTAAAACCAGAGCTTTAATCAAGATAATAGAAGGAACCTTTGAAATGCTAAACAATGAAATGAACTGAAGGAAATTCAACCATTTCTTTTTCTTTTCCTTTTTTCTTTTTCTCTTTACCATATAACTTTGAACCTATTTGAAATCCCCTGGAGTGCTAACTTCAGCTGAAGGGTTCAGGAGGATGTAAACTCCCAAATTTCACAGAAATGTGAAATGGAGCTCTTTTCCACTTTAAAAAGTATTTTGATTTGTATCTTTTAAAGCTCATGTGGCCTTTGTCTGTCCATGACATTTTTATTTGTAGGTATGGTTTTAATTTTGTATACTAAGGCAAATGCATAAGCAAATGTGAAAAGAACAAAGAGAGTCTACTGAAAAGGCAGGCAGAGAAATCCTATCTTTTGCTGTTTCAGAGGATGATAAAATGGGTTTTCTTTTATTCTCTTTTTCAGTAGTATAAGAATCACATGCAGGATTTTACAGTTCCCATTTCTAACCAAGAATTTCATTTCAGGCCTTTTCTATGTGAATTTACAATGGCAATTTTAAAAAGAAAAGTAGGCAAATAGGTTATGCAAAAGAAAACATGATTAACTTGACCTATGAAAGATTTTTGTTATTCTAACATTGTAATATGAAGAAATATTCAGGATAAGGCTACAACAATGTATCAAGAATTAAGGGGTGAAGCGAGATATCTATTTTGAAGGAAGCATAGGGAAGATCTCGGTAAATTGCTCATGGAAATCACTTTAGGTTTGTTGTTTAAGTTAGAGATACTTGACAGATTAAAAAATGTATCTCTGAAACTTAAGACTAAGTGAACATTTTTAGAAAACTACATTTCAACACAAAAAAGGAACATACTTCACTTTACATCATAGTATTTACATTTTGCAATGGATACCCTGAAGTAAGAAGAAAAGGGAAAGCACACAGAGGAACAACTTCAAAAGAATAAACCAGAGTAATGATTCATATATATTTAACGTTCCGTGTGTTTGAGTGTTTGTTGAAGCTTTTAGTCCCTTATGGTGCATTTTTATTAAGTGAGGTACAAGAAAGAAAGAAAAGGAATTCAGAAAATGAGGTGGAAGAATAGGAAATATTCTTGAATTCACTACTGCTAGAATACAATATTGCCAGAAAATCCTTTCCACCTTAACTCCTTTTGACTTACTACCTTGTCCCTACTTCTGCTGTTCTCCTACTTTCTTTCACATGCTTATCTGAACTCTGATTTTTGGCCTTAGCATAGCATTACTGCTGTCTCTGGAGACTGTCACAGCTGCCTGCTTAAGGCCCTCTGAGTGTCCTGTCTGTACCTAGGAATCTCTTTACTTTCTGTCTCTATATTATTATTATTATTATTATTTCTATTACTACTACTATTTGTCTCTAAGAAAGAGTATTCCTCCTTGATATAGTTTGACTCTGTGTGCCCATCCAAATCTCATCTTGAATTGTAATTCCCTCATGTAGAGGGAGGGACCTGGTGGGAGGTGATTGGATCATGGGAGCAGTTTCCCTATGCTGTTCTCATGATAGTGAGTCAGTTGTCATGATATCTGATGGTTTAAAAGTGTGGAACTTCCCCTGCTCTCTCTCTAGCTCTCACTCCTGCCACCATGTAAGAAGTGCCTTGCTTCCAGTTTGCTTTCCACCATGATTGTAAGTTTCCTGAAGCCTCCCCAGCTATAGAGGACTGTGAGTCAATTAAACCTCTTTCCTTTATGAATTATCCTGTTTCAGATATGTCTTTATAGCAGTGGGAAAACAAACTAATACACTCCTTTCAAAGGTAATTTATCATCTGCTTCCTTAAGGCATCTCCTTCACTAATTATCTGCTCCTGTATATTCCTGTCCAATATCTTTGCTTTAGATTTTCCTCTGAGTAAACAAACTTAGTAATGCTTCAAGCTACTATTCTATTTCTCTTTTCTCTATCACCATCAAAAATGAGTTTTTAAAAATATTCCAGTTACTCTTTATTCCCCCACTTCCTACTCACTTGTTTTTCCTTTAAATTTTGCATAGTCCCCCTGATTATCTCATACACTTTTGTTGGGATAAATTCTACCTCTACATCTCTAGAGTTAGTCTCTGGTTCTTGTTTGCAAGGAGCAGATACCAACTGTGCTCCAGTTAAGTAGAAAAGCAATTTAACAAAAGAGTGTCAGATCATACAAAGAACAGATGGGAAGACTATGCAAATGATTCAAAAATTAAGCAAGAAAGAACTTACAATTCAACAATATGCCCAATTTTTACAAAGGTAAGGTCAAACCACAAGGAAACCTTTTATACCCACTAGGAAAGGCTACAATAAAAAGACACATAATAAGAAGTATTGGCAAGGATATGGAGAAACTGGAATGATCATCGATTTCTGGCAAGAATGTAGAATGGTGAAGATGCTTTGGAAAACAGTTGGACAGTTCCTCAAAATGTTATCATTCTAAGTGTCCATTGGTGGGTGAATGGATAAATAAAATGTGGAGTAAAGATACAATAGAAGTGCAGCACATCAACATGGCACATGTGTACATATGTAACAAACCTGCACGTTGTATACATGTACCCTAGAACTTAAAGTATAATTAAAAAAATAAAAGATATGTGTTCAACCTTGAAAAAAAAAAAAAAAAGAAGAAGTTACTTTTGTTATTTGCAATGACACAGATTAGCCTGGAGGTCATTATGCTAAATGAAATAAGCTAGGCAAAGAAAGACAAATACTGCATAATTTCACTTATATGTGAAATCTAAAAAAGTTGAATTTATAGAAGCAGAGATTAGAATGGTGGCTGCCCAGGACTGGGAGTGGGAGAAGGATAGAGGGAGATGCTGGTTAAAGGGACAAAATTTTAGTTAGACAGGATAAACAACTTTTGGAGATCTATTGTACATCATAGTGACTATAGTTAATGTATGGTCTACCGTAAAATTGCTAAGAGATTAGATCTTAAATGTCATCACACAAAAATAATAAGTATGTGAGGTGATGGGTATGTTAGTTACCTTGATTTAATCATTTCACAATGTGTGTGTCTATGTATGTGTATACTGAAACAGCACATTGTAAATCCATAAATATATACAATTTTTATTTGTCAATTATACTTTAATAGAGCTATCAGTGAAACTCATCTGTTAAAACAGAAGGGAAGAAAAAGTTAAACAGGGAGTCGTCGTATGGCCCAGCAATTCCATTCCCGTGTAGCCAAGAGAAATGAAAATATGTGTGTCCACATCAAAACATACACACAAATGTTCATAACAACATTATTCATAATAGCCAAAAAGTGAAAGCAACATGCATGTCTGCCAACTGATGAATGGAAAAATAAAATGTAATCTATCCATATAATCATTTGGCAATTAAGCTGTGAAGTACTGATACATACAACAACATGGAACTTTGAAAACATTATGCTAAGTGAAATAAGCCACTCACAAAATATTGCACATTGTCAGATTTCTTTTAATGAATGTCCAAAGTAGAAACATACATAGAGATGGAAGGGAGAATAATATTAATATTTGTTTGGAGGGAGGTGAAGGTTGACTGTTAATCAGCACAGGGTTTCTTTTAGATGATGAAAGTGCCCTGAAATTATATCATAGTGATGGTTGCAAACTCTGTGAATATACTAAAAGCTACTAAGTTGTAAGTTTTAAATGGGTGAATTTTGTGTTGTATGAACTATATCTCAATGAAGCCATTTTTATTAAAGTCAATCTGGGACCAAGGAAGGTCATTCAGAATAAGGCATATCTAGCCCTGGCCACAGGACAAGTCAGATTTCTGTGCTGCCAGCGGTCCTGTTACACCTGAATACATGCTGCCTCTGCCACCAGTGGGCAAAGATATTGAGTGTTTGTGGTGACCTGAGGCCTGTTATCTTCTCTCTTTCTGTGTCAGCCACCTCAGACGCATGCCCTGAGAGGGAACAACTGATTGTCCAAGTTTAAGACAAGTCTCTGAGGTCTAAGGTCAAGGAATTTGGGGGAACAAATACCTGATCTTTTATATAAAACAAAAACAATGTTCTACTCTCTAACTATAGACAAGGGAGTTCAAACACTAGGCGGCTATAAAATGAAAACTATTACCTAGGGTCTCTACAGAAATATATGGATTTGTTTTCCCTATGGTCAGTTGTACTATCTAACTAAATGGCCTGCCTAAACCTGAACATTAGAATCCTCAGGACTGGGGGTAGGAGAACACTCTGGCTTTAAAAAATGTGGTACATATATGCCATGGAATACTATGCAAAGTCATGTGCTTTGCAGCAACATGGATGCAGCTAAAGGCGATTATTATCCTAAGCAAATTATTGCAGGAACAGAAGCCTGAATACCTTATGTTCTCACTTATAAGTGACAGTTAAACATTGAATACACATGGACATAAAGATGGGAACAATAGACACTGGGACTACTAGAGTGGGGAGAGAGGAGTGGAGAAAGGGCTGAAGAACTACCTACTGGATACCATGCTCACTCCCTGGGTGATGAGACTATCCATACCCCAAGCCTCAGCATCACGCAATATACCCATGTAACAAAACTGCCCACGTACCTCCAAATCAAGCAAAAAAGAGTACTCAAGACAACTCCCTCAACCGTTATTGGATTGAATTACAGCATTCTCCCTTGACTCTTTAGTGAAAACTCTATTCCTCCTGACACTGAAAAAAATGTTAGAGTTCTTTTTGATTACTCACTTCTCATTACTCCCTACAACCAACAAGTGGCAAAACCTTAAACTCTCTTATTATCCACCCACTCACTTTAAAAATAAGTTATTAGTACTGCTACTTTTAATTAGTTGAAGACTCTGTAATTTTCCATTCAATTTATTTCAATTAAATTGTAACAGGATTTTCTTCTCTCCCAAGATCAAACCACTTCATATGCCACTGCCAGAACAAACTTCTCAAGGCATAGCTTGATAAGCTACTGCCCCGTTCAAAACCTTCCACAATAAAACATGAATTGCATGTTAAACCAAAGTGTGATTGATATTCAAGGTCCTTAAAATTTTGCCGATCTCCCTTTCCATAATACTTTCCCAATTTTCTCATTTAGGTAAACATGTATTGACAAATAAGTTTTGCTTTTCACTTAAAGTATATAATTCAGTGATTTTTAGTATATTCAACGACAATTTTGAAAAATTGTTTCAAAAATAGATAAACTTAAAAGCCAAAGGAATAGACAGATTTGCATCATTATTGCTACAAATCTAATAATTTCTTACTAGAAAATCTGTCATTTAAATAGGTTTAAATTTAGATAAGTTAGTTAAGTTTTCTAAAAATGGTAAAAGGTATTTCTCTGATCCCTTAAAAAATCTGAATAAGCATACAATTATTCAACATGTGGCAAGCTTTATTAGTGGTTATCAGATATAAGTTATAGGTAAAATGACATCAAAGAAATAAGCTTTTGGCAACTTACAGTAGAAGTGTCTTTTTCAATTATAAATACCTACTCTAAAGTGTATATAATTTTAACTGAAAAGGTTTTTGTTTGTTTGTTTGTTTGTTTGTTTGTTTTGCCTTTTTAGACTTCATGGAAGTATAACTGAAGTCCACTAAACTTCACATATTTAAAGTATACAATGTGATAACTTTTGGCATATGCATGCACACCTGGGAAATGATAACCACCGTCAGGATAACAAATATTTCCATTTCTCTGAAAGTTTCTTTGGACCCATTTGTAATCTACCCCTCATGCACCCACATATTTGATCTGCTTTTTGTCACTATAAACTAGTTTATTGCCATGGTCTGAATGTTTGTGTCACCACAAAATTCACATGTCAAAATCCTAAGCCCTAAGTGATGGTATTAGGAGGTGGGTCCTTTTGGGAGGTGATTGGGTCATGGAGGCAGAGACCTCATGAATGTAACAAATGTGAAGGGAACTAATTGGCTCATTCTACCATGTGAGAAACACAGCAAGCAGGTGCTATGTATAAATCAGGAAACAGAGCTCACCAGACATTGAATCTGATGGAACCTTGATCTTGGACATCCAGCCTCTGGAACTGTGAGAAATAAATTTCTATTGTTTATAAGCCACCCACTTTATGGTATTTTGTTATAGCAGTCTAAATGGACTAAGACATTGATTCCCTAGAATCTTATATGAATGGATTTATAAGATGTGTTTATTTCCCCCCTTTTGCTTTTGATTTTTGGCCTGGCTTTGTCCACTTAGCATAATGATTTTGAGATCCATCCATGTTATAGCATGAATTAATAGTTTCTTTCCATTGCTAAGTAGTGTGTCATTAAATGGATATATCACAATATGTTAACTCATCATGTGTTGGACATTTGGGTTCTTTAGAGTTTTTGTCTATTTCAAATCAAGTTGTTACGAATACTTGTGACCTGGTCTTTGTGCAGTCACACATTTTGGTTTCTCCCCGGTAAATACCTAGGAAAGGAATATCTCATGTGTCTGATAAGTATATATTTAAGCTACAAGAAACTTTCCAACTCTTCCAAAGTGATTATACCATTGTACATTCCCACTGGCTATGTAGGAGAGTCCCAGTTGCCCCATATCTTTTCTGCTTCTGCTTTAATTTTTTAATTTTCATTTTGCCCATTCTTCTGCATGGGTTGTGGTGAATTTGCATCCCCAAAGACTAATGATGTTTTTTACCCTTTCTATGGGTCATCTGTGTACTTTCTCTTTCAAGATAACAAACTCTTTCGCTCATTTAAAAATATACTGAATTGTTTATTGTTCTGTTATTGAGTTGCAAGCATTTTATCATTGATAATGTGACAGTTTGTTTTTATCAAGAAACTTAAGTAGTAGGTTTTTTTAAAATAATGTATTGTTTTTATAATACAACAAGATGACAATCCATGAAAGGACATATATAAACTAAGATAATATTAACTATCTAAATTAAAAGACCATAATTCAAATTGCTAATAATAATCTTTGTGTAGAAACAGCTATAATTTATGAAATGCACCTACCTTCTCATGAAGACTATGAAGCCTTGACATAAATTCAATTATTTAATTTATAGTAATCATGTTGTGTTTTTTGTGCTTAAATAAACATGCATGATCACAGACAGCACAAAACCTATTTATAGGGATTTTTAGTTTTCTTTAAAATGGATTCCAAGCATCCTTTAAATTGTGAGTGGCAACAGGCTATGTCCTTAAAGAAAAAGGATTCTTTCTAAAAGAAGTATGCAATAGCTATTCAATACTGCAGGAGTGGTTACATATCTAAGTGATGGAAATGAGCAGTGCTCTGCTAACTCTGTTTTAGTGTAGCAACCTTCTGTTTGGTCACTGAGTTCTAATTTCTCATGCTAGCAGCCAAACATGTACTCTATTGCTTTGGATACAAGACTCTCATTGTTTTTAGATGTTTTTCTGTTAGAAATAACCTGATTGTCACTAATAGAAGCTCTGGATGCTGTAGAAAGAGGTCTCAGTGTAGAAATTCTAGGAGTATTTCCAGGTTGTATTGGTTTACCTAAGGTTTTGATTGGTGATGTAAAGGCTGAAGATGGAGATGATAAAACACATCTGTCACCGTTTCTGTAACACTTGCATCAAAACATGGTTGTTCACCAATCATGATGAATTATCTAAAAATTATCCTCTCTTTGCTTAAGGCTTTCTAGGCCTACAGTTTAGATTAATAACAAATATGCAATTTCCTGTGTGTTAGACATAACATATTTTGAGATATTCCCATATTATGCAAATTATAATATATAAAAAGCAGGTGCTTGAGGAAACCCAAACACAATCACTCAAGTGTCACTGAGGTGACCTTCTGAAGTCAGAGGATCTCCTTGAGTATAGGATCCAAGTGGGCAGGAGATAATGTTGTCTTTCATGGCTGACCAATATATGCTAGACTAAATATACTTTGCCTGGTTGCAGCAGTAGTTGTCTTAACTCCAAGAGGACTCTGCATTAATAAAATGTTTGACTCTCTTCTTGAAGTTAAAAGTGTTGTTCCAAGCCCTGGTCTAGAAATTTCATTTTACATATACTTCTAACTGGTGGAGCTCCACTTTTATCTTTATGAGCTGGTGTAACTGGCTATGGCGGTGATGAGCCACCTGCAAGTAAACGTGATCTCATTTCCATTACTCCTACTGGGACCACTAATTGATTGAACTTATAGAGTCACTGGAAAATCCATCATTAAAAAGACAGGTAATAACTGGACATTACCTCCTGGCTTTGGAGATGTGGATGAACTCATCGTCACTGTTTCAGATCCCAACATGGGCACATGTGGTTCCATAGCAAAGGCTGCCATTGTGGTAGGAACTACACTAATCCTGGGACCTTGAGAGTTGTAAGCATTCTTTATATCTTTTTCTAATTTATGTGTTTTGAATATTTTCTCTTAGGTTATAGCTTGCCATTTCATTTCTCCACTATGTCTTTAGAATAATATGTTTTAAATTTTAATTAAGTCCAATTTATAATTTTTTTAAAAAAAAAATTATGGTTCATTGCTGTTGTTTCCTATTTAAGAAAACTTTGATCACCAGGAGGTTGCAAAGATTTTCTCTTATTTTTTTCCTCCAGGAATATTATAGCTTTTGGTTTTATATGTAGGTCTACGATTCACTTTGAGTACATTTTTATGCACAATGTATGATGAGAGATGCCACTAATTTATTTTTCCGTATGGGTATACAGTTGATACCACATTTCTTGGATTGCCTAGAGAGCAATGTTCTCCATTGATCTATATATTACTTTTCTCAAGGCCCATGGTCTTGATTACTCCACTTTTAGAATATGTATTGAAATCATGTACAGTAAAACTTTCTCTACTTAGTTCTTTTTTTGAAAAAATTGCTATATTCGTTTTTTTGCGTTTTCATATAAATTTTAAAATCACCTTGTTAAATTCTACAAAGAAGGCTTCTGCAATTTTGATTGTCTCCTCAATTGTTCAATTGCCAAAAAAATTATGCCCCTATTATTTTTGCTTTATCTTATAGTCTTCTGGGATTTGATACTTGCTGATTGAATACTTCAGGAAAGAGCAGCCCACCTGCTGCGGGTATACCATGTCGCATTATACCAGATACAACCTTTTTGTTCCTGACACAAAGCACTGAATTAAGTGCTAAGTGGTTGTGATAATACTGACAATATTTATATGCTTAGAAAATAGAGGAAGCAGTCATGATTTGACATCATTGAAACCTCTGCCGGGTGACAAGTGTTGAATTGCCCTCTGAAACTATTTTGGCACAGCTAGTGGATACTAGACATGTTTGGCCTCTAATTTAGTTTTCTTGCTTTATATATTGATATTTAATATATATCATATATATCAAAAATATAAATATGTATTTATATGTGTATACACATGCACAGACACACATATGTTTATGTGTGTGTCTGTTTTCTATCCTTATGTCTGTTTTCTATCCTCAATCCTATTTTGGAGTAAATAATTTCTGACAGGATGATGTTCAGCCTTTAGTTACATAATATGTTATATTACATAGTCCATTGAAACAAAATCTCTAGGTTTATCTATATTTTCTAGAAAGTTACTGATAGAGTTATACTGTGCATCTGGCAGAAAATTACAATAAAAGATATTGAGTGGGAATTATTTTTGAGAATTTATAAATAGTTTAATTATTCATTGTAATTGTTTGTTTTTCCAAGAAGCAAACACAGCATCAAATGCTGAACTTCTATAGGTTTATTAATTTCTGCATATTCAGCCCCATAATTCTTATGAGGAATTTTTATCACACTTCACAATTTCATGGTGTATATTAATTTCTTTCACGCTTTTGGTTTTGTTAGGGTAGTCTGAGATTCTATGATCATTAAAAACTGTATACTTGTTCACTAAAGAGCCCTAGAGTAAGAATACCTTTTTTTGTTTTGTTTTGTTTTGTTGTTTTGTTTTTTAGATAGAGTTTTGCTCTTATCACCCAGGCTGGAGTGCAATGGCACGATCTCGGCTCACTGCAACCTCCGCCTCCCAGGTTCCGGCGATTCCTGCCTCAGCTTCCCAAGTAGCTGGGATTACAGGCATGCACCACCAAGCCAGCTAATTTTGCATTTTTAGTAGAGATGCAAATGTTGGTCAGGCTGGTCTCGAACTCCTGACCTCAGGTGATCCGCCCACTTCGGCCTCCTAGAGTGCTGGGATTACAGGCGTGAGCCACTGCACCCGGCTAAGTACACCTTTTTCTAACACCTTTTAAAGGGAACCAAAGGCATCAAATATACTTATAAATTTTATGCAATTTTGTATAAAAGAAACTAGACTGGTGTATATACAAGTGCAATATTTTTAGAGGAGAGATGGGCTGTTGCTCATGTTCATGTTAGCTGACTGGCCCACTATCTTCTGGTTTCATATTTTCTATTTTTTATTTATGTTTTCTCTGTTTATCAGAGTTGTTTACAATCTACAAAATATCAGAAAGAAATTCAAGGGCATTTGTTATACCATATATTTCATTATGTTACATAACCAATGTAACAATAAGTCCAAAATCAAAACTACAAAACATATTCTGGAGGTAGAGTGCAGGTAAAATATAAGTATTATTGGAAATAAAGGGATATCTTCCACCAAAAGAATCATTTTGTTGTTGTTGTTGTTGTTGTTATGAGGAAATTAAGACTATAGCATTGGAAAGAACATAATAAGACAAGTTCTTGGGCAATTTGACAGTTTTGTTTAACACGTAGAGCAAATCTGAATATATCATCTATCTCACCTACTTTTACTGTCTGCTATTATATTTTTCACTGTGATGCGATACTTAGATAAAAGACATTTTATGGTAAAAACATTTTTTGGTCCTCTATCTAATATGGCTTCAGTGATGGTGCACAACTTCATTAACATGTCAAGAAAATATACATGAGAGGGCGTTTCAATAATTACATATGCTCAGTTTGAATTCTTAATATGTAGGGGGAAGAGAGAACTATAATTTTTTTTTCTTAATGCTGAATCCTTTATTACCTCAGCTATTTATCATCTGGGAGAACTGAGAATGAATTCACATAAGGTAGTTTGAAGTTAACACAAAAGGAAATAATTTATAGTCATGTAACATACATACAACCATTTATTTTTTAGTAATTATTATCTTTCCTTAACTGTGGTGTTTATTTTTTGTCTGTGAGCTTGAAAACACTTACCTGATACTAACTGGTAGAAAGTCAGTTGCCAAAGAACCATCTATTATGAGAAGGTATATACTTAATTATTTTCTTTTGTAAATCATGATCGAAGGGGAAAAAGAAATGGAAACAATATCTCTTGAAAGTCATTGCAAAAACAAATTTATACAACTTCTACTTCCAGCCAAGACAGACTAATAGAAACATGAGGAATACTCTCTTGCCCCAAGGAACTTAAAACTAGAAAAAAAAAATGATGCTCTATATTACAACTTACCAAATTGTGCACTTTAAATGAATGCAGGGTTTATTTTTAGATTTATCTGTCAAGAAAACTATTTGTAAAAATACCTTGAGCTCTAAATCTCTAAATCTATACTATGCGTAGTTTAGCCATGAATACTTTTCCCACTGAAGTCTGGATTCAGCAAGAGTTTCATGGTCTTATCTGGGATACAAGTATTGTTGTTCCAAAAAGTCTTTTTAATTTTGGATGTTTCCTTCACAAAGAAATGATAAATGTTTGAGGGCATGGATATGCTAATTACCCTTAATTGATCATTACACATTGTATACATGTATCAAAATATCACTCTGTATGTACCCCTATAAATGTGTATAATTATTACATGTCGATTTTTTATTTATTTATTTATTTTTATTTTTTTGAGACAGAGTCCAGGCTATCCTCGAGGCTGCAATGCAGTCATGTGATCTCAGCTTACTGCAACTTCGCCTACCTGGCTCAAGTGATTCTCCTGCCTCAGGCTCCCAAGAGGCTGGGATTACAGGCACCCACAAACACACGTGGCTAATTTTTGTGTTTTTCGTGGAGACAGGGTTTCACCATGTTGGCCAGGCTGGTCTCGAACTCCTGACCTCAAGTGATCCACCCACCTTGGCCTCCCAAAGTGCTGGGATTACAGCTGTGAACCACTGCGCCCAGCCCTACATGACAATTTTAAAACATAAATAATTAATTTTAAAATGAGTTTCAGACATTAGATCATGTGAACATATTAATTATGTAAACTACTTTTGCCCAACTTTTATGAATCATTGCTTTAAATTATGTTGTCACAAGCATGCAAGATGCCCATTGCTATTGAGTGAATTGCATCACCCTCCAAAGTCATCTGTTGATGCACTATACCCCAATGTGTTAATATTTGGAGACAGGCCTTTGGTGGTATTACGTTTAGATGAGATCATGAGGGTGGAGTCTGCATGATGCGATTGGTGCTCTTATAAGAAGAGACGCCACAGAGGTTCCTCTTCCTCCATCCTGTTAGAAGGCAGGAAGAGAGCCTTCACCAGACCCAGACCATGCTGGCAGCCTGATCATAAACTTCAAGCTTCCACGTCTATGAGAAACTTTCTGTCGCTTAAGACAAAAAATAAAGTCTTTTCAGCTCTTCACTTTGCCAATAACAGCACACATCATTTTAGTCTCAATATAAATTGCTGAAATGAAATTATTTATCAATTCATAAAGAGGTTATAAAATTCAGCATTAAAATACTATTAAAATGTACTTATGTGTTTATCAATTCTCAGGATTTTATTGTTATAAGACTTACATGTTAACTTACTGGGGGCTCAGACACTAATAAATTCAGTTCAGATAAATCCTGGAGTGGCTTCACTCACATGCATTCATACTATTCAATTATTATTGGCAGAAAATTAGGCTACAGCTAATTGCATGATTTGGTAATTACTTGCATTAGTCCTTTCTCCCTTTTATATAATGTCTGCATTTAGGAGTGAAATGTATTACTGCATCATCATAGTTAACAAACAGCCAAAATAGTAATAGTTGTTTATATGCTAATCAACTAAAGTAGTCTCTTGTTTTGTTTTCTGAGATAGAGAAGTTGGTAAATTTTATGAGTATTTAAATATGCAAGCACTTTGGCAGCTTCTTTTGAGTAATAAATTAGACAATAGCGAACAGCATAATGAATTCTGGTTTTCTTGACACTTTGTGCATTAGAACAAAACGATTTGAAATTTGCAAATTATTGAATTTTGGTATGCTCTTAGATTAAAATTATGTCATTTGTTTAACTCTTGATGGTTCTATATTTGTAGCAATTAGTAATTAATTCAATAACTTATTTTTTTCGAATTATATCTTGTTTTCTTTGTGTTAGATTCTAACACTTTCAGAATGAGTAAGATAGTCCCTACCCTCAAAGATTGCCTGTATGGTGGGAGAACTATATATGCCAAATACTGTAAGACAAGTACTACGGTACAGAGAAGCATGCAAGGAGACACTGTTTAGCTGGTGGGCTTGGCAAAATTTTAATTAAAAAATGCTTATTTATTTTTAATAATTAATGATTAATTTTTTAATGATTAAAATTTAATACCAAATTCAAATAATATCTGCTTCCTCATCTGTTCTCTACCATGTTGTCTTCACAGAAGCAATAACTTTTGTCTGTTTTACATCTTTTGACAATTACAGCTATATTCTTATTATCAATGTAGTGGGTTTTTTTGGTCTCTTAGACATTATTTATTTAGTTTCTGATAGAATACATACTTAGATTATTTATCACCTTCTTTCCCTTCTTTTCGCAGCAACTATTCATCACTTAGATATAATTCTACCCTTTAATTTCAAATGGAATACTTAAAACTCTAGTTTTTACTCCATTAACCATAGGCTTTTTCTTTGGCTCCTCATTTATAAAAGGGATATATTAGCACTTTCACCATTAGAATCTCTGCTTTCCCTGTGTCCCACCTCCTAACTTTGATCAGCTATACTCTTAGTGTAATGTGGTCGATGTTCATAGCATTTAATCCCTTTATAAGTTTCCATGCTCCTAAGTTGGAAATAATCACTCTGAACAATCTGTGGGACAATGCATGTAAAAGGATTTAGAATAGTACCTGGCCATGGGAAATGTTCCAGCAGTGGAAAGATTTTCTTTGCATTTATATAAAGCTAAGTAACTAGTACAGAGAATGACACATGTTTGGTTTTAATAACTTTTATTTTCCTCCATAATTCTCATCTCTTTCTCCTATTTAAAGATAGCAAAATATAAATTACCTCAGATGTGACATTTAATATTCTTATTATGTACAAATTAAGATTTAAAAGTTTGACTACTAAAGTTTATGTAACCATTATTCACTAATTTATATTTAAAACAAAAGTATATAATATTTTATAGTTGTAATATTTTATAAGCTATACATAAATCATATCGGAATTCACTAGTTATCAAATTTTTATGCTATGCTAATCTGTTATTTCAATATTCTTAACATTGTAAAGTCATAGTGATACTTTCCTTTTCCAATTCAAATAAATGTTATAAAAGTTAAAAATTAAAATCATACTACATAAGTAATCAATTATATTAAATTTCTATTTAAAATATTTTTATCTTATATACTTAAATTGAGTTTTTAAATTTTGGTTTTATCATCATTTATGTGAAAATATACTACATTAACTGCCATTCTAAGCTTTTAAGTGGATATATAGTTATGTTTAAAATTAATATCTTGGAATGATGGTTTCCATCTGTATCCATGTCGCTACAAAGGACGCAAACTCATCCTTTTTTACGGTTTCATAGTATTCCATGGTGTATATGTGCCACATTTTCTTAATCCAGTCTGTCACTGGTGGACCATCATTCTCAGCAAACTATTGCAAGAACAGAAAACCAAACACCGCCTGTTCTCACTCATAGGTGGGAATTGAACAATGAGATCACTTGGACATGGGATGGGGAACATCACACACCGGGGCCTATTGTGGGGAAGGGGGGAGGCGGGAGCGGGGAGGGATAGCATTAGGAGATATACCTAATGTAAATGATGAGTTAATGGGTGCAGCACACCAACATGGCACNGAGATATACCTAATGTAAATGATGAGTTAATGGGTGCAGCACACCAACATGGCACATGTATACATATGTAACAAACCTGCACGTTGTGCACATGTACCCTAGAACTTAAAGTATAATAAAAAAAAATTAATATCTTGGAATTTGAGCACTACAACTTTATTTTAATATATACTTTTAATTTTCAAATGTATTTGACCTGGCTAGTTCCAGTCTAGCACATGTTCATATAGTCACATTAATATTTTTGTATTCATCATTTAAAATGGCATTTGAAAATCTGAAAATATAGTAAGGACATAGTTCATATTTTATAACTGGAAATATCTTAGAATTACAATGTAGTGTTCTGAGGTCCCAGAAATAGAGGATTTCCATACTATCATGGGTTAATGGATGGTATTGGTTTAAATGAAATATGAAAGCTTTGATTTACCTTTAACTTGTATAAGTTATTTTCTAAAACTAGTTTTATTATAATTATAAAGGCAATCCATGTACCATATGAAATATAAGAAAAAATAGTACTGACATGCATGATAATATATAGTTTCATTACTCAAAGAACAACACCATTAATATTCATAAAAATTACCTTCCATTTGTTTTCCCTAAGAAAAAGACATACCTTAAGGTAAATGAAATATCATATATAATATTTTATGTCTTACTTTTCAATTAATGCTATGGCCCCCATATCTCCCCACAATAAAAATTATTTTTGGATTCCACTTTCAGGCATAGTAGTCTACACTGTGGTTACACATTAATGTGTTTAACCATTTCCTTGATTTTGGATATTTAGATTGTTCCCAGAGTACGCTTTTGAAAAATAGTGTTATGATTATTTTTTTCTATTAATGTTTCTAGAATAAATTCCCAGAAGGAGAATTATAGGATCCAAAATTATTAGACTTTTAAGATTTCTTTAAAGTTTTTCTAAATTTCCTAAAACGTTTTATCAGTTTTTAGACACATTAACAGTGTTTGTCAAAGTTCATTTTACTTATCTCTCTGCAATATTGGTTAATTTATTTTTAACAATTTTTAACAACATTGGTTAATTTGTTTTAACACTTGAAATATGAACATAGACATCTCATTGTTATGATGTATATTTAGTTGTTTACTAATATGGCAGAATCAAATATATATATATATATATATATACAGCTGACATTACTGTTTTTACCAAAATTCATTTGCCGTCTACTTTTAGAAATATGAAAGGATTATAGTTTTTTATCCTCTGGAAGTTATAGATGGCCCTATGTCCTGCCAACTGAAATATACTTTATTAATCTGCCTAACTATTATATTTTAGTTACTTTAACTCCATAATTTATTTTTTATCTAAGAGATATATTCCCCCATCGATCTCACTATTTCCTTTTCAAAATTTTCTAAGCCTGTCTTTCATGTTTATTTTTTCATTTTTATGTTAATATTATTTTAAAACTTTGTAAAATTAAATACATAATTTTGCTTAAAATTATATTGGCAAGAATAATGTTTTTAAATTACAAGTAACAATTATGCTGAAGTTGTATTTTGATTTGAAAAGAATAGCTATTTCAATAATATTCTCATTGTATGTCAGTACTTAATATAGATCCTCCAGTTTCAAAGTAGAATATTTTTGTAGGTGTTTTATAGTGCAATATATTCTTCACTAATATCTTGCAATAATTTTTTGTTTTGTTTGTCATTATGAACAGTAGATTATGTTTTCCAACAGACTTTTAATCAATATTAATTATTGGATGATTATTACTTTTTGTAACTATAATTTATAAAGTACTGCTAATTTCTAATGATTTTTCAATAAATTATTTTGAATTTTCTGGCAATGTAATTATTTTGTCTGTGATACTAAAATTTTGATGCTCTCTAACATTCATTTTTATTATTTCTGGCTGAAATTTTATTTCAATGGCTTAAACTTTTAGAAGATGCATTAAGTAAATTGTTGATATAAATCAAAGTCGCTTGCTCCTTAATTTTGTTAGAAATGTATCAAGTACTTCCATCTTAATTCATGTATTGTTGGTAGCTTTAAGATATACAGAGAGGCATTTTAGCATAATGATTATACTTACGGACTCTGAAGGCAGTGTGCTGAAATTTAAATCATGATCAACTTAAACTCTGTCCTATTTTTCTCTAATAGAAGAGTGTTAATAAATGAGAAAAACTAAGAATAATAGATAAAAAAGACAAAGTGTAGTGCCTGGGTCATATTAAGAATGCAATATATATTAACTATTTTTATTATAATGTTTTCCCCAAGTCTTTGTTTTTGTAGGCACCCCTTTCTCCTGTATCACAAATCTTTTGTAGAATCTCTTACCTCAGAAAAAAAAAAAATACGTTTTTTACCTTAGAGTCTCCTCTAAACACTGTCCCATATGAATGTTATCCAGTTTTCCTAAAACAATTATCTGCAATTCTTGTCTCAGAACTCCTCACATCCCTTTTACTCTTCAACTCACTGCTATCACCACTGCTTAAAAACAACTGTTCTTGTAAACATATAAGTCTTTCCTTATCTGTAGAGAATATGTTCCAATACCCCCAATGGATGCCTGAAACTACAGGTAGTACCAAGCCCTCTGTAAACAGTGTTATGCTTTTTCCTGTACATGCCTATGATAAAGTTGAGTTTATAAATAAGGCACAATAAGAGATTAACAACAATAAATAAAATAGAACAATTAAAACAATATGCCAATATCACTACTCTTGTGTTTTAGGGCCATTGTTAAGCAAGATAAGGGTTACCTGAACCCAGCATTGTGATACCACAATAGTCAATCTATGACCGAGATAGCTACTAAAGGACTTACGCCTGGTAGTGTGTGCAAGGTGAATACCATGGGCAAAAGAATGATTCATATTCCGGGCATGAGGGAGTGGTACAGGAAGGGATTTCATCATGCTACTCAGAAAGGTGCCATGCAATTTAAAACTTAAAAATTGTTTATTTCTGGAATTTTCCATTTAATATTTCTGGACTGTGTTGACCTTGGGTAACTGAAACCATGGAAAGTGAAACTGAAGATAAGAGAGGACTACTGTATTGCTAATGATCTCCATCAATCCAAATCCAATGGCTACCTTTATCCTCATTTCACTTGATAGTTCCAAAGTATTCAGTACAGTTGACAACTCCTGCCTTCTTGCGTCTTCTTTCTCTTTTACTTTCATACATTCCTGGGTTTCTAGATATTTTCCCAGTCATTCTTTCTCAATCGTGTGTGTGTGTGTGTGTGTGTGTGTGTGTGTGTGTGTGTTTGACGTCTAAATATGCAAATTCTGTGAGCTCATCCTGGATAGCTTTTTCTTCTTAAGTCTCTCTTTAGTTGGCCTTATTCAGTCTTACTGACTAATATTTTACCTATTTACTGTGTCAAAGACAAAAACTACATAGGTAAGGAGTGTGATTTTATTTAGGCTATTGCAATAGATGCAAAGATCCAGACTGTCTCAATTGGGTAGTTTTGTCTTAGGCTTTCATTGGAAGGAGCAGACAAGTTTCAGTTGATACTGGTTTGCAATCAGGGAAAGTCTCAGTCAGTTAGCTGAACAGGACGTGTTTATCTCTGTGTCTAGATAGTTACATTCTAATCTTAGCTAATCACTGGGAAGATACAGAATAGAGAGATGGCTAGAGGTGAAAGAGAAAGGATCTGTGTTTGGCCTTTTCAGCAGGTTCAGGCAGAAGAGGGAAGATATGTGTGCTTAATCTTGTCACAAGGGAGTGATTTGTGCATCTTTGGGGAGTTATGAGAATGAGAGGATGAGAGGATAGGCAGTTATTATTATTATTATTATTTTCCTGAGACAGAGGCTCGTTCTGTCACCCAGGCTGGAGTGCAGTGGTGCTCTCTCTGCTCACTGCCAACCTCCACTGACCGGGTTCAAGCGATTCTCTCGCCTCAGCTTCCCGAGTAGCTGGGACTACAGGCACCCGCCACCGTGTTCTACTAATTTTTTTGTATTTTTGCTAGACACGGGGTTTCGCCATGTTGGCCAGGCTTTTCTCAAACTCCTGACCTCAGGTGATCCGCCCTCCTCAGCCTCCCAAAGTGCTGGGATTACAGGCGTGAGCCACGGCAGCGGGCCAGGGAGTCTTTTTCTAAAGTATATGAGGAATAATGTTTCTTTGAGGTAAGTTATTTACTGGAACATGAAAGAGTGGGGGATTTCTTACCTATTTCTGTTTTGGGGAGCACAGGTCTCAGTTAAAGTTCAACATTGTCAGCTGATAACTCCAAAACCACATCCTGGCTCTCTCATCTCTTTTTATCTTTACTATCACCTCCAAGTTTATGACAGCCATATTTATTGTAATAGTCTTATAACTGGTGTTTCCTGTTTATTTTGGATTCCTTAAAATATCTTGTCTGTATACCAGTTAAAATTTTGTTTTTAGTAAAATAAACTTTTCCATCAAGAATCTCAATCAGAAACCATTTTGTTGATGTATGCATTTATCATCATCTTCCCCCATAGAATGGAAGCTTAGGTTGTGCCAGGTGTGCCTTTCTCTAAGTAAATGGGGACTTAAATGCGGCGCATTGTCTGATGGCAAAACAAGTGCCCTGGAGTAGGTATGAGTCATTCCAGAGGATGGAATCCCTCTTTTTATCTGAGGACCATAGAAAGGGAGAATTTGTATGTACGGTCCAGATAGCAGGCATTTTGTCAATTTTATTCGCAGATGTATATGCAGACCTAAAATGATCTCTGATGCATAGGCAGCAAATGTTTGTTTAATAAAGGAATCAAATTTGATATTTTACTATACATGTGGATATTTTGAAACAAATTTCATAAATTAAATTGTCAGCTCCTTAAAAGTTTGAAAGAATTTAGGCATAAGCTTCACTGTACTGATAAAACATTTAGGAAGCAACGGTTTTATGTAGCATTCTTTTTTTATATGGTTTTCTGTAATCTTTTCAGACTTGTACCCCATTCCAAAAATTATCTGTTACATGGATAAAACTATAAGTGTTTCTTTGTCTCCATATTTTTTCCCATTTTACTATGATTGAATTTTTGTTAATTTAGGTAATGTTAATTTGTGGTCAAAATATTAGCCCTCGGATTTCTTTTTACAAACTTTACCTAGTTAGCATTTTTAATTTTATTAAATTCTATTTACATTGCTATTGTTTTGGCCTTCTCACCCTTCTAAAATTTTCTTGACAATTTTATGTTTAGTAAATTTTACTGGCATTATAGATTCTTTAATACTTAAAAACTAATGATTAATTTTTATCTCTGAGTATATTTTTGGCCATTTTCCATGCCATTGTATTATTTTCTTAAATTTTCTTTTTGATAACATGGATATTTTGACAGTGTTTTTAAAAACATTGTAGTTGGCTTAAATATCTTTTGTTATTAACTGTACAACTATGGGTAGAAAATAAATAGGACCTCTATTATTTCCTCTATTTAGATTTAGTTGTGTGCTTGTATGCATGTATGTGCACAAGTTATTATATAACGAAGCTGTAATATTTATCTGTGCACTTAAAAAGAGAGTGCTTTTTAGTTTTCTTCATGCTTTTAATTTATTTATTTATTTATTTATTTATTTTGAGATGGAGTATCACCCTGTCACTCTGTTGTCCAGGCTGGAGTGCAGTGGAGAAACCTTGGCTAACTGCAACTTCCGGCTCTCAAGTTTTCCTGCCTTAGTCTCCCTAGTAGCTGGGATTACAGGTGCATGCCACCATGCCCAGCTATTTTTTTTTTTTTTTTTTTTTTTTGGTATTTCTGGAAGAGATGAGGATTCACCATGTTAGCAAGGCTGGTCTTGAACCCCTGATCTTAGGTGATCTGCCTACCTCAGCCTCCCAAATTTGCTGGGGTTACAGGTATAAGCCCGCGCCTTGCCTTCTTCATGCTTTTTAAATATGCAACTGTTATTTTTTATATTGGATAAGTCTGTTGAAAATTAATTCATTTAAAAAATTATTCAGTTTACCATAGATTAAACATTGTGCCTTTAATTTTTCTACCATTTATGTGTGTGTGGCTCTCTTGTTTCTATTCTTTAGGTGGGCAGGAGGGACTGCGGCTCTTTGGCGTTGTTTTAGCACGTTACCATTCATGGCCTTATGTATTTATTTTATGTTGTGCCCTTGAGTATAGAACTTCTAGGCAGAGCATGAAACAAAGCCACTAGGTTCTCATTAGTGGAGGATACACAGAGATAGAGTCTCTTTGCTTGTTTCTAGCTGCTGTAGACCTACTCATGGGGGTTGAAGAACACTCTCTCCCTAGGAGGTGGGGAGAGTAGGAGCCAGAGGGCAAAGAAGGCAAGTATTGTGTTCAAAGACATCCCGAACATGCCATGCATGTCCCAAAACATCTCTGACCGGGCATGCAATATGTGGGGCAGATGAGCACACGACTCTTGGGGAGAAGTGAACTGTGGAAAGCTATGGTGGGGATCGGGAGTCACTGTTTCAGGTATTGCCTCAGGCCTGGCACAAATAAAACCATCCTCAGACTGTAGCTTCTCCTGCCCCCAGAGAATGAGAAGGCGACACAGGGGCAAAGCTAGAGTGCAGTATCTAGGATCCAAAGATTCTGTGTAGCATACAATGCACAAACCAACATTTTAGGACACTTTAATTCAAACAAGCAAAATCTAGGCAGATCCTAAAAACAGAAATTACCATTTTATAAGATTTTAAGAGATTATTCACAATAAATTGAACCAAAATCCAGGGAATGATACAGAAGTGAAGTGGCTCAGTATTGTGGTCTGAATTTGCTCTGCTCTTTCAGTAGGACCGTGTAATAGGCTGGTGTGGTATATAAGGGTAAGAACAAGATTCCTTAATCTGAGATGGACACTTCAGGTTTTTTGTAGGATGTTTGTACTCTCGTGCTTGAACTGAGTGGGACTTTAGACAACAATTGTTAAATATTCTGACCTGACTTTGAGAATAGCTGTTTTTCACAGGTTGGATACTAGTTTCTAGGTTCCATATATTGTATCTATTATTTAATCTTTTTTATTTTATTTATATTTTTCTTTATCTTTTTTCAGAATGTTTATTTATTATTGTCTTATTCCTGCAACTCAATTGCCTTTCATTTGCATTTTATTTCAGTTGATACATCTTTCAAAAATGTGTTTCCAATATGTTGTATTTTATTCTTCTTTTTAAGCACTCGGATCTTATATTCTCCATGTAAAATTGTTTTTGTCTTATCTGGAATTTTTTTTATTGTCTTACAACCTTTTCTCTATATTGTCGTATTTTCAACACACATTTTATAATTGCAGCACTGACCCACAGATCTCACTTTCTGATTATTGTTTCAAAATCAACTAGAATCATTTAGAATAATTTATAGTTTTTGTTGTTGTTGTTGTTGTTGTTTTGTTTTTGTTTTTTGAGACAGAGTCTCACTCTGTGTCCCAGGCTGTAGTGCAGTGACGTGATGTCAGCTCACTCTTACCTCTGCCTCATGGGCTCAAGAGATTCTTGTGCCTCAACCTTCCAAGTAACTGGGACCACAGCCGTGCACCACCATGCCCAGTTAATTTTTATATTTTTAGTAGAGACAGAGTCTCGGCACATTGAACAGGCTGGTCTTGAACTTCTGACCTCAAGTGATTCACCTGCCTCAGCCTCCCAACGTGCTGGGATTACAGGTGTGAGCCACCATGCCCAGCCAGGATAGTTTATACTTTGTCATTGGAACACAGGTGGCCAACCGCAGCTCCCCAGACCTGTTATTTCCTCCATTTCAACCCATCTAGATCAATTTTTCTCCTACCCCGTCTGGCACTAGTTTGCTTGCCCCAAAACAAGCAAGTCATGCTGCTTCCCAAGAAGCAGTTCTTGAAGTTCCCCTCAACAGCAAAGGTCAAAACAAAATGAAAACCCTTTTGGTTGCCTCTCAAAGTTTTGGCTCCTCCACACGCTGCCTGATTTTATTTACAACTTAGTATCCTCTGGCAATTGTTTTTGTACTTTGTCCAATATATCAACTGTAGGGTTGTTCTGTAGGGGCTTACATACCTACACTGACAGCAGAACTCTCTCCTGACGTGACATCCAGATACTGAACCATTGGGTGGGTTGGCTAGGTTACTGGCTGAGAAAGTTTACATATTTTTTTCTTTCTTAGGTATGTAGCTTTAGATAAACCACAACTGTAGGTAAATATGATAGCAACATCTTTCACCTTTTATTCAGGAGAATGAGTGGGAGGACCCTCTGGCCCAGATCCTGCTCTCATACATTGAGCCTGGTTAATTTCTTCTGTCGCCTATGGCGTATTTTTACTCCCCATTGTAGAGAGAATAGACTTCCCAGTCATCTCTACCTGTTTCTAACCAATAGTTTAGTAGACTCATAATATAAGCTGACGTTGTGGTTTTGTGTTTATTTGTGGAGGCCTTTATCTTTTGTAGTCTAACTATGTATGTTTGGCTTATTTATTTTGTATTTTATCTGTCACCGCTATGTACATGAAGCAAAGGTGGGGCTCCTTAAAACCTAAGCCTACAAAGCCATCTTGACAAGAAATTTCAAGGTACATCTTAACGTCATAGATTCCCACACAGGGTTTAACATTGTACTTTATAAAACAAACAAACAAAAAATGCTTACTAAAGCATCAGAAAAAGACTCCTACATGACTTTCGCGTTTACTAAAAAGTATAAAGAAGTCATTCTGATTAGAAATGGTCCTTGCTTTTCAATGGATTCACAGTAACATAGTTTTCTATTGCAAATTCCTTAAGAGTAATTCAAATGAGATTCAATTTGCACAGTTTTAATTCACAGACAACTTTGTAAAGTGAAATACATCATAATTCCTATGGAGTCTTTCACTCCATGGGTACCAAGAAAACCATTTCCTTTAACTTGGTAAGGCATAGCTAGAAGACCTAAACTGTCACCCTCAAAGATTAACACCTCAATCATTAATTCAGTGTGTTTTTAGTCACCTCTAATATTCACTGATTGTTGTTCTTTCCAGATTTATCTGGATATCTGACCTTTCTTAAACTATAAAACTTATTGGACTCAACTTATCATTGATCCCTGTCTTCTCTTCTCATTTAGCTCTTTCTTCTTGTAGCTTCTCCCTCTTTTTCGGTTAGTTCCAGGGCTTGAATAAATTCTGTGGGTTCCCGAATTCCTTGCCATGACCTCTCCCCAGGTGTTTCATTCATTTCTTCCTTTAGTCCTGTCTATCTTTATTCTCCAGGAACTTTTAAAAATAATTGCATTAATTCTGTTGGCCTTTCAACATTGGAAAGACAGTGATCATGTCTGAATTTTTCAGTGCTGTGTCATCACCACTTAGCATGGTATCCAATATACAGTAACCTTCCACTAATATGCCTTGAATTAAATATTAGTTTTTGAGGCGATCTCCTCAATGCCCAGTTGACACTTCCTCCTCCATCATGGCCCTCTTTGTTGATGCCAGAAGGTGTGGACCCTACTGCTTCATTACCACATTGTAATGTAATTACTTGTTTATGTGTCTTTCACCCATCAAGCTTCTGCAATCCTGGCAGATAGGAGTTGTGTGATAAATGATAATTGAGCTGATCTGCTGAATTATTTGTTAAAGTTTTGAAATCAGTTGGATCCAAAAATTGAAGAAGAGATGATGAACATGACAGCCATTGACCATTGTATGGTATAAAAATGTAGAGGATGACAATTTCTTTGAAGGCAGAAACCATAGTTTTAAAATTTTATTTTCTTGGGACCTAAGAACTGCTAATCAGAACACAAACTGTCAAATAGTTAAATTCAATAAACTGGTGATCATCAAGAATTGAACAAATATAGGTGAAGGTAAGACAAGATGACTGAATATTTTTTAATTATTAAATTGAAAAATTAGAGTTAATCTATTGGTTTTTAAAATATGACTGATCTCCTTGAATTCCACTGCTCTTCTACTTGACCCTATAGTCCCAGATTTTCTTCTTTTAGATAATTTTGAATCCCAATTTCATTTCTTTAGGCTAATTACTTTCTTCTCCCTTCGAGGTTTGTTCAGATTAAATTTCCCCTTTCAAGAAGCTTTTTCTGACAATTCAGTAAATATTCTCCATCTATTCCATTAATTTTAATAACCTTTACTATTTATGCAGTAGAGTAGAAGGTCATGTACTTTGTTATTAAAGCACTTAAGAGCAAACATTGGAGACAGATTGCCTGGGTTAGAACCCTATATGCACCACTTACTGGCTATGTCACTTTGGGCAAGTTTCTCAAGTGTTCCGTGATTCAGTCTTATTTTCTATAAAATGGAAATAATAAATAGTTCCAGCCTCATCAGACTGTTATTTTGTTATTAAGTTAATATATGTAAATTACTTGGAATAATGCCTAACACATATTAAGTGCTATATAAGTATTAATATTTTTCCATTTATTGCATTTCAAAATTCTTTTCATAAATCTTTGTTTCATTTACCTTATCTTAAAAATGGGAATGAAAAGATCTACTTCACAGATTGATTATAAGGCTGAAATAACTGCAGCATGAGAAATAGTGTGAGGCAATGGCTGAGAGTACAATTGCTGGAGTCAGACTGCCTGAGTCCAAATGGCAGCCCTGTCACTTATTGACTACATCACTTAAAACAAGTTACTTAAAACCACTTGACCACTCATACCCTCAATATTCTCCCCTGTAAGCTGTGCATAATATAGCACTCATATAATAGAGTTATGTAGAGAATAAAATGAGTTATTATATGTAAGATAGCTAGAAAAGTGAATGGCACATAGTTACTATTCAAAGTACTAGCTATTTTTACTCTTAAATCACCCAGCCTAATAAATTATCGCATATTTAAATATATAGTTTTAATGCAAGTTTTATTTCTCCCCTATATTAGTAAATGGAAATACTTTTATTTCTAACATCCTAATTTGAGTGCACTCTATAACCCTTATTCTGCGAGTAAACTTGTTCAAGTACTGCTGAATGTCAGTTTACTCATCAGTTAAATAATATTCTTGTGTCACTATATTATTTGTTGATTGTTTTTGGCTGTAAGTACCAGAAAACTATTATCCTAAAGTGAGGATTAAATAAATTTGAGTGTATTTTATTACCATGCAAAAAGATGCCAAGAATTAGGAAACCATTGGCCTTGATTTGTCATCTGGTAGATTTCAGGTCCAAAGCATTGTGATGTTGTGAATCTTTTCTTTTCTTTTTTTTTTATTTTTATTTGAATTTAAGTTGTGGGATATATGTGCAGAATGTGCAGGTTTGTTACATAGGTATATGTGTGCCATTGTGGTTTGCTGCACCTATTAACCTATTATCTAGGTTTTAAGCCCCACATGCATTAGGTATTTGTCCTAATGCTCCCCCTCCCCTCACTGCCCCCCACCCCCCGACAGGCCCTGGTGTGTGATGTTCCCCTCCCTGTGTCCATGTGTTCTCATTGTTTAACTCCCACTTATGAGTGAGAACATACTCATAAGTGTTTGATTTTCTGTTCCTATGAGCCTTTTCTTTATAGTTCTAACATTAGTGCTTTGGAATCTCTGACCTTTATGGCTACATCCCAGAAAGGAAGCAAAAGTAATGGAGGAGCAAGAGGAGAAACTTGGGTCAAGAAACATTTTTCTGAAATCCCAGAGATGTCTGTATATTTGCCTTAACTAGAATTGTGTCACATATCCTTTGCTAGATGTAAGAAACTCTAAAAAGATGCTACCTTCTTAGTATAAGTAGCCTTAAAATATAGGAAATAAGGGAAAATAGAGCCAGAAGGAATGTTGATTGAGTCACTTACCATATTAGTAGACTTACCTCCAAAGATCTTTGTGCTCAAATAAGTTAAGTGATATAAACTTGCTTTTTAAAATTAATAAGAATGTATATGTAAAAATAGAAAAAGTCATTGGATATTCCAGAACATATAATTCCCAATATGTTAAACAGTATTTCACCTAAAAAGAAAATAGATAATTTACAATATTTGCTAGTTGATTTTTCTATTTACAAAGTAAAATGATTTTATTTACTTTAAAACACTGTGATAGTTTGAATTCACTTTGTAAAAATTAAATTTTTTCATATTCTGATATACTATTTTAAATATAAATATGTGTTGTCTTTCAAATAATAGGAAAAGACATAGATTTGACTTTAGTCACTCATTCATGCAATATAATAAAACCCTGCTGTAATGTAGTAATTGAGATCCAAAAAATCCAATTTCACAAATGGAGAATAGGTATGTGTCCTACCATAAATATCTATTGAATTAATTGTCACTGGAGTAGAACATCTGGAACAATAATTTTCATAATCTTGTCATGACATAGTGCCCATTATTTTGGCTGGTCTGAGGAGAACAGGCTGGAAGACATCGTGAGAAGGTCGTGAGACATCTTTTGTGAGACAGGGCTGCCTGTTGATTCCCCATGGCTAGTCTTACGTCTTACCCTTGCTTCCATTTCTATCCACCCCTCCAAAGGTCAGAACTTAACTTCATCTCTTTTGGTAATAAGGGCTGGGTGAGTATATCTTACTGGGTGGTTTTAAGATAGACAGGTTGGCTGGTTTATGTTTTGATGTAGTTTATAGAAAAAGAGCAAAAGGCCCTTACTCAAGCTGTAGCTTACCTAGCTTCTAGCCAATTAGCAACAAAAGACCCAAGAAGCTGTTAACCACATGTCCCTGCTTTAGGGGTTTAGGGACTTCCCCAGGGCCCTACACATGCAGTTAGACTTAAATTTCAACTTATAATGACTCCTTACTCATTTTAATATGAAAAATCACACCCAGGGGTAGAAATTTAAAATGCTAATGTTACATGCAGTGTATGAAAAAGCATGTAAAGCCACTGTGCCAATGCTAGAGAAACCCCTCCTATACAATCCCTCCTGTTCCCTGGGTGATGCTGACTTCCTTGTGCACAGGCTAAAGCTTTTTCTTTCTTTGCTGCTATGTCTGGTAATCTTTCTTGATTTCTATCCTGGGAGATTTAAATAACCCAGGGGTACCAGTAACAGTTTTACTATAATAACTTATTTAGTGGCTATTTATATAAAGGAAACCATTTGGAACCAGGGACTATTGGTAAATAAATAAATACATAAATAATTCTAATTTGAATAATTGCTGTGACAAAAATTAAATGAAGCCTATGAAAGAAAAAAAAATGGCGTCAACAGAGCGGTTGGGAAAGAACTTGTTAAGAAATGTACATTTAAACTGAGAAGTAATAAAAGGCTGTATCAAATTCCTTACCGCAAAATATGGTACAATCCAAATAGTTAAATGAGAAAATTTTAAAAAATTTTTATTTCATATTTATTTTCTGTTTTACATTTAAATATTTTTAAATAAAGAAACAATTTAAGAAAAGTGGGCATATGTGGTAAACCACATTTAAAGAAAAACATAAGCCGAAATAAATCTAACAGTTTATTTGTGCAAATGAAGATTTGTAAATCTGGGAGCCATCAGAACCAGAAGAGGTTCAGAGAGTTCCACTTCAGCAGTGGGGGCAGTAAGCTTTTAAGTGGAAGGAACTAAAAAAAAAGTATTGGATTGGGGTAGAGTGGAAAGACTTGAGTCTACACTAGAGTGGAAAGGGTAGAGGCTAGTTGACAGTTTCTGACTAGTAAAGTCAGTCTAGTTTCATTTTACTCTTCTTGGCTCTTTTCCATTTATGGAAGAAACTAAAACATTGAGGCTGTCTCGGTTTAAGGGTCATCCTAATGGGATTTTTTTTATAAAACAACCATAAAAGATAGAGTAATACTCCATAGCTAGTAATAGTGGGAGTGTGTGTGTGAGCATGTGTGTGTGTGTGTCTGTGTGTATGTGTTTGTTGGGAAGGGGACAGCTTGCCACTTCGTGAAGTCTCAAGGAAAAAGAGTAATAATTCTGGAATCAGAGTGGAGAGAGACATTCTCGTAAAGTTTCACATATTGTGGAGGGATGCAACCAATACCTGAGAGGGTCACTTACAATGTATTCACATGGTTATATGTTTTGTAAACTTCGATAAAATAATGTTTAAAAAATGTAATCACTTTCCTCTGTGAATTCTATTACATGTATTTCATATTGGCTAATAATGAGCATTTTTTTTTTTTTTTTTTGGATCTGGCTAAAGTGATTTTGTATTGGAACGCTTGAGTTTAGTGTGCTATGGCATTTGTAATCACTTCTTTAAAGTTAAATTATTTTTGATCATTCATGTGTAATGACAGGAAGATTTCTGCCACCCATTTGCTGACTCACTCTGGCTTAGTGACACAAAAATCCAAGCCCAGAGATCCAGTCATTGCAATAGGTATACACTACAGTGTCAAGCACTGGAAATAGTGGGAGTAGTAAGTGAAAGTAACAGAGTTTAAAATGTACACATCCAGAAGCTACTTTGTGGAAAATTATTTTAACATCCACATATGTCAAAATTTCAAGTGGAGAAATAGTTCTCTTTGGTGGCTTCTCAAAATGATTGCATTAAATAATATATGGAGCATATATAAAGAAAAGGGTAAAATTAGAAAAGTACCATGTATTTTTTATTTTATAATGAGAATTGCACAAAATATAATTTACCAGTGTTCCCGTGTTTGTAGAGTACTGTAAACATAAAACAAACATATGTATGTAAATTATGATGCATATCTTACAAGTCCCAACTATCAATAAAATAGAGGAAATTATCTTTCTATTATCTTGATAGAAAATTGTATCACGGGGGCGGAGCAAGATGGCCGAATAGGAACAGCTCCAGTCTCCAACTCCCAGCGCGAGCGACACAGAAGACCGGTGATTTCTGCATTTTCAACTGAGGTACTGGGTTCATCTCACTGGGGAGTGCCGGACGATCGGTGCTGGTCAGCTGCTGCAGCCCGACCAGCGAGAGCTGAAGCAGGGCCAGGCATCGCCTCACCTGGGAAGCCCAAGGGGGAAGGGAATCCCTTTTCCTAGCCAGGGGAACTGAGACACACAACACCTGGAAAATCGGGTAACTCCCACCCCAATATTGCGCTTTAAGCAAACAGGCACACCAGGAGATCATATCCCACACCTGGCCGGGAGGGTCCCACGCCCACGGAGCCTCCCTCATTGCTAGCACAGCAGTCTGTGATCTACGGGCAAGGCAGCAGCGAGGCTGGGGGAGGGGCGCCCGCCATTGCTGAGGCTTAAGTAGGTAAACAAAGCTGCTGGGAAGCTCCAACTGGGTGGAGCTCACAGCAGCTCAAGGAAACCTGCCTGTCTCTGTAGACTCCACCTCTGGGGACAGGGCACAGCTACACAACAACAACAACAACAACAAAAAAGCAGCAGAAAGCTCTGCAGACGCAAACGACTCTGTCTGACAGCTTTGAAGAGAGCAGTGGATCTCCCAACACGGAGGTTGAGATCTGAGAAGGGACAGACTGCCTGCTCAAGTGGGTCCCTGACCCCTGAGTAGCCTAACTGGGAGACATCCCCCACTAGGGGCAGTCTGACACCCCACACCTCACAGGGTGGAGTACACCCCTGAGAGGAAGCTTCCAAAGCAAGAATCAGACAGGTACACTCGCTGTTCAGAAATATTCTATCTTCTGCAGCCTCTGCTGCTGATACCCAGGCAAACAGGGTCTGGAGTGGACCTCAAGCAATCTCCAACAGACCTACAGCTGAGGGTCCTGACTGTTAGAAGGAAAACTATCAAACAGGAAGGACACCTACACCAAAACCCCATCAGTACATCACCATCATCAAAGACCAGAGGCAGATAAAACCACAAAGATGGGGAAAAAGCAGGGCAGAAAAGCTGGAAATTCAAAAAACAAGAGCGCATCTCCCCTGGCAAAGGAGCGCAGCTCATCGCCAGCAACGGATCAAAGCTGGGCGGAGAATGACTTTGACGAGATGAGAGAAGAAGGCTTCAGTCCATCAAATTTCTCAGAGCTAAAGGAGGAATTACGTACCCAGCGCAAAGAAACTAAAAATCTTGAAAAAAAAGTGGAAGAATTGACGGCTAGACTAATTAATGCAGAGAAGGTCATAAACGAAATGAAAGAGATGAAAACCATGACACGAGAAATACGTGACAAATGCACAAGCTTCAGTAACCGACTCGATCAACTGGAAGAAAGAGTATCAGCGATTGAGGATCAAATGAATGAAATGAAGCGAGAAGAGAAACCAAAAGAAAAAAGAAGAAAAAGAAATGAACAAAGCCTGCAAGAAGTATGGGATTATGTAAAAAGACCAAATCTACGTCTGATTGGGGTGCCTGAAAGTGAGGGGGAAAATGGAACCAAGTTGGAAAACACTCTTCAGGATATCATCCAGGAGAACTTCCCCAACCTAGTAGGGCAGGCCAACATTCAAATCCAGGAAATACAGAGAACGCCACAAAGATACTCCTCGAGAAGAGCAACCCCAAGACACATAATTGCCAGATTCACCAAAGTTGAAATGAAGGAAAAAATCTTAAGGGCAGCCAGAGAGAAAGGTCGGGTTACCCACAAAGGGAAGCCCATCAGACTCACAGCAGATCTCTCGGCAGAAACTCTACAAGCCAGAAGAGAGTGGGGGCCAATATTCAACATTCTTAAAGAAAAGAATTTTAAACCCAGAATTTCATATCCAGCCAAACTAAGTTTCATAAGTGAAGGAGAAATAAAATCCTTTACAGATAAGCAAATGCTTAGAGATTTTGTCACCACTAGGCCTGCCTTACAAGAGACCCTGAAGGAAGCACTCAACATGGAAAGGAACAACCGGTTCCAGCCATTGCAAAAACATGCCAAAATGTAAAGACCATCGAGGCTAGGAAGAAACTGCATCAACTAACGAGCAAAATAACCAGTTAATATCATAATGGCAGGATCAAGTTCACACATAACAATCTTAACCTTAAATGTAAATGGACTAAATGCTCCAATTAAAAGACACAGACTGGCAAACTGGATAAAGAGTCAAGACCCATCAGTCTGCTGTATTCAGGAGACCCATCTCACATGCAGAGACATACATAGGCTCAAAATAAAGGGATGGAGGAAGATTTACCAAGCAAATGGAGAACAAAAAAAAGCGGGGGTTGCAATCCTAGTCTCTGATAAAACAGACTTTAAACCATCAAAGATCAAAAGAGACAAAGAAGGCCATTACATAATGGTAAAGGGATCAATTCAACAGGAAGAGCTAACTATCCTAAATATATATGCACCCAATACAGGAGCACCCAGATTAATAAAGCAAGTCCTTAGAGACTTACAAAGAGACTTAGACTCCCATACAATAATAATGGGAGACTTCAACACTCCACTGTCAACATTAGACAGATCAACAAGACAGAAAGTTAACAAGGATATCCAGGAATTGAACTCATCTCTGCAGCAAGCGGACCTAATAGACATCTATAGAACTCTCCACCCCAAATCAACAGAATATACATTCTTCTCAGCACCACATCGTACTTGCTCCAAAATTGACCATATAATTGGAAGTAAAGCACTCCTCAGCAAATGTACAAGAACAGAAATTATAACAAACTGTCTCTCAGACCACAGTGCAATCAAACTAGAACTCAGGACTAAGAAACTCAATCAAAACCGCTCAACTACATGGAAACTGAACAATCTGCTCCTGAATGACTACTGGGTACATAACGAAATGAAGGCAGAAATAAAGATGTTCTTTGAAACCAATGAGAACAAAGATACAACATACCAGAATCTCTGGGACACATTTAAAGCAGTGTGTAGAGGGAAATTTATAGCACTAAATGCCCACAAGAGAAAGCAGGAAAGATCAAAAATTGACACTCTAACATTGCAATTAAAAGAACTAGAGAAGCAAGAGCAAACACATTCCAAACCTAGCAGAAGGCAAGAAATAACTAAGATCAGAGCAGAACTGAAGGAGATAGAGACACAAAAAACCCTCCAAAAAATCAATGAATCCAGGAGTTGGTTTTTTGAAAAGATCAACAAAATTGACAGACCACTAGCAAGACTAATAAAGAAGAAAAGAGAGAAGAATCAAATCGACGCAATTAAAAATGATAAAGGGGATGTCACCACCGACCCCACAGAAATACAAACTACCATCAGAGAATACTATAAACACCTCTATGCAAATAAACTGGAAAACCTAGAAGAAATGGATAATTTCCTGGACACTTACACTCTTCCAAGACTAAACCAGGAAGAAGTTGAATCCCTGAATAGACCAATAGTAGGCTCTGAAATTGAGGCAATAATTAATAGCCTACCAACCAAAAAAAGTCCAGGACCAGATGGATTCACAGCTGAATTCTACCAGAGGTATAAGAAGGAGTTGGTACCATTCCTTCTGAAACTATTCCAATCAATAGAAAAAGAGGGAATCCTCCCTAACTCATTTTATGAGGCCAACATCATCCTGATACCAAAGCCTGGCAGAGACACAACTAAAAAAGAGAATTTTAGACCAATATCCCTGATGAACATCGATGCAAAAATCCTCAATAAAATACTGGCAAACCGGATTCAACAACACATCAAAAAGCTTATCCACCATGATCAAGTGGGCTTCATCCCTGGGATGCAAGGCTGGTTCAACATTCGCAAATCAGTAAACATAATCCAGCATATAAACAAAACCAAAGACAAGAACCACATGATTATCTCAATAGATGCAGAAAAGGCTTTTGACAAAATTCAACAGCCCTTCATGCTAAAAACGCTCAATAAATTCGGTATTGATGGAACGTACCTCAAAATAATAAGAGCTATTTATGACAAACCCACAGCCAATATCATACTGAATGGGCAAAAACTGGAAAAATTCCCTTTGAAAACTGGCACAAGACAGGGATGCCCTCTCTCACCACTCCTATTCAACATAGTGTTGGAAGTTCTGGCTAGGGCAATTAGGCAAGAGAAAGAAATCAGGGGTATTCAGTTAGGAAAACAAGAAGTCAAATTGTCCCTGTTTGCAGATGACATGATTGTATATTTAGAAAACCCCATTGTCTCAGCCCAAAATCTCCTTAAGCTGATAAGCAACTTCAGCAAAGTCTCAGGATACAAAATTAATGTGCAAAAATCACAAGCATTCTTATACACCAATAACAGACAAACAGAGAGCCAAATCATGAATGAACTTCCATTCACAATTGCTTCAAAGAGAATAAAATACCTAGGAATTCAACTTACAAGGGATGTAAAGGACCTCTTCAAGGAGAACTACAAACCACTGCTCAGTGAAATAAAAGAGGACACAAACAAATGGAAGAACATTCCATGCTCATGGATAGGAAGAATCAATATCGTGAAAATGGCCATACTGCCCAAGGTAATTTATAGATTCAATGCCATCCCCATCAAGCTACCAATGAGTTTCTTTACAGAATTGGAAAAAACTGCTTTAAAGTTCATATGGAACCAAAAAAGAGCCCGCATCTCCAAGACAATCCTAAGTCAAAAGAACAAAGCTGGAGGCATTACGCTACCTGACTTCAAACTATACTACAAGGCTACAGTAACCAAAACAGCATGGTACTGGTACCAAAACAGAGATATAGACCAATGGAACAGAACAGAGTCCTCAGCAATAATACCACACATCTACAGCCATCTGATCTTTGACAAACCTGAGAAAAACAAGAAATAGGGAAAGGATTCCCTATTTAATAAATGGTGCTGGGAAAATTGGCTAGCCATAAGTAGAAAGCTGAAACTGGATCCTTTCCTTACTCCTTATACGAAAATTAATTCAAGATGGATTAGAGACTTAAATGTTAGACCTAATACCATAAAAATCCTAGAGGAAAACCTAGGTAGTACCATTCAGGACATAGGCATGGGCAAAGACTTCATGTCTAAAACACCAAAAGCAACGGCAGCAAAAGCTAAAATTGACAAATGGGATCTAATTAAACTAAAGAGCTTCTGCACAGCAAAAGAAACTACCATCAGAGTGAACAGGCAACCTACAGAATGGGAGAAAATTTTTGCAATCTACTCATCTGACAAAGGGTTAATATCCAGAACCTACAAAGAACTCAAACAAATTTACAAGAAAAAAACAAACAACCCCATCAAAAAGTGGGCAAAGGATATGAACAGACATTTCTCAAAAGAAGACATTCATACAGCCAACAGACATATGAAAAAATGCTCATCATCACTGGCCATCAGAGAAATGCAAATCAAAACCACAATGAGATACCATCTCACACCAGTTAGAATGGCGATCATTAAAAAGTCAGGAAACAACAGGTGCTGGAGAGCATGTGGAGAAATAGGAACACTTTTACACTGTTGGTGGGATTGTAAACTAGTTCAACCATTATGGAAAACAGTATGGCGATTCCTCAAGGATCTAGAACTAGATGTACCATATGACCCAGCCATCCCATTACTGGGGATATACCCAAAGGATTATAAATTATGCTGCTATAAAGACACATGCACACGTATGTTTATTGCAGCACTATTCACAATAGCAAAGACTTGGAATCAACCCAAATGTCCATCAGTGACAGATTGGATTAAGAAAATGTGGCACATATACACCATGGAATACTATGCAGCCATAAAAAAAGATGAGTTTGCGTCCTTTGTAGGGACATGGATGCAGCTGGAAACCATCATTCTTAGCAAACTATCACAAGAACAGAAAACCAAACACCGCATGTTCTCACTCATAGGTGGGAACTGAACAATGAGATCTCTTGGACTCAGGAAGGGGAACATCACACACCGGGGCCTGTCATGGGGAGGGGGGAGGGGGGAGGGATTGCATTGGCAGTTATACCTGATGTAAATGACGAGTTGATGGGTGCAGTAGACCAACATGGCACAAGTATACATATGTAACAAACCTGCACGTTATGCACATGTACCCTACAACTTAAAGTATAATAATAATAAATAAATTTAAAAAAAAAAAAAAAAGAAAATTGTATCACGAAATCAATGTCTTATGAAAAGCTGAAAAATTGTTTGCTGGCAAATAATATACAAACATGTCAGGGAGTTAATTAATCAATATCATGTCTTTTTAATCCTAGATCTTGTAATGTTTGTGGTATTGGTCACAATTTACTTACGTTTTGTTTGTGCTCTGTCTTCTTAGTATAAATACATATTTACTTTAATATCAAAGATTATGTTGATAATTTGTCTTGTTTTTCTTAAAGAGGTTCCATGAAACTTGGATCTGCCTTTGAACAGACAAAGGGTGTTTTCTGAATACTCATCTTCTACAGTGAAGGAGACAAGGAATACATATCAGGCTACCAATGACTAGCTTTGTCTATTCTTAACTATAACTCAGTCTTGTGGCAGAACTGAAACCATTTCTGGGAAGGTACAGCTTAACTTTCTTATTAGAAAATGCCAACAATTTGCCATACCAATTACAATTATTAAATTTTAGGAAGTGAGGTGCCTTTGCGTAAGAGAGAACTGATTTCTGTTAATGATTATCTTGAGAACTGAACTAAGTGGTACCATGTAAGTAAATTAGATAATGGTTTATTCTAATATTCTCTTTGATTAAAGACACTGCATAAAAATATGCAGCAAAAGTGAAATTTACAGGGAACATTTTATCTAATAAATCATATATAACTTACAAGTGTATTCCTTGTATATGTTTAATATTGAGAAGCCTTCTGAATTGTCCATAATTTTTATTAATCTTATAATATATATATCAATTAACATAATTTTTTCAGTTGTAGTATTAGTTAAATAAACCAGGTTATTTTTATTTCCTGTATATGTCAATCCCAAATATATCCCTTTGCTTCCAAGTCATATCTTTGGGAAAATGTATGTCAAAAAGTCTTGTAATTTTAGATTCTAGACACATTGCAAAGAATGTGAATACAAGTGTGAAGCTCAAATAATAAGTCGTTTTTGTTTTTTTTTTAATCATATAAGCCTCGGTAGATCTTTTGGTGAATAGATAGGTTTCCTCAGGGCAGCCAGAGGAATATCTCTTGAACATAAAAATGATCATCTCACTCTCATGCCTAAATCCTTTATTATTATACCTTCTCACTGATTCGAGGATACAACACCAACCCCTAACCTATCTTCAGGCCCCAGCTCATCTCTCAAAAGATCTGCCCTCTCACATGAGGCTCCAGCCTTGATGAACTCAGTTTTGGGACTAGATCCTTCTCTCTGTCATCCCCAGGCTTTCCTATGTGTGTAGGACAGTGCGCCCTCCTCCTCTTCAGATGACAGACTCATCCCTTTGGGTTTCAGTCAGAGTCACTTTTTAAAAGAGATCGTTTCCTGAACAAAAGAGCAGAGGTTAGTTACTTCTACTTTACGATGTCCCTAAGAAAGTCTATGAAGATCCTTTTTTAAATCTATCGTATTTCTTTAAAAACGGAACTTCTGTTAAAGGAAGAATCAAGTCCATCTCATTTATATTCCCAGCGCACAATCACTGGTAGGCACATTGGATAAATTAATGCATCCTTTTTTTGGCAGACCTGGTTAGTTTCCCATTTCAATCCTTTTGCTAACTGAACAAAGACGAGTTATTTCATATCCGATTGCTCTAATTTCCTGACAGCAGCAGTGAACATAACTAAAACTTACATCTTTGGGTTCTACTTGGTACAGGCAGAGAAAGCCACACAGGCAAAGACGCAGCACCAAGGGATTGTGGGGCATATCCGGAAAACAAGAGCAGGCAGTCCATGGTGGCTAGAGAGTGAGAGACCCCTGGCTGGAGGTCAGACTTGTAAGATAGGCTGGGCCACGGTATTATGGTCTTTCAAAACTGTGAACTGTAGTTGTTTTACGTTTTATATTTTAACTGCTTTCTCCATTGAAGATGTTTTTAGATGGCATTATCAAAACTGTTCTTTGAGGCACATAATTATTCTGACTGGGTGAGTCTGAATGAAAAAAGCCTTTTCAGTAGAAGTCTCACGAAAAAGTCCCAACTAGAAATCGTGTACAGGAGCAGGAAGGGGGAGAAGACAGAGGCACAGTGGAGTGCAGAGCAGGGTAGCGTGAAATGAGGAGATAAGGAAGTAGAGGATGAAAGAAGGGAAGAGAGAGGGGAGAAGAAGGAAAAGAGGAAAACAGGTGGGTAAAATCGGAAGCATGAGTTTTTCCAGAACAACAACAACAACAAAAAGATGTCACTAAATGGATGTGGAAATGAGAGAAAAAGGTATGACTTTGCTGTTTCTGGCCTTCTTCCCATTTGATGCATTGGATTTTAGTAACAGAAGTATTCATGTTCCACGTATCAACCATGCAATGTAGTCTGTATAATTTCAGCTACAATGGTTTACTTGTGACATATTATTAAAAAGTTTCAATGTTATCCTCATTATCAAGATGTTTTTCAAAGGCTGAAAATTACCCTTCAGTGACAGAGGTAATGTGCTAATCTTTTGCTTCGTTTAAGACACTATAAGCAAAATTATTTCTAAAACTGAACTGTGTGCTTTTTTATTTTTTGCTTGGAACTATAATAGATACTGCACTAATTATGGAAAAATTAATATGCTTACTTATACATGTGAAAATTACACATTTTGATCTGAATGATAAATGTTTTAATATAGAACTAGTAGAAATAGAAATCAACCTATCAAATTTGACTTAATTAAAATTTTAAGCATTTTTTTCTCAAAAAAAGATTGTTTTAAATGAACCTGATATAGCAGTAACATGATGTAATGACATCTTTTTTCATTCTCTTAAAATCCTCAACTTGCTGTTTGTAAACGGACTGCCATAAGTCAGGTTCAAAATTCTGTTTGCTCTAGGAGTTTCTATCCTGCTGGTCAATAAGTAGTTTTGCATTTTTACGAACATTTTTGTTCCATTGTTCCCTTGATTTAATGAAATCTGTATGGTACAATTGAATTCTCCCTCTGCATGCTGTCTATTGAAATTGAGGTCATGGATAGCTCTAGCATTTTCTGGATATTGAATTTTAGACACATTTTGAGTCAAAATGAAAATTAATACTTTATTTCTTGTTCTGTTCTCTCTTTGTATTGACTTTAGTGGAACTAAAGCATATCACAGGGTATAAAATGTTAAATATCCCAACATAATAGAATTCATTTAGTAAATTCAGACCCTAAATGTCTTCTGACTTTTGTCAAGTAGAAAACCTAATTATAAATATAGGAACATCTTATCCTATTAAAATTAAAATTATTTCAGTTGTTTCTAGGAATTACTATAATTTTATACAAACAAGTAATTAAAATTAATGGTTTTGAAGCATGCTTTTAATATGCTTAATTTTTGATTTTTTAAAAAATGTGTGTTTTTTGTTAAGTTTAATGTTTGAGTGGTAGAAACAACTTCCAACATTATTGATATCACTTATTGGGAAAAGATTATTTGTCAATTAAAATCAAATGTTATTAGTGGATCTTTACTGTGCTCCTAGATCTGAACTAGATATTGGATGGCATAATCAAACACAAGAATTACATTTAAGAGTAAGTTATCATGTTTCAGGACAAGAGGACTCATGATACATATATGAGCATTTATATATTCAAAGAAACACTAAGCAAATTATATTATGTGCATAAAACCATATCCATGAAGAGTTAAATATAAATATAAGAAAATCTATAAATGCTAAAGATGCTGCTACAGAATGTTTTCCCAGGTTAAGGATTTCAGTCTGAAATTCAGTCCTGATTTAGAGACAAATTAATAGCACAAGTCTTTCTTTGGCTTGTTTTGCTTTGCAAAGCAAATTATCCTGACCTGCCCTGTTCTATCCTTTGCTTCAGATAGCCCTGACAACATCTAGAGTTTTACCTAAGGAATCCATCCCCTTCTGTAAACACCACCTTCCACTCCAGTAGCTGTGATGACTACTCCTCTTGCAGGTGTCTCCAGCCTAGATAGGAAGCTAGACTCCTGAAAGAAGCCCAGAGAGACTGGCCTGAGTGGTATGAAATACAAGCTTCATTGCTCCTCCGTATATTCACTCAGACCTCAATCTCCTGTTCATTCCCAGTCAAAGCCAGTATATACAGGGACCTTTATTGTGTCTGCATACTGAGGACAATTTATCCCTGCTTCTGTGGTATGCAGTTAGATTTCTCACTATTCTTTTACTTTTTTTTTTTTTTAATAGATAGGTATAAAATGTTCTCATGGAACTAAGTCCTATCATTCTTTGACTTGGAAGGAAAGGTAGAATTTTCTCTAAAGAGTCTTTTTTTTCCTAACTGTAGCTCATGTCAGACCCAAAACTCCACATTATTTTTGGTACTGAATCTTCAGAAATGATAAACTTTATCTTGAAAGAAGAGTCCTTTGCTTCCTTGTCATCTTTGAATAGTTCCTACTGCATTTTTACAACCTTTGTCCTCTGGTCATCTACTTGTACCTGTCGGCAGATTGATGTTTTTGCTGAGGTGACATAAAGAGATGGAAGTGGTAGTGTAGGGCCAATAATTTCACAGCAGAATGGCCTCCAAACAGGACCAAGCAGGCAATTGCTGTGATTGGGTAACTAAGAATCAATATTGACATGGCTGAGTGGAGAAGTATCAGAACCTAACAACTGGTTGTTGAGTGTTGAATACCCCTTTACTACTTGAGTGTAAATAACAAATTATTTGAAGAGTTCCATATTTCTCTTGTTAATTCAATACTTACTAAGAATTATTAACATTCTAAAATGTTTACAATTATATCTTCGTTCTTTCTTCAAGACCACACAGGTGAATATGAGCAGGCTTAACTGTCAGAGTCCGAGGAGTCTAGAAGGGCATTGCTCACATTTCAGTAATTCAGATTTGTGATTCTTCTATAGGATAATAACAGCTACCTGAATCCAAATGTCTCCACTCATCTTCCCAAAACCATTCAGGTCAATAAGGGGAGCAAACCAACCATCCATAACTCATGACTACAACATATTAATATAATTAGGAGACAGAGAATACAATAAACTTATTTTTACATATTACACAGAGAAATAAACAGGGCCCATTCCAGAGCTCAGTCTGGCTGTACTATGTAAAAAAAGAAAAAAAAAGAGTGCACAGAAAGAAAAAGATTCTATTAGTGGCACAATACAAAAGACATCAACCAATGAACCAACCAACCCAAATACAGGTTTGTCAGTATTTACTGGCAAATACTAGTGTATTGGAACACTTTATACCGGGAAATCTGAAGGAAGATGTTTAAAAATGCATGGGATTGGAAGTGGCAGATCTGGGAGTTATCACTTTTAGGGAAGAAGAGGTTGACTTGGATATAAATAAGAACATCTTTTAGGGACTTTATACAAAAGGAAAGGAGGGAACAATTTAGGGATATTAAGTATCCTAGAAGCAGAAGAGAATATCATAGAATCAAAAGACAAACTGATTTCCTTTAAAAGAGAGCACCCACATAAATATTCAATAGTGAAGAATATTTATATTCTTCACTATTCCAATGTAAGGAATTCTTCACTATTCCTTTTTTATTGATTCATAATAGATGTATATATTTTAAGGGTACAAGTGATAATTTGATAATCAATATAATATGTAGAGATTGAATCAGAGTAATTGAGATATCTATCACCTTAAATATGTATCTTTTCTTTATGCTAGAAACATTTGAATTATTCTCTTGTAGTTATTGTAAAATGTATAATTAATGTTAACTATTGTATCCCTACTGATCTGTTGAACACTAGGTCTTATTTCTTCTATGTAAACGTATATTTATACCCATTAATCAACCCCTATATTTCCCCCTACTCCTACCCTTCACAGCCTCTGATAAACACCAATCTAGTCTTGATCTTCATGAAATTCACTGAAATTTTAACTCTCAGATGTGAAGAGAATGTCCAATATTTGTCTTTTTGTGCTTGGCTTATTTCACTTAACATAATGACCTCCACCTCCATTCATGTTGCTACAAATGACAGGATTTCGTTTTGTTTTATGGCTGAAAACCATTGCATTGCCTCTATATACTGCGTTTTCTTTATCCATTTATCCATTGAAAAGCACTTAGGTTGTTTCCATTTTTCGGCTATTGTGAATAGTGCTACCACAAACATGGAAGTGCAAATATATCTTTGATACATTGACTTCTTTTCTTTTGGATATATACCCAGTAATGAAATTGCTGGATAATATGGTAGCTCTATTTTTAATTTTTTGAGGATTGTCATACTGTTTTCTATAGTGGCTGCATTAAATTACATTCCCAATAACAGTGTATGAGGATTCTCTTTCTCCACATCCACAGCAGCATCTATTATAATAGATTAGCCATTCTAACTCGGGAGAGTTGGTATCTCATTGTGGTTTTGATTTGCATTTTTCTGATAATTAGTGAGGTTGAGAATTATTTTATATATTTGTTGGCCATTTGTATGTCATATCTTGAGAAATGTCTGATGCCCTTAGCTCATTTTTTAATTGGACTAATTTTTTGAGTTGTTTGAGCTCCTGACATATTCTAGTTCATAATTTCTGATCAGATGGATAGTTTGCAAATATTTTAACCAATTCTGTAGGTTGTCTCTTCACTTTGCTTTCCTTTGCTGTGCAGAAGCTTCTTAGCTTGATGTAATCCCATTTGACAATTTTTCCTTTGGTTGCCTGTGATTTTGAGATCTCATGCAAAAAATCTTTGCCAGATGTTTTCTAGTAGTTCCCTAATATTTTCTAGTAGTTTCATAGTTTCTGAATGAGATTTAAAACTTTTATCCATTTTTATTTGATTTTTACCTATGGTGAGGGATAAGGGTCTAGTTTTATTCTTCTGCATATGGTTATCCAGTTTTCCCAGCACCATTTATTAAAGAGACTACCCTTTCCTGATTGTATGTCCTTGGCACATTCGTAAAAAAAAAAAAATGAGTTGGCTGTAAATGTGTGGGTTTTTATCTGGATCCTCCATTCTGTTACATAGATCTATGTTTCTGTTTTTATGCCAGTAGCATGCTAATTTTGTTGCTGTAGCTTTGTATTATATTTTGAAGTCAGGCATCCTGATTCCTCTAGCTTTGTTCTTTTTACTCAGGATGGTTTTGGCTATTTAGGAACTTTTGTGATTCTATGTATATTTTAGAATTTTTTTGTTAAGAATGTCACTGGTATTTTGATAGGAATTACACTGCAAATGTAAATTTCTTTGGGTAGTATTGTCATTTTAACAATAATCTTTTTTTTCAATCCATAAGCATGGAATATCTTTCACTTTGTTTTGTGTCCTCTTCAAGTTCTTTCATCAGCATTTTACAATAGATCTTTCCCTTTTTTGGTTAACTTGATTTCTGAGTATTCTATATCCCTTGTATTTATTGACAATGGGATTGATTTTTTAATTTCTTTTTCAGATTGTTTCCTGTTGGCATATATAAATGCCACTAATTTTTGTATGTTAATTTTGTATCCTTCATCTTTTCTGAATTCATTTATCCATGGTAATAGTTTATTGTGCAGTCTTTAGGTTTTCTAAACGTAAGTTCATGTCTCCTGCAAACAAGGCTAATTTGACTTTTCTCTTTCCAATTTAGATGTCCTTTATTTTTTTATCTTGCCTGATTGCTCTGACCAGGATCTCCACTAATATGTTGAATTGGAGGAGGGAAGTGGGCACCCTTGTCTTGGTGCAGTTCTTAATGGAAGGGCTTTCAACTTTTCCCCATGTTAGCAGTAGGGTTGCTGTATGTACCCTTTATTATTTTCAGATATGTTCCATTTATATCCAGTTTGTTGAGGGTTTGCAACATAAAGGGATGTTAAACTTTATCAAATGCTTGTTCAGCATCTATTGAAATGTTCATATTGTTTTTGTTCAGTTCTGTTAATGTGATGTATAATGTTTATTGATCTATGCATGTTGGGCAATCCTTGCATTCCTGAGATTATCCCACTTGATTGAGGTGAATAACCTTATTAATGTATTGTTAAATTCCATTTGCTAGTGTTAAATATTATGCTGAGGATTTTTGCCTTTATGTTCACAAGCGATAATGGCCTGTAGTTTCCTTTTTTATTGTTGTTGTTGTTGTGTCCTTGTGGGTTTTAACATCAGAGTAATATTGGCCTCATAGAATGAGTGGAAGTATTCTCTCCTGTTCAATTTTTTTGGAGAGTTTGAATAGAATTGGTATTATTTATTCTTCAAACCCACTTGTTTGTTGAGGTTTTTATTGCCTTATGGTTTAATCATAGTAGGCTGTGTCCAGAAATTTATACACTTCCTTTAGACCTTCCAATTTGTTATTGTATAGTTGTTCCTATCATCTCTAATGATTTTTTGTATTTATGTGTTCTATAATTGTTCAATGTCTCCCTTTTATTTCTGATTTTATTTAGTTGGATGTTCTCTCTTTTATTCTTATTCTAGGGAGAGGTTTATTTTTTTTATTTTTTAGAAAATCAACTTTTCACTTCATTGTCTGCTTTTTTTTTTGTCTCAATTTCATCTATTTCTCTTCTGATCTTTATTTTTTTTCCTTCTACTAATTTTAGATTAGAAGTTTTGTTCCTCTTCCTGTAGCTCTTCATTATGCATCATTAGGCTCTTTATTTGAAGTCTTTCAGTTTTTAAATTTAGGTGTTTATTGTATAAACTTTCCTCTTAGTATTGCTTTGGCTTTATCTCATAGATTTTGGTGTGTGGTATTTCCATTTTCATTTGTTTCAAATGTTTTTTTTTTTTTTTTTTTTTTTTGAGACGGAGTCTTGCTCTGTCACCCAGGCTGGAGTGCTGTGGCCGGATCTCAGCTCACTGCAAGCTCCGCCTCCCGGGTTCCCGCCATTCTCCTGCCTCAGCCTCCGGAGTAGCTGGGACTACAGGCGCCCGCCACCTCGCCCGGCTAGTTTTTTTGTATTTTTTAGTAGAGACGGGGTTTCACCGTGTTCACCAGGATGGTCTCGATCTCCTGACCTCGTGATCCGCCCGTCTCGGCCTCCCAAAGTGCTGGGATTACAGGCTTGAGCCACCGCGCCCGGCCTGTTTCAAATGTTTAAAATTCCCTTTTTAATTTATTCATGGTCATTCAGGACCATGTTATTTAATGTCTGTGTATTTGTTTAATTTCTGCAGTTCTAGAGTACTGTTTAACTACAATGTTTCTTTGTGATTTTCTGTCTGGATGATATGCATATTACTGAGAGAGGGTTGAGTGTGGAAGTTCTCTACTGTTATTATATTACAGTGTCTCTCTCTTTTTAGATCTATTATATTTGCTTTATATTCTTGGGTCCCCTCATGTTTGGTGCATAGATATTTATAATTATCATATTCTGTTGCTAAAGTGACCACTTTGGCATTATGTAATGTTCCTTATTTGCCTCTTTTTATAGTCTTTGATGTATCTGTTTTATCTAAGTATAGTTACTCCTCCTTTCTCTTAAATTCCTATTTGCATGAAATATCTTTTTCCATCCATTCACTTTTAGTGTATGTGCATCTTTTTATGTGAGGTGAGTTTCCTGTAGGTAGCATATAGTTGAGTTCTATTTATTCATCTATTCAGTCACTCTGTGAATTGGAAAATTTTGTCCCATTATTATTCAGGATTTGCTGATGCCATCTTGTTGTTTATATTCTGATTGCTTAGTAACTCCTCTCTTCCTTTTTGTTTATTTTTTCCTTTGTGGTTAGGTTATTTTCTATAATAGTATGTTCTAATTTCTTGCTTTTCATTTTTAGAGTATTTATTACAGGTTTTTGCATTGTGGTTACCTTGAGACTTACAAAAAGAATCTTATAGATATGACAAGTAATTTCAAGGAGATGACAACTTATCATAGTTCACACACACAAAAATAGAAGTTAACAAAGAAAAAACTTAAAAATTTCCTTTGAACTTTAGTTATATCGCCCTCCACTTAGGCTTTTTAATGTCTCAATTTATATATTTTAATATTACTCATCTCTTAACAGGTTGCCATAGCTATTGTTGTTTTCAATAGATTTGTCTTTTAAGTTTCATATTAAAATTATGAGTGGATTGCACACCACAATTACAGTATTAGAGCATTCTTGATTTCTCCACCTACTTAATTTTACCAGTAGGTTTTATACCTTCAAATGTTTTCTTTTTGCACATTAGAGTGTGTTTTTTTTTTTTTTTCTTTCAAACAGGAGAACTCTTTTTAGCATTTTTTTGTGAGATAGCTCTGGTGTTGGTGAATCTCTCAGCTTTTGTTTGGGAAAGATTTTATACATTTTTTTGTATTTGAAATATAGCTTTGTTGGACATAAACTTTGGACACAAGCTTTGTTGCTCTCTTGGAGGGCAGTTTTTGTTTTGCTTTCAGCACTTTGAAAATGTCTCTCACCCCACTGGCCTGGCCTGTATGGTTTCTGCGGAGAAGTCTGCCAGGTAAATTGGAGCTCTTTTATATATTATTTGCTTTTTTTTTTTTTTTCTTTTGAAGTTTATAGGGTCTTCTCTTTGTCCTTGACCTTTGGTAGTTTAATTATATCTTATTTGGGTCAAATCTGTTGGATGTTTTCTGACCTTCCCATACCTGCATGTTTATATCTTCCTCAAGTTTTGGGAAGTTTTCTGTTACTGTTTCTTTGTATAAGCTTTCTATCCTTTGTTCTTGATCAACTCCCTCTTGAACACCAATAATTCTTAGACTTGGTCTTTTAAGATAATTTCCTATATCTTTTAGGTGATCTTCATTTTATTTCATTTTTTTACTCCTCTGACCATGTAATTTTCAAAAGCTGTCTTAGAGCTCACTGATTCTTTCCATTTCTCTATCCATTCTGCTGTTGAGAGCCTCTGATGAATTGATTTATTCAGGAAATGTATTTCTCAGTTCTAAGATTTCTGTTAAAATTATTTCAATCTCTTTGTTAAATTTCTCTGATAAATTTCTGAATTACTTTTCTGTGTTATCTTGGAGATCACTGAGTTTCCTTATGACTGCTATTTGGAATTTTTGGTCTGAGAACTCATACTAGTCACAATTAGCTCATATTAGCTCATATTGTTTAGTTGTATATAAATAAAGAGATAGGTATACAGGTATACCTATGTATGCTAGATATAAAGATTTTATATCACAGATTCTAAATGTTACATTGATTATTGAACAAACTCTGTTCTGTTGATCTAACAAAATTTATACAGGACCAGGTATTTATTTTAGCATTGCAATGTACAATCTGCCAGTGCAAATCATCAGTACTGTATTTTTTTTAAACAGGGTCTCCCTCTGTCACCTAGGCTGGAGTGCAGTGGCACAACCTAAGCTCACTGCAGCCTTGACCTCCCAGGCTCAAGAGATCCTCCCACATCAGCTCCCAAGTAGCTGGGTACTACATGTGCACACCACCAAGCCCAGCTAATTTTGTGTGTGTTTCTCTTTGGTAAAAATTGACTTTTGCCCTGTTGCCCAGGCTGATCTCAAACTCCTGAGCTCAGGCAATCTGCCCACCTCAGCCTCCCAAAGTGCTGGGAATACAGGTATGAACCACCACACCTGCCCCTGCATTTTAGAATTTTACCCTCACATGCTGAGTTTTCTATAGTTTTTAGAATACTTAGAATAAAATTTGTCAATTTTCTCTAAAACCTCTTTATCCCCCATTGGAATCACATAAGTTGGATGTGATTCAGCAGTTGTATAACTGCCTTTTTCAATTTAAGAAGAATGAACGTCTCGTTCATTCAGGTCTTCTTTTATGTTCTTCAGTGACGTTTAAATGTTTTCTTCATCAAAATTCTGTAAATTTCTTAAATTCATTCCTATGTACTTTAGTTTTTTGTTGTTGCTAGCGTAAATGTAATTGCTTCCTCCTTATATTTTCTCACTGATTACTGTTTGTAGAATTGGAAAATGACTTACTACAGTACTCTCATTGCATGTTTCTTTACTTAGTTTCACTATATATACTTTAGAACCATTTAACATAATGACATATGAAGTTATCATCAGTTTATTCTTGACTTCAATACATATAATAATGCATTTTTTTAATCAACAGATTTAATGACTCTCTGAGTGCCTATGTCTCTCCTTGCTTCATATTCAATATTTTAGGAACTGGGAACTTCAGCATAGTCCAAAAGAATTCTAAACAGTGCTCTAAATTAACCTTTAACTCTTCTTCTGTACTTGCATATGGTCTAGTATGCTGTACTTTGGATCTCCCTGAACTTCTTTATTGACTATTTACATGTATCTATTCCTTGCCATGAAAGCATCTCTGATGCTATGAACTGCCTTCTCCCTTTTTCATGCCATGCTATCTGATGATCTGAATCACGTCATCTGCTGCTTCCTTCATACACATTTGGATTTTATAAGGAAGAATATGGTTATTTGAATCAAGTTTCATATATTTGGAAGAAGTTCTTTTTATATTAAATATAGCATTTAAAATGGAGATGCAGGTTTAAAAACCTAGTAATTAGTTTTAATGATGTAAATATAATTATGCAAATTGATCTAGCATTGTGATATCAAATGTTTTCCATTTAAAAATATATTTCTTGCTTGATTCTAGAACTAGCTTGAGCCATCTACTCTAAAATAAATGAATCTATTTGATATGATTTGTCTGTGTCCCCACCAAGTCTCAACTTGAATTGTATCTCCCAGAATTCCCACATGTTGTGGGAGGGACCCAGTGGGAGGTAGTTGAATCATGGAAGTTGGTTTTTCCTGTGCTATTCTCCTAATAGTGAATACGACTCACAAGATCTGGTGGATTTATCATTGATTTCTGCTTTTGCTTTTTCCTCATTTTTCTCTTGCTACCACCATGTAAAAAGTGCCTTTCACCTCCTGCCATGATTCTGAGACCTCCCCAGTCTTGTGGAACTGTAAGTTCAATTAAACTTCTTTTTGTTCTCTGTTTTGGGTATGTCTTTGTCAACAATGGGAAAGCAAACTAATATAGTAAATTGGTACCAGGATCAGGGTGTTGCTGAAAAGATACCTGAAAATGTGGAATCAAATGTGGAACTGGGTGACATGCAGAGTTTGGAACAGTTTGGAGGACTTAGAAGAAGAAAGAAAAATGTGGGAAAGTTTGGAACCTCCTAGAGACTTGTTGAATAGCTTTGACAAAAAATGCTGATAATGATATGAACAATAAGGTCCAGGTTGAGGTGGTCTCAGATGTAGTTCAGGAACTTGTTGGGAACTGGAGCAAAGGAGACTCTTCTTATGTTTTAGCAAAGAGATTGGAGGCATTTTGCCCCACCCTAGAGATTTGTGGAACTTTGAACTAGAGAGAGATGATTTAGGGTATTTGGCGGAAGAAATTTACAATTAGCAAAGCATTCAAAAGATGATGTAGCTGCTGGTAAAACCATTCCATCTTAGAAGGGAAACAGAACATAAAAGTTCAATAAATTTTCAGCCTGACAATGCAGTAGAAAAGAAAACCCCATTTTTTGAGGAGACATTCAAGCCGGCTGTAGAAATTAGTATAAAAAGAAAGGATCGTAATGTTAATTCCCAAGGCCATGGGAAAAAATGTGTCCAGGCCGTGTCAGAAACTTTCACTGCAGCCCGTCCCATTACAGTCCCAGAGACCCAAGAGGAAAAAGTGGTTCGTGGGCCAGGCCCAGTGTCCCTGTGCTTTGGGCTGCCTAGGGACTTGGTGCCCTGTGTCCCAGCCACTGCAGCCAAGGCTGGAAAGGGCCAACATAGAGCTCAGGCTGTGACATTTGAGAGTGGAAGCCTCAAGCCTTGGCAGCTTTCACATGGTATTGAACCTTTAAGTGCACAGAAATCATGAACTGAGGTTTGTGAACCTCCACCTAGATTTCAGAATATGCGTGGAAATTCCTGGATGCCCAGGCAGAAGTTTGCTGCAGGGGTAGGGCCCTTATGGAGAACTTTCACTAGGGCTTTGCAGAAAAGAAATGTGGATTCAAAGCCCCCACAAAGAGTCCCTACTGGGGCACTGCCTAGTAATTAGTTTTAATTATGTAAATATAATTATGCAAATTGAGCATAATTGCATATGAGAAGAGCTGTGAGAAGAGGGCCGCCATCCTTCAGACCACAGAATGGTAGATCCACTGACAGTTTGCACTGTGTGCCTGGAAAAGCCACAGACATTCAACACCAGCCCATGAAAGGAGCCAGGAGGGAGGCTGTATTCTGCAAAGCCACAGGAGCAGAGCTGCCCAAGACCATGGGAATTCACCTTTTACATGAGTGTGACCTGGATGTGAGTCCTGGAGTCAAAGGAGATCATCTTGGAGCTTTAAAATTTACTGCACCACTGGATTTCAGATTTTCATGGACCCTGTCACCCCTTTGTTTTGGCCAATTTCTCCCATTTGGAATGGCTGTATTTACCCAATATCTGTACTCCCATTGTATCTAGGAAGTAACTAACTTGGTTTTGATTTTACAGGCTCATAGGCAGAAGGGATTTGGCTTGTTTCAGATGAGACTTTGGACTGTGGACTTTTGGGTTAATGCTGAAATTAATTATGACTTTTGGGGACTGTTGAGATGGCATGGTTGGTTTTGAAATGTGAGGACATTAGATTTGGAGGGGCGAGGGATAGAATGATACAGTTTGACTGTGCCCCCACACGAATCTCAAATTGAATTGTATCTCCCAGTTTTCCCATATGTTGTGGGAGGGACCCAGGGGAAAGTAATTGAATGACATGGGGCCAGTCTTTCCCATGTTATTCTCATGATAGTGAATAAGTCTCACAAGATCTGATTGGTTTATCAGGGGTTTCTGCTTTTACTTCTTCCTCATTTTTCTCTTCCCGCTGCCATGTAAGATGTACCTTTCGCCTCCCACCATGATCTGAGGCCTCCCCAGTCACGTGGAACTGTAAGTCCAATTAAACCTCATTTGTTCTCAGTTTCAGATATGTCTTTATCAGTTGCATGAAAATGAACTAATACACTATTAAATAATGATGCAAAATATTTTCAAGGTTTTATTATTATCCTACATTAGAAGGAAAAACATACCTTTAACATAAATCACATTTTAGTGGACTAATATTTAATATAAGTCAATGGCACAAATATACAAGACATTTCTGTCCAATATTATTTATTATTTTTTTCAATGTCATATTTGGTTAAAAAGATGTAAAAAAGACATAGTAGTTTAAAAAAAATTTAGCATGAGTTATTAAATTTCAAAGTAAAGGACAATATTTTTCTACCTAATGTTCTTTTATGTGATTTTTTAAAATACAATTAAAAGACTAACAAGGCTACTGAGTAGTTATCTATTTGTTGCTGCAGATAAAAACCATGAAAATAATAAATGCTTTACCTTGAAATATCAGCCAATCTAGGGTTTGTATATTTTATGAATAAATAAACAATTGCCTGATAAGTTAGTCTATTCATGAGTTCATTCATGTATTCAGAAAGGTTAGATGCAATTGCTGTGGACTGAGAAAGGCAAACAACTTTTTTATAGTAAACAATACACAGGTAAATGTCTTTGTCCATTCTTATATCTACTGAATAAACAGTAATATATATTTATATATCATTCTTTATCACTGAATTTGAATTCAAAATGTAAATGAAATTATTTTGTTCTACATTTTATAGTCAATATATTTATAACGTTTTAAACTTTGAATATTTGACAGATGAGTGTTTTAAAATTGAAAGCAGATTTAATTTACTATCTCTATTACTTAGAATATTTTTAAAGTTAAGAAACCAATACAATTTGTGAAGCTGATTTTTAATTATAAGTAGAAACTTTACATGAAATTCAGAAGAATTAAACTTGTTTACATTATAAAAAAAGGTAAAAGTTATTTATGAATTTGCATTTATTTATAATTTGCAAATATGTTATGGGAGGCTCTATACTTTCAAGGATAAAGGAGGGTTTTTTCAAGACCAGAGATTGAGTGAAGTAGTTGATGGTGACTGAATGTTGACAAGGCTTTCACATAAAATTTTAATGGTCTAGAAGCTCATGGAGTGTCATGGCTAAGATTAGACGCAATTCCATGAGCTTCAATGCATGACTGGAGGAGCAGTCAAAGCCAGCAGAGCTAACAGAAAGACAAGTCAAGGGACAAGAGGTGTTCAACACATCCATCGGAAATTTTGGGAAATCACATTCGGAAGCTCATTAAAATTTGATAATGAAATTTAGTACCTGTAGGAAAACCAGCATAACATAGTAAGTCCTTTTACAAAACATGCAAATATTTTTTTACCTCAAATTGAGTACTTTAAATAAGTCTAAAGGATTTGCTTGGAATATAAATTCAAGTTAATGAGTGATTTAATTGGCAAACTTGCTGACTTGGGTCAAAAGATTTTAAAATGTCCGATCTGTTTCTTTACAGATCAAAGATGGCAAAGGATGGAAAGTTTTCAAGAACAATAGCTTAGAAATAGTGCATATGGAATAAAATACTTTTTCAATAGACTCATAAGGTGAAAAGAATTCAAGCTGCTCACCATAAGATCCAGGGGTGAATTCTTTGTTGTAGAAATTGATTAAAATACTATTTTCAATTGACCTTTTGGAGTTACCCAAGGACTCCTGTGTCAAAGCCCCATGTTATCAAACAAAAGTAGCATATGCTATTGAGGAAAATCACTTAAATGTTATCAAAGCAAGGCCAAACCACACAGTTATGATAGCTAACATCACCAGCTTAACTTGAATTAGAATAAAAATCAGCATGAAATTTCTGATTGTTTGGTTCTTAAATAGGCAGTGAGAAAACTAAATCAAAACAGGGCCAAATGAAATGCAGAAGTGGAAGATTTACTACTGGTTAAAGAAAAGGTTAAACTGTGAACAAGGAGACTCCATGAGTTACATAATTAAAGTAATACACAAATGAGTGCCATTACATTTTCTATTACTTTCACTCAAGAGATTAATAAATTCCACAGCAGGATGGCCTGGCAGTTATCAAATGAAATAGAAATATCCAGAGGCAGAGAGCAGAGGCACACCACTGCTTCAGCCAACAATAAAGAGATTATTACAATTGATGTGAGCAAATTCAGAAAGCATACTCTGAGAAATTATCAAAAGCTGTAAAATATTAGTGGATTTTCATCTTTGTGTTTAATAAATAATTGGAATTTCCAGCATTGCTGTTGAATGCTAGTTTCAGAGTAAAATCATTTAAACAACTTTAGCATAAAATCATAAAGACATTTCTACAGGCTTCCGTGGAATGGCATTCAACTGGCAATACAGAATAAAGAACAGGGGTATTTAAGGTTAACACCAAAATTAAAATCTGTGACTAACTGAAAAAATTCTGCAAAAGAAACCAAGAGGAAAAGGGGGCTAGCGATAATAATTTCAACATTGTTGTTAAAAGAAAAAAAAAATCGCGAATTTTATTATGAGAACTTTTCTATTATGTTCTTTTATAATTACTTTAACAAAAAAATATTTAAACTGGTGGTAAAACTACCCTACCCCAGTTTTAAATTAATGCTAGTATTAAATTACATGGGAAAATGATGAATAGAATCTGAAAATTTCTATGAGCTTATAGCACTATAAGTTTGCATTTACAAAAAAAATGCAAAACAACTGATAATACTTCAATAATTAAGATAGAATATGTACTTTATTTATTTTTATTTTTGTGCATGTAAACAAAGGACACTTATTTGTCTTTTATACAAGTGTTAAAGATATTCATTTTGAGCAAGAAAATCATATACAGTAGACTTGTTATATGTGGTAAGATCAAATATATATAGTATTCCAAGAAGTGTGTGTGGGAGGGGTCTTCATTTTTTAAAGTTTGTGTATTCAGACTTAGTTACTTAGTTATATCTGAAAAGTAAAGTTTGAAATGTAGTATGGAGTAATATTGGAAAAAGAAGTCCTTTTTGTATGTGCTTTTACAACTGCCGTTAAGACATTACAAGCAGATTAGAATTGAAAAATATTCTGCCTGACATTGAACAATGTTGATTATAATAGTATCACATTCTCATTGAAAAACATTGTAAAGAGAGGAATATCACAATATAATTCCATAATTTAGAGAAGTAGGATTATATGTTGTCTTACTCCATTCTGGCTGCTATAAGAAAATACCATAAACTGTGTGGCTTGTAAACAACAGAAATTTACTTCTCACATTTCTGGAGTTAGAAAGCACGAAATCAAGGTGCAGGCAGATATAGTGTCTGGAAATGGCTGGTATCCTCATGGATACCTTCTCATTGTAACCTCAAATGGCCAAAGGGGCAGGGCTGATCTCTGGGGCTTCGTTTTATCAAGGAAGGTAATCCCATTCACTGGGGCTCAGCTCTCATGACCTAATCATGTCCCAAGGGTCTTATTTCTTAATACCATCACATTGGTGATTAGGTTTCCACATACAAATTTGGGGTGGATACATTCAGACCATAGCACAGGCTGTCTTCATTTTATACTTTATTTCACAATGATTGGCTGAACAATGGCTCCCCAAAGATGTTCACATCCTAATCCTCAAATCCTTGAATGTTGCCTTACCTGGTAAAAAGAACCTTGCAAATGTGATTAAGAATCTTGTGTTGGCATCCTATTAGCCTGTGTTATCCAGGTGGACCCAAAGTAATAAGAGAGTTCTTATTAGAGGGAGGTAGGATGATCAAAGTGAGAAATAGAAAATGTGACAGTGGAAACCAGAGGATGACACAATTCAAGGAAGGGGCCGAGAGCCAAGCAATGCAGACACTCTTCAGAAATTAAAAAAAAACAAGAAATTCTTCTGATCTCTGCAGAAGGAACACAGCCTTGCCAACACCTTGATGCTAGACTTCTGACTCCAGAACTATAAGAAACATTTATTGAGCATGGCATTAAATATTAGATAATATCTCATTCTCTTGATACATTATAATTTGTAAAATAATTTCACATTTTTGGACATTTGGGTTGCTTCCAAAATTTTGTTTCCTAAAAAGTCTGTGACAACATTAATTATTTACTGAGGACAGACATTTCGAAAAGGAATTTCTAAATAAAAGTGAGAAGCATTTTCAAGCACAATATATTTTGACAAATTGCTTTTAAGGGAGTTTGGGCCTGTTTCCTCAGCTTATTTTATTATATCTTCATTAGCACTGAGTATTAGTTCTGATATTACATAAAAATGTCCTAAGTGAAAAAAATACATATTATGTTATTGCTTTAAATTTGCATTCCTGTGTATTGGTGAAAATGTTTCTTTCTTTTTTCTTTTTTTAACCAAATGTACATTACCCTTTGTATGTTCCATTTTGAATGACCTGCTCATCTTCTCATACTGAGTACTATTTTTATAATAATGTGTAAGAATTTTTATATAACAAGGTATGTAATATTTCTTTCATCTCTATTGCAAGCTTCTAAATTTAATTTTGTTTTGGTACTTGAATAGCAAGAATCTTTTAAATATTATATAATCAAATTTGCCAGCATTTCTTTTCATGAGTACTAAAAACATTTACTATTTCCTATCTAGGGAGCAATTAAATAGAGCCCAACGTCATCACCTTTACCTTTTAATTTTCAACAGTTAATTTTGAAATTTAGTTGAGTGATTGAAGTGACTAGATACTCTGTGTGTTTCTAAATGGTCACTTTTTCTTAACAACCTTTGTTATTTTTATCTATTCCACATTGAATTATAATGTGTCATTTGTGATAATACTATCAATTATTTTTATTGTAATTTTGTAATACTATGTGATATGTGGTAAATAATATTTTGCCTTAATATTCAAATATTAGATAATTTCTTACCTATTATAGGCCAGTTTTTGTTCCTGAGAATATTTAGAATTTATACATTATCGTCACATACACACACACACACACACACACATATTTTGATTGAGATTTTGGTTAGACACATGGTGTACTTTGAGAAGACAAGACATTTTAGATATTCAAAGTTTCCAAAGGATAAATTTTAAAAATTGGATGCAGTCATTTCTTCCAGAACTTTGGGAGGCCGAGGCGGGCAGATCACGAGGTCAGGAGATCAAGACCATCCTGGCTAACACGGTGAAACCTTGTCTCTACTAAAAATACAAAAATATAGCCAGACGTGGTGGCAATGCCAGTGGTCCCAGCTACTCGGGAGGCTGAGGCAGGAGAATGGCCTGAACCCGGGAGGCTGAGCTTGCAGTGAGCTGAGATCACACCACTACACTCCTGCCTGGGTGACAGAGCGAGACTCCGACTCAAAAAAACAAAACAAAACAGAATTATTTCTAATGTTTTGTTTATTACTTTGATTTATTTTCTTTCTGAAATGATTATTTTAATTATAAAATAATATAAACAGGTATAAACAAAATCCTTTTTTTGTATTTTTAAAAACAGCAATTTTGCTTAACTCTTAATAAATCTGATTTTTCCAATGATTTCTAAGTATATAATTATATAATTTGCCAACAGTGATATTATTATTCTACTCCATTATTTCTATTTTATAAAGTATTACATTGTCCAGAACTTTCAGAATGATGCTAAGTAATAATGATGACTTCTGGGTATTTTTATTAAAAAAAAAAAAGACTGAAGCATGGAAATGTTTATAGCATCAAATGACTTCTTGTCCCCTAGTCCTTGCTTTAGTTCCATATCCAGTATTTTAGGAACTGGTAGTCATCACTGTTCATCAAAACAATTATCTTAGTTTTCTCACCTCGTTTTTATATGCCATAATGCTTAAACTAGATCCTCCAAACATAATGCTAAATAATAAAGATGAGAGGGAGCATTTTCAATAGTAATAAAAATAATAATAAAGATCCATCTTTAGTGAATTCTGGCTGTTGGTTTAAGATATATCACCTGCCATCCCACTATAAATCCTGAAAGCAGTACTGAAGATCATAATTTTAATGCCCTTTTCAGCTCCTATTAATTAATTTAAGGATATTAATTTGGAATGATTAATATGTTGCATAATATGAATGTTAGTCATATTTGCAAGTATTTTGTCTGCTGATATATACAGTATAAATATTTGAAATTATAATTTAAATTTTACTTCTAAGTGAATGGTTACATAGTTCTAAAGAGTTTTTTTCTTTAATGAGTGGGATTTTTTAGACTTTTGTTGTGTTAGAACTTCAAAAACTTGTTTCTAGATTCATTGCATTGTGTTTAAATTAATATTATAAGAATCATTTCAAGGTTTTGACAGAATTATTAGTAGTTTTTTTTTAGATGGTAGAAAATGAGAAATGGTCACTATAAAGATGAGAGTGTTAACTTTATGTCTTAAGTAGGCTACTTCATACTACTAAAACTACTATATATTTACTTGCTTCTTGCTTTCTTTGTCTCTATTTGACCCAAAAGGTTTGTTACAATATGTTGTAATAATAGAATTTCTATCCATTTTTCTTTGTATTTCTAAACTTTTTATTTCTGCATTTGATACCATTATTGTGTATATGAAGATCCACAGTTCATACATTTGTAACAGTAAATTTTTTATCAATATAAAATGCCCCTGTTTTCTTGAGGTCTACTTTGTTGGAAATTCATATTGCCAACACTACCTTATTTATTCATTTGCTTGTCACATATTTGTGCTTAAATTGTAATTATATTCCAAGCATACAAAATTTGAAAATATTTTATTAAGTAGTAAAATAATATAAAATTCAATACAAATATTTTCATTATATTTTCAAAAGTTACAGTTCTGAAATCTTCAACAGGATTTATTAAAACTAATAGGCAAATACTTAATATAATAAGATCAATAATTAAATAATGCTGAAACATTTATTTTTAAATTTTACTTAGATTTTAAAAATGTTTAAAAATAAAATTATTCACAATTCTAGCATTCAATATTCATCTGACTGTAATTGTGAAAAATAAGTATCCTGCTTCTTGTAGTTATTTAAGATGTACATATATGCATATTTAGGAATAATACGAATTGTGTTAATATTGTAAAGTATTTCTCATCCTCCATGTACATCAGTTGTAGTGTGCCACTGGCTGCTACCCACATATCATGTTTGCATATTAAAATCAAACACAAAGAAAAGCAAGTCAATGGTCAGCTAAATTCACTTGGAAATCATATTTAACTGTTTGAGAATCTATTGCATTTATGCCTTCTGAGAGAAAGGATTTTATATTTATTTTGTGTTTTTCATTTCCACTCTCACAAACCTCCATGACATTTTGATTGGGACACTTTTTGTTTTGAGGACTTGGGGACAAAATATGTGGAGAAACATTTATCTTGGACGTACTTGAATAGCGTTCATCATGAGAGTGAGTTTCTAAGATTACAAGATTGTCCTCTGTCTATGCTGAGTGCCAGAACTGGAGTGAGAGAGCACTCGTGTGTTCCATAATAAATTTTTTGAGTGTGTCTGTTTGTGACGCCTTAGGCTTTCTAAAGTTCAGACTCTGAGCAGGGGTCCCTTGGGAACTAATGTGTGTTGGCTTGGGAGCCTGTACAGGATACTGAGTGAGACACAGACATCTTACCTTCTTTCAAACCATAAATTGCTTTGTTTCATACCTATGAAGATGCATATACTATTCCTCTAGTTTTTTAAAAAAAATCTTAGTCAAAGAACATATCATTTGCCATATTAATCATTTTTAAGTGTACAGTGCAATAAAGCTAGCTTTATGCATATTGTTGCACAACAGATCTGTAGAACTTCAACTTGCAAAACTGAAACTTTGCATTCATTTTGTTTCTCTTTCTAAGAATTTGAATACTTTACATACTTCATGTAGGTAGAATCATGCATATTTGTCTTTTTATAACTGGCCCTTCTCTCAGCATAATGTTCCTAATATTTAGCCATATTGTAGCTTATGACAGGATTTCCTTCTTTTCTATGCCAAATCGTATTCCATTTTACGTATATATCACATTGTCTTTAACCGTAATATTTAGGTTGCTTCCACGTATTGACTATTGCGTATAAAGCTGCAATAAATATGGATGTTCAATATCTCTTTGAGACCCTGTTTCCATTTTTTGATTAAATACTCAGAAGTAGGACTGCTAAATCATACGGTAGTTATATTTTAAATTTTTTGAGGAAACTCCATACTATTTTCTATAGCCACTACACTAGTTTACATTCTTACCAACAGTGCACAAAGGTTCCAGTTTCTCCGCAGCCTCACCAATGCTTGTTATGTTGTTTTTCAGACAGTTGCCATCCTAATGAGTGTGAGATCCCATCTCATTATGGTTTTGATTTGCGTTTCCCCCATTATTAGTGTCATTGTGCATCTTTTCCTATGCTTGTTGAACATTAGTAAAGTGGGACATCTTTATCCTTTGCATGTGGATATCCAGTTTCCCCAACACCATTTGTTGAAGAGTTTGTCCTTTCTCCCATTGTGTAGCCTTGGCACCTTTGTGAAAGATTATTTGACCATGTTAAGTGAGAGTTTATTTCTGGGCTCTCTTTCCTATTCCACTTGTCTGCATACCTGGATTTTGCCACTCCCACAATGTTTTCATTACTGTCGTACATGAAGTTAGTATTTTTTCTATTTCTGAAAAAAAAATGCTATTAGGATTTTGATAGGGATTGCATTGAAGTTATAAGTATGGGCATTTTGAGAATATTAAGTTTTCTAATCCACGAACACAAATGTCTTTCTATTTATTTGTACCTTTAATTATTTCATCTATGTTTTGTACTTTTCGGTGCACAAATCTTCTGCCTCCTTGATTAAGTTTATTCCTAAGTATTTTATTTTTTCATGCTACAGTCAGTGATATTGTTTTCTTTTATTTACTTTTAATATTTTTCACTGTTAATGTAAGACATTACTGACTTTGGAGTGTTAATACTGTATCCTGGAAATTTGTTGAAGTAGTTAATTAGTTCTAACAGTATTTTTGTGGAATTCTTACGGTTTTCTATATATTAGACATGTCATCTATCAACAGGGATAATTTTACTTTTTCCTTCTGTACTTGGATGACTTTTATTTCTTTTTCTTCCCTGATTACTCAGGCTAGGACTTCCAGTACCATGTTGAATAGATAGTTACCATTTGCATGGAGTATTTTTTACCATACTTTTACTTTCTGCCTTTTTTTTTTTTTTTTTCAGAGTCTTTTTCTTGTCACCCAGGCTGGAGTGCAATGGCATGATCTCAGCTCACTGCAACCTCCACCTCCCGGGTTCCAGCAATTCTCCTGCCACAGCCTCCCGAGTAGCTAGGATTACAGGCACGTGCCACCACACCCAACTAATTTTTGTATTTTTAGTAGAGACAGGATTTCACCATGTTGACCAGGCTGGTCTCAAACTCCTGACCTCAAGTGATTCACCCGCCTCAGCCTCCAAAAGTGCTGGAATTACAGGCATGAGCCACTGCACCCAGACTGCCTACATGTGTTCTTATATCTAAAGTGATTCTCAATTTGGGAGGCCAAGGCAGGAGCACTGCTTGAGCCCAGTGGTTGGAGAAAAGCCTTGGCAACACAGGGAGACCCTGTCTCTAAAAGAAAAAAAAACAAATAAATAAAGTAATCTCTTGTAGACAGCACATAGCTGGATATTGCTTTTAACCCTTCAATCATTCTTAATCTTTTGAGTGTGGTATTTACATTTAAAATAATTACTGATAGGGATGAACTTATTATTCCCCTCCTTTGTTTTCTGTGTGTCGTATAGTTATTTTCTCAATTTGTTTTACTGCCGTTTTTTGTGTCTTATTGATTTTTCTGTAGAGACAGGCTTTGATTACTTTGTCAGGCTTTTTTATTTTTGGTGTGCATCTTTTATGGGTATTTTATTCATGGTACTATGGGGAGTACATAAAACACCTTATAGTCATAACAATCTATTTTAAACTGATAACAACTTAAGTTTAACTGCATACCAAAATTCTACTCCTTTATGTCTCCCTCCCACACTTCATGTTATCAAAGTCACAGTTATATCGTTTTATATTTTGTATTCATTAGCATAATTTTATAATTATATTTTTCATGCCTTCATTTTAAAATTCTACACCTGAATTAAAACTGATTTACCTGCCACCCTTACAGTATTACATGATTCTGTACCATGTATATATTTACCTCTACAAGAAAACTTTCCATTTTTGTGTACTTTTTTATTGCTGTCTAGTGTCCTTACGTTTTAACTTGAAGGAATCTCTTATCAGTTCTTATAAGGCATATCTAATGGTGATGAACTTCTTCAGCATTTGTTTGTCTGGGAAATTATTTCTCCTTCTGCTTTGAACAACACTTTTTCCAGATTTAATATTTTTGGTTAGGCTTTTTTTATTTCAGGAGTTTACATATGGCCAACCCTGACATTATTGGGTTGAAAACATTTGCTCAGCCCACACTAATAAAAGTGGCTAAAGAGCTTCTGCATGGCAAAAGAAACTACCATCAGAGTGAACAGGCAACCTACAGAATGGGAGAAAATTTTTGCAATCTACCCATCTGACAAAGGGCTAATATCCAGAATCTACAAAGAACTTAAACAAATTTACAAGAAAAAAACAAAAAACCACATCCAAAAGTGGGCAAAGTATATGAACAGACACTTCTCAAAGTGCAGCCAACAGACACATGAGAAAAATGTTCATCATCACTGGTCATCAGAGAAATGCAAATCAAAACCACAATGAGATACCATCTCACACCAGTTAGAATGGCAATCATTAAAAAGTCAGGAAACAACAGATGTTGGAGAGGATGTGGAGAAATAGGAACACTTTTACACTGTTGGTGGGACTGTTAATTAGTTCAACCATTGTGGAAGAACGTGTGGTGATTCCTCAAGGTTCTAGAACTAGAAATACCATTTGACCCAGTCATCCCATTTCTGGGTATATACCCAAAGGATTATAAATCATGCTGCTATAAAGACACAGGCACACGTATGTTTATTGTGGCACTACTCACAATAGCAAAGACTTGGAACCAACACAAATATCCATCAATGATAGACTGGATTAAGAAAATGTGGCACATATACACCATGGGATACCATGCAGCCATAAAAAAGAATGAGTTCGTGTCCTTTGCAGGAACGTGGATGCAGCTGGAAACCATCATTCTGAACAAACTATCACAAGGTCAGAAAACCAAACACCGCATGTTCTCACTCATAGGTAGGAAGTGAACAATGAGATCACTTGGACACAGGGTGGGGAACATCACACATGGGGGCCTGTTGGGTGTTGGGGGGCTGGGGGAGGGATAGAATTAGGAGAAATACCTAACGTAAATGATGAGCTGATGGGTACAGCAAACCAACATGACACATGCATACCTATGTAACAAACCTGAACGTTGTGCACATCTATCCTAGAACTTAAAGTACTAGGAGCAAAAATTCAGTGGACTATTAAGAGAAAAGAAAGATAAGAAGAGAGAAGAAAGAACAAATCCGTCTGATGAATTTCTCATCCATGTAATACCTGCATATAGCTCGCAAATAGACATGCCAAGATTGTTCCTGGAGCCTATACTAATTGACCCGAATTTTAAAGGATTTCTCTTCCTTGAAACCAAATGATTTCTGAACAAGAAAGTTATTTAATTTTAACTAATTTTAAATAGAATATATGTTAATTCTAAATTATCTTAAATATTTTCTAAATTAACATAAGTGTAAGAAAGTACAAAACATAGCATAAGTTGATCACATGGTCTTCTACATCATCTTCAATCTTGTTTTTGATGTGTTTGCACAGTGACTCTTTGAACTTTTTCAGTTATTAGGGGGTATTTTGTTTAATAAACTTCTTGGAAGAAGATGCTTCTACTGCCAACTTCCCCATCCTAATTCTCTCTGTCATTCATGGTGACTTGAAGGAGGAACACTTTACTTTTTCTTTTTTGTAAAATTACATGGCTTTTTGACCAATTTTTACAGTTTTTAGGAAGTCGATTATAAACAAAAATATCATAAAAATCTTCACTTTATTTAGTTCCCTGCTTTACAAAACAAGAGCATAGTGTGAGCTTTTCACTGAGTGCTTTTCCAACAATAGTGAGAAGCAGATACAGAAACCAACTGAAAAATGTTTTATACTTTCTTATGACTTTCTGTCATAAAACTATAAAGGCAAACTTGAGAAGATATGACCGGAGAATACAATGACTTAAGAAAGAAAATTTGAAAATCAATTGGCTCTATGAGGTAACTTCTCTGAATTCCATAATGTGGCAATTTCTAAAATGAAAACGTTTTTTCTTGTGTGCGCAAATTTTATTGATTCTCTAAACTCCCATAGCAGAAGCTATAAAAGAGAACACAGAAAACCAAAAAGGTATACAGCACAAAATATTAATACAGTAATTTATTATATTTTTTATTATTCCTTCAGTACTCTAAGTACTTTTTAGGCAATATTTAAATCTTATATCATTGTGAGAAGGGCTACTGGGCTAGTCATTAAAATGTAATATTTAGTTATGGACACTATAAGAAATCTTGGCTAAAATTCTTCCATAATTTTATATTAATTCAATTGAACACGGTGTATTGTCAAAGACTATATTGCCTCAATATTCTCTACCGGAAGATAAAGTAAAAAGAGGGAAATAAATAAATAATAGAGTATTGCTTCATTTTGTGCAAAGATTTAATATAAGTACCAAGGCCCGTGACTTGGTAACTGAAATGATAATCTTTTTTTATGACTACTTTTCTATATCTACTATCCAGTTATCATTAAGCAAGTGATTCGTAATCTTTTGGGAGTTGGAAAACAGAGCATTTGATAAACAACAGATGATCTTCTGATAAGAAGACAATTTATGCATTTATATACAACGTAATATATCAAATTTCGGGGAATAAAGAAACTTCGAAACCTAACCCTGTATTCTCCAAGCTTTTGAACTCTATTCAGTACCTCAATAAGTTTAGGCAGCCATAATTTCTTTTATATCCCCACATTTCTTTTCATGGTAAAACATGAATGTTTCCTAGGATCCTGATAATGGAAACCTATACACTTGACCCTTGAACAATATGGATTTCAATTGTGGGGGTCCACCTATATCTAGATTTTCTCCCACCTCTGCCACCCCGAGATGGTAAAAGCCAACTCCTCCTCTGCCTCCTCCTTTTCAGCCTACTCAACATAAAGACAATGAGAATGAAGACCTTTCTAATGATCCATTTCCATGTAATGAATAGTAAATGTATTTTCTTTTCATAATTTCCTTAATAGGATTTTATTTTATCTAGCTTACTTTATTGCAAGAATATAGTATGTAGTACATATAAAGAATATGTGTTAATCAACTATTCATCTTACCAGTAAAGCTTCTAGTAGGCTAGTAGTAGTTAAGTTTTTGTGGAATCAAAAGTTATATGTGAATTTTTGACTGCATCATGAGGGTCAGTACTCGTAAACTCCACATTGTTTAAGGATCAGCTGTATTTCCGGAGTTTGAATGGTATTTAATGTATCAAATACGTGGGCTTGTTTATTTGTTTTTCTGTCTCACTCTGGAGGTATATGTCTCTAAACAGAAAATATTAGCTGTTGGGGAAGTAAATCAATGGCACATATTTCCTATAAAGTAACAACTATAATTAGTTAACTAGAGAGTTACACATAGCTATTGGGAGAGCTATGGCAAGAACCCTACTTGGTTAGAAATAATCTTGTAGAAATTAGCTTTAATTTAAGTCTGCATAATACCATGTAATTAATAAAGGACTCTTATACTCAGTTAATTTATTTATTTGTTTTGGCTCTTGTAAAAAATGGTTAGGTAGTGAGACATGTATTATCATTGGCCTCATTTTGTGAAAGAGAAAAGTATGAATCATGAGGTTAAATAACTCATCCAAGGTGATTCCAAAATAATCTTTAGGACATGAACTTGAATTCTCCTCTCTCATATCAGGCAAAATAGGGTCAATTTAAATGAATGAATGAATGAATAATGTGACAGCACTTTGAATTTACTACATATCTTTTCTAATTTCTTGAACGGCTATTGTAGTGTCATTCATTCCTTGATTCACCTGTAGGTATTGATTGGTTTTCTGGTCTTGTGGCCTGGTTCAGATGCTGTTTGCACACAGAACAGTCCCTGTTTGATTACAGTTTATGATAAGCAGTGGGCTGTAGCATCATATTGTTTGTCTGCTATGACTCATTTAAGGGCAACCTACCAGAAAAATTGATATTTTTGCTATGCAAACTAAGATCTTATATGAGTTGTTTAAAATATATAACCATTTCAGATGTGATCATACTTTGACTTGGAGCAAAGATAATGTACTTATTAGGAAATATTGTGTAAATAATTTTTCTGTAATGATGATTAAGTACACTGATTTTCCCATGTTCTCTCATCAGTAGCTTATGAGAGGGTTTTCCCTGTGATTGACTTGCAGAATGAAGTCAGTCAGCTCAGTTATGAAGGTGTAAAAAAAATGGAAACACATTGTGTTAAACTGGCTGGAACTTGTTCAACTGTCAAAAATTTCTCAAGGACTATCATCTTGGACAGAAGGATCAATTAGTTATTTCTCAGGTGTTGCAACCCATTGAAAATTTGGAACTGCTTAGGGGTCTTGTTTAGTGTTTTCAGGTCGGGAAGGGAAGCAGCAGCAACAAACCTGCTACTGAGAACCAGGGAGTAGATTCACATTCTATCAATTCTACAACTCCAGAACAAGTGTTGCATAGATGAGGTTCATTGCTAAAGATGCACAAATCAAGTTCTAAGGCAAGTATGAATTAGGTTGATAGAGTTCTGCTTTGCCAATCAACTTCAAAGACTTGAAGAATGAAGTCCAAATTAATTGATAAGTTTTTCTTCTTTAATGTACAATACATTGTCTACATTGTCCTTCCAACTTCACCTTGAATTGATGAAAATTGAGATTTTTTTCTTAAGTTTTAAAAGTTTAGTGAGCTGCTGTTACTTACCTTTGTGTACATGTAAGAATAAAATCTTAAGAATCAAGAATTAAGAAGCAAAAGTATATGCTTTTCACAATTGAATTAAAATTATTTGGGCCTAAAGCCAAGACATTTTCTTAGACTTGTTTTAAGTGCTTTAACCACTTGGAATTCTTTTAAAAGTACTGTCTAATTCATCTTTTTGAAATGATGGCTTTGCCTTTTAATGAGAAATCTACATTTCTTTCTTAAATAGGAAACATAGTGTCCTTGGCTTAGTTCTCTAAAGACATAGAAGTACACTTTTATGTGTAGCAAAGACACAGCTTGTGGCAAATTTATTTCAGGCATGTCAGACTGAAAATCTGTTTCTACAACAAAACAGGCTTCCCTTGAGTTTACTAAGCCATGTTCTTCAAGTAAATGAGATACTTTATGGATGTATAACCTGAATGTCCCTACCAAGGAGTTACTCTTTGATTTATTATTCTAAGAGAACAATCTGAACACTAATCCCCACAGCTGCTAGAAGTCTTTGTCATCCCTCACCCATATTCCTGAGAACATGGGGTCCTGGTAGCCATCATGGTTTCTCTATCTGGGTTCACCCAGGCTCATCTGTTCTTTCCTTCTACCTATTGCTAGAATCTGCTTGGTTTTATCCACATTACTCCTAAGGTGAACATACTCATCCCCCTTTTATTTTGCAAAGCACTATTACTAAAAATATTTGTTATATATAAAAGAACTTTACTGAAGTTTGAGGGGAACAGAGAGTTATAGAACAAAACATGAAAAAATTTAAATTGGTGATCAGACCCTGTATTCCTATTCAACCATCTGCTCCATAAGGAGTCCATTCCTAGCCATCTGCCCACAGTCTAGTCCTGAAACCAGGCTGCTAGAATCCAGGTTCTCCTAACTAACAATATTTTCCTAATCTCTTCTCTTTTCCTGAGTTCCAGCTTACTGACCCTTGATCCCAGTGGCCTTCAAAGGTAAAGTATATTTTACCTAGAGACTGTGGCTTTCCAGGCTTTCCAGGCTTTCCCTGTAGCACAGGGTTACATATAAAGCTATTAAATCACATCTATTAACTACATTGTTTAGATCTTCTGTGACTTAACTAAATTTTGGGGTTTTTCTGATCCACAATTTTCTGAGATAACTAGGTTAAAAATTCCTAAGCATGAATGTGAATTACACAATCTCTCCTACTAATTCTATCAATTTTGTCTTGCATAATTTTAAACAATATTATAAAGACCATAGGTGTTTGTGGTTGAGGTATCTCCTTATTGTTGTTTTTTACTATCTGATTGTGTGCCTTTTCTCTTTATTAATATTTTGCCTTAAATTATTTTTTATGATATTAAAATTGTAACATCCATTTTCTGTTGGGTAACACTTGTGAGGTATAGTTGTTTTTTGTCTAATGAATTTTTCATGTAGAGTTGATTACTAGAATTTTAAAATTGTATGTTCTTTGTCTTTTCATAGGTGAATTAAATATGTTTATATTTATTTTGGTTACTAATTTGGTTGGGCATATTTCAGTCAAATATTTTTGAGGTTTCCATTTGTCACGTATTTTTTTATTCCATTATTTTATTTTTTACATTTGGGTAGATTTCAAACATTCTTTGTTATCTGTTTGTCTCTTTATTATAAACCACAAACTTTATTTTTAGTCTTCAATGTGTATTCGTACACTTTTAACACAGAGATCAAACTTTATAAGTCTGAGATAATTCTAAATTGATTCAGTATTTATATCCTCACAGAAAACCCACCAAACCAAAACAAGACACTCTTTGAAAAAAAACCTACTGAAATACCCCAGCTATTTTTCTTTTTATAGTCTACAATTTTAATTCCAACTGTTTTCAAGAATAGAAATTGAATGGTATATTGTTACAATCACAAAAATAAACTGAGTATATTTATTTCCTCTCTAATATCCATACCAATACACTTAAGAGTGTGTTTGAAAGCCTAAACAGTTAGGCCTAGGTCTTTACAAAATAAAGGTAATTTAGCCCCTCAAGACACAGTTAGATGTCCAGTTATCCCAAATGTACTACAATCAGCACATGGCATTACTCACAGTGACGGATACTAAGGTTATTCCATCATAATAAAACTGAAGTTTATCACTCTTCTGCAATGTGTGAGAGTGAATCCATGTAACACTTCTGGCATCCATCCTATGACTATAAAAGATGTCACCCTTACAAAGAACCCATATTTAGGATGAAGCCAACTTTGTGGATAGTAAAAATAAGAAATAAAGGGGAAATAGATATTTGCTTGGATCTGTTGTAAAGCCACTGGATCAACCTGCTCAGATATTTCTATTTCTCAGAACTTTCCAGTTATTTGACACAGAGAATTCTTTTATTATTTCTGAAATAGTTTGACTCAGAAGTCTGTTACTTACAACATAACAGATGCAATAGTTAAATTTACCAATGTTTCTTACATATTTCTCAGATCCTTCTGTTTCTTGTGTTCTTCTTTGGAGTAACTATTTCTTCATGTTGAAATGGATCCTTCAAGACTTCTTTTATGAAGGGCATATGGGACATAAATACTCTTATTTGTATTTTTTCCTGAAGAAAAATCATTATTTCACCCTCACACGTAAACAAGAGTTTGACTGAAGACTGGTTATTTTTCTTCATTCCGGACATAACTGCTTTGTTCTGGTGGACGTTGTTTCTGATGAAAAGTTTTCTGTTACTCTAGCTGTCATTGAATTGTGAGTACTTTTCCTTTTGTAATTTTTAGGGTTTTTTTTTTTTTCCTTTCACTTTTGTTATTCTGCAGTTTCACTGGGGTAAATTTAAATGTGTCTTTATTTTCTTAATTACAGGGCATGTTTTCAACCTGAAATACCCTCTTTTACTTTTTGTGCAATTTTCACCCATTATTTCTTCACATATTTGTTCTCCTGGATTCTCCCTATATCCTGTTTCTGGGAATTTATTTAGACATATGTTCAAGCCTCAATCTATTATAATTTTATATTTATATAAAATTCATATATATATTTAAATTTATATATTTAATATTTATTTATATATTTAATTATATAATTTATATATTTAATATATATTTAATTATATATAATATATATTTAAATATATGTGAATTTTATATAATTATATAAATATATTATATAAATATATAAATATATATTGTATAAATTATATAAATATATATAATATACTTAAATATATATTTTATATATATTTATAATTTTATGTTTTTGTATCCATCTCTTTATATCACTTTCTGGACAAATTCTTATGTGCTATTTCTCATATGACAATTTCCTTTTTTGACTATGTTTTATCTCACTCTGCTGTCTAGTAAAGTAGATACCAAGCATGTGTTCTTATTTAAACATATTTAAATTAATTATAATTAAGTGAAATTAAAACTTCAGTTGCTCAGTCCCAATGGATACATTTCAATTGCACACTACCTAGAAGTGATTGATGACGACCATATTAGACAGTGCAGATACAGAATCGTTCCATCATTGCAGAAAGTTCTGTTGGACAAGGCTAGAGGGTACTTTCTATTTGATTATTTAAATTTGCTTACAAAAATGTTTATATTTCATGTTTCTAATTGGTTTTTTTCCTTATACATCTGGCTTTGACTGATTTCTTCCTCAGTTTTCTGAAAATGACTCATTTCTTTTACAGATGTCATTTTTATCTCTTTAATGACTTTAAAAATACCTTAAAGCTATTGTTTCAAAGATATTATTTTCACATTGGTGAGATTATTAATTTTATTGGCTCCAGTGTTTAGTGTTGTTTTATTTTGTTTTTCAGGTGCTTTATACTATTCACTTGGTGACTCATCTTGAAGGCTTAATTCTAGTTTGTTGTGTTTCTGTTTCCTCTCTCATGTCCTCTCATTGTATTTTCTTCCACCTGCCCAATCTCCAGCTCAGGCAATAATTTATAAGATTCTTGGTGCCTGTCCCATGGATACAGTAGGGATATCTCCTATCCACTTCTGGATCCAGCAATTCAGTTGGCATACATCCTGATTGATCATCTGTCTCCATGCATGCTGCCAAATTGAGTTCACAGGTCATAGCTACAGAGAATAATTATAGTTATGCTCAGAGTCTTTTAAGGATGGAGAAAGTCCATTTCAGTCACAGATTTCATATTGCGAACCTGGTCCTTTCCTCTCCAAATCATCTCTGGAGAGCTCTTGGGGCCCAGTTATTCTGGAAGGGCCAAACATCCAGCATCTTCTGCCTGTTACTGAATTTAATGCTAAACATATCAGAGGCTTTAGTGCCTGATTTATAATTTCTGACCTACAGTGATTTATTTTTCTTCTGGGTTTTCGACATAGCTATACCTCTTTAATTTTCAAAAAAAAAAAAAAATGCACTGTTAGTATCATTTGGGATGAATATATACATTTGTAAACTCAAGACCATCTTGATTAGAAGCCTAATGTTTCTCTTCTATTTTGGGAAATTCATTATTTCTTTGACATAATCTTGTTTCTCATATTTCTCTTCTCCTATTTGGAACTCTTTAATGTCTTGGGTTTAACATTTCACTGTCATGGTTTATGCTTTCATTTTTGCTTTTCTTTGGTTTTATTAGGTCATACTCTGATATGGTTTGGCTGTGTTCTCACCCAAATCTTATCTTGAATTGTAGTTCCCATAAACCCTACGTGTCATGGGAGGGGCCAGGTGGGAGCTAATTGAATCATGGGGGCAGTTGCCTCCATAATGTTCTCATGATACTGAGTGAGTTTTTACGAGATCTGATGGTTTTATCAGGGGCTTTCCTCCCTTTTGCTTGGCGCTTCTCCTTGCTGCCACCATGTCAAGAAGGATGTGTTTGCTTCCCTTTCCAAAATGATTGTAGGTTTCTTGAGGCTTCCCCAGCCATGCTGAACTTGTGAGTCAATTAAAACTCTTTCCTTTATAAATTACCCAGTCTCGGGTATGTCTTTATTAGCAGCATGAGAATGGACTAATACATACTCTGTGGAAATTATTGAATCTTATTCCTTTTTAAAATGTTGGTGATCATATAGAATCCATATATGGGATACATATGACATATATAATATGTTTTTGTAAAATTTCTGCCTTGTCCTTTTCCTTTTCATTTATCATCCCATTGTTGTTTATAGAAACCATATATTTTTTAATCTTTTAAAAAAGTTTTAATATATATGTCTATACATATATATTTTTTTCTGCTTTTTGAATTACGTGTGTTTTATTTTCTCTGGTTTTATATCCAGTTGTCACTTTTCTTCATGCTACTAGTTTTTCTCAAATGGTTGTGACATTTGGTAGTGTTTTCATATTTTAGAATGACTAAATGGTATTTTAAATAGCAGGCATGGATGTCTTTGCTGTTATGTAAATAGGTGTATTTCCTACTCACTTAAGTAGGAAATGTAATATTGTCTTTGGCATGGGTCATATCTCCTGGCAAGTTTTCTTTAAGGTAGATTGATGGAGAGTTGAATATTGTCTTAAATAGCTCATTGTTTCACAACCAAATTCTGGGACACTTAGTGTAGGCCAGTGCTTCTTAAGCTACTTGAAGGCCTCAGGACTGTTTACATTGTTAAAAATGATTAAGTACTCCAAAAAGTTATATTTATTAAAGTACAGCAAATTAGAAATTAAAATTGAGAAATGTCTTATTAATCCATTTTAAAATAGCAGTAAACCCATTATATTTTAACATAAAAACGTATTTGAGAAAATTATTTTTCCAAATGGAAAGAATTAGGACAAATAAAGGCAGTATTTACATTTTTGAGAATCCATTTAATGTCTGTCTAGAAAACTAGATATTATACCTACTAATACAGTTGATATTTCTCATCTATTTCTGTGTTTACTGTATTACCATATGTTGTATTGGTTGAAATATTGTAAGATACTCTTACAGATATGTAGTTGGAAAATGTACGAATATTTTATTAGTTCTTTTTTCAGGTAACTGATATTGTTCTTTGATAGTTTCACTACAAAACAAAACTCAAATACTAGATTTTTAAAAATACAAAAATTAGCCAGGTGTGATGGCGAGTGCCTGTAGCCCAAGCTACTCAGGAGGCTGAGACAGGAGAATTGCTTGAACCTGGGAGTTGGAGGCTGCAGTGAGCCAAGATCATGCCACTGCACTCCAGCCTGGTTGACAGAGCAAGACTCTGTCTCAAAAAACAAAACAAAACAAAACAAAAAAGTTGCTTGTAATATATAATTTGACAGAATATTAAACTATTTTATTGAAATCCTTGACCTATCTTGCATTTTGAACGAATCTTTTTGTTACATGATTTTTTAACATTGCTCCTTGGTCATTTTGGATTTTCTCGTCTACTCTGTTTTCACTTGCCTTTTGTAGTGATTAGACATGAACCTGGAAATGCCTTTTGCTTTGAGAGAGCTATAAGGAAGTGCATATTTGACTACTTAGTGCTATCTCTAGGTTTTATATGAAATAAAAAAGATCATAAAAATAGCCCATCTAGGCTAGAGTCAGTGGGCTACAAAAGCAAATGGAAATTTAGATTAAAAACCCAGTTTATGAATAAGAATTAAGCTTTTGATGGAAAATGCTACTTCATCCTATTGGTTGGTAACTGGAAAAGGGAAATCCATGACTTGCTAGGATGTGAATTCCACCAAGACGAAGCATCCCTAATTTGAGACTCAGCCATCTTCAAAACAAACAAAATGGGAGGCAAAATACTATTTTGAAAAATATGAAATAAAAATTAGAACATTTTGTATTAAAAAAGTGTTACTTCAGAAAAGCAAAACAGCTGGAAGTTTCTCAGGCACCATTGACTATGAATTGAAGGTAGTTCTATTTTTTCCAAACACTGGTTTGTCTTTTGTCAATGCATTATTTTTACAAATTGCAAATACATCTGAAACTGACACACAGGGAGTAAAGCAAATATACACTGAAATAATGCCTTTATCTTCAGATAGAAAAATTTGGATCTATTGTAGCAATTGAGATAAAATTACGCCTTCTATAAGGGTTTCTGCCATGTTCTAAGATAGTGATTTTGTGGGTCACAAAACATTTAAGAATATGATCAAATCCATTTCTCCCAAAATATTGTAAACAAATACGATTGGTAAAAATTTTTAGAGATATATAGACTTCTTGAATCTCAAATACTAGGAAAAAAAGACAGGCTTCAGTTTAAAAAGTACTACAATAAGAAAAGTAAACGGCCGGGCGCGGTGGCTCAAGCCTGTAATCCCAGCACTTTGGGAGGCCGAGACAGGCGGATCACGAGGTCACGAGATCGAGACCATCCTGGCTAACACGGTGAAACCTCGTCTCTACTAAAAAAAATACAAAAAACTAGCCGGGCGAGATGGCGGGCGCCTGTAGTCCCAGCTACTCGGGAGGCTGAGGCAGGAGAATGGCGTGAACCCGGGAGGCGGAGCTTGCAGTGAGCTGAGATCCGGCCACTGCACTCCAGCCTGGGCGACAGAGCGAGACTCCGTCTCAAAAAAAATAAAATAATAAAATAAAATAAGAAAAGTAGTGTATCAAGGAAGAAGTAAGAAAGCTATTTTACTAAGTGTTAAGTCAATGATAGACTCCTTTTACATGAAGATGGGCACATGTTTAGAGCACACAAAGGAACAGTAATACAAAAGCCTTGAAATGATTTTGGAATTATTCAGTTTCAGATTTTTTAAATGTGTACTGGATTTCTGAAAATTCCAATGCACCATTACATTTTGTTAAGTGATGTAATTCATTAACATTTTCTGGCTTTACAAGATAAAAATTATTGTAATAGCAACAGATTGGATCTTTGATGAATACATTGTTGGTCATTTTCCATATCATTTTTGACTACGTATCAGAAGGATGTATTCTATATCGTATTTTGAAAGGTTAAACTATATTAGGGCTATAGAAATGACAGAAAGATAAAATGACATGTATGAAGTCAGAATAAAGTGAGTGGAATAAAGTGAGCAAGGCATAAAACTTGGAAACAAATTTAATTGTGATACTCCATCAGTACTCCAAATAATGACTAATGACAGTAGGGTGCCCAAAGTTGGGAGGAATATTCCATAAATAGGGCTTCATCCTACCAAACAAAATTTGCAGTAAAAGAATTGAACTTACCTTGTAGTCATTTCTTTTTAAATTAATAGACTATTTTTTACAAAAACCTTTAGATTTACAGAAAAATTTAGCAGACTGTACAGTGACCATGTCTCCTTCCTCAACAGATTTCCTGTTATTAACATCTAGCATTGGTTAGTATATTTCTTATAATAAATTAACCAATATTGATAAGTAGTTGTTAATTGAAGTCCATAGTTTGTTTCACTCTTTGCATTGTGCTGTTCTATGGGTTCTGACAAATACTTAATGCCGTATTTCCACCATAAAGTATCAAACAGAATATCCCCTGCACTTCAACTCGGCCTTTGTACCCTCCTGAAACTTTGGAAACCGCTAATCTTATACGTCTCTGTAGTTTTGCTTTTCCCAAAATGTTACATATTCGAAATCACACTAATTTCTTTCAATTAACAACATATAAGAAATTCAAGTTTTTCCATATTTTTTCATGACTTGATAGCTCACTTCTTTTTAAAGCCTAATGATATCCCATTATATGAATGTACAACAGTTTATCTTTTCTCCCACTAAAGGAAATCTTAGTTGCTTCTAGGTTTTTGGTGATTATGAATAAAGCTACTATAAACATTTATGTGCAGGTTCTTAAGTGGACAAGTTTTCAACTAAATTTGGCAAATATCCAAGAATGAGATTGCTAGATCATTTGGAAAAACTATCTTCAGTTTTGTAAGCAACTGCCAACCTGTCTTCCATAGTAGCTGTTACCATTTACCATTTCCACCAGCAGTAAATGAAAATTGCCCCACATCCTTCTCAGCGTTTGGTACTTGTCCGTGTTTTGGATTTTAACGATTTGAATAGATGTCTAGTGATACCTGATTATTATTTTAAATTAAATTTCCCTAGTGATACATGGTGTTGTGTGTCTTTTTATATACTTATTTTCCATCTAGTTATCATCTTTGATGAAGGGTCGTCTTAGATCTTTGGCCATTTTTTGATGGAGTTGTTTTACTATTACTGTGTTGAGTTTTTAGTTCTTTGTGTATTTTGAATGCAAATATTTTATCACTAATGTGTTTTGCAAATACTTTATCCTGGCCTTTGTCTTGCATTTTATTCCCTTCAGCAGACAAAAAGTTTTTAATTTTAATAAAATCTGACATAATTTTTTTAGTTTCATGAATCATTCTTTTCGCTTTATATCTATATGTATACAGACAAATCCAGAGTCACAAATATTTTCTGTTATATTGTTTTCTAGAAGTTTTATAGTTTTTCAACTTGCATTTATATCTATGATTCACTTTTAGCTAGTTTTTGTCAAAGGTTTAGGTCTATGTTTAGTTTTTTGTTTTGATTTTTATTTGTTTATTTGTTTTGCATTTTAATGTCCAATGATCCAGTATCAATTGTTGAAAATATTATCCTTTCTCCATTGAAATGGCATTGTTAATTTGTCCAAAGATTACTTGACCTGTATGTGTGTCAGGGGGAGAAACAGTATATTTTGAGGTTTTATATTTTGTTTCATTGATTTCTGCCTATTCTTTCATGAATACCACACTGTCATGATTACTGTAGCTTTATAGTAAGTCTTGCAGTCAGGTAGTATCAGTCTTATGACCATGGTCGTCGTTTTCAATATTCTGTTAACTATTCTATGTAAATTTTGCTCTCTTCTTGCCCATCTATGTAAACTTTAGAATCATTTTGTATATATCTGCAAAACAAATTGCTAGAATTTTGATTGTGATTACTTTGATGTATGGATTAATTTGGAAGAATTGATATCTTAACAATATTGTGTCTTCCTATATCCATTGTTTAAATATTGATTGATTTAGTTCATCAGAGTTTTGTAGTTTTTCTCACACAAATCTTGTACATATTTTGTTACATTTATACACACATACTTTCTTTTTTTCTTATTTTTGTGTTGCTAGTGCAAATGGTATTTTAATTTCCAATTCCAAATGTTCATTGTTGGTTTATAGAAGAGCAATTAACTTTTGTATATCAACCTTGATTCTGCAAACTTGCTATAGGATGTTAATTTCAGAAATTTTTTGGTCAATTTTGGGGGGTTTTCTATATAAATAATCATGTAACCTGTGAACAAGGATAGTTTTATTTCTTCCATCCCAATATATATACCTTTTACTTCCTTTTTAAAATCTGATTGCATTAGCCTGGACTTTCAGTATGATGTTGAAAAGAGTGTTAAATGAGAATATCAGTGTTTTGTTCTTGATTCTATTCCAGAGTAGAGTAATAATGGTTAACATATTGTATATTACAAAATATCTAGAAGAGGCTTTTGAATGTTCTCACCACAAAAAAAAATGATACATGTGTGAGGTGATGCATATGCTCTATACCCTGATTTGATCATTATATTACATGTATATGTATGAAAATATCAATTTGTAGCCTATAAATATGTACAATTACAAAGTGACAATAATAAAAAAAAACAGATGGCCATAGGGAGAGTACTAGCAAAAGAGAAGACACAAGGAGTTTATTAATTTACTTTTTATTGCTAGAATACAACATCTTAATTGAGAAAGCAAGTCTATAGGCATTACTTTATTTACTCTGATTTATCAGATGAAAATATGCCAGCTGTGAAATTTTATATGATTTCCCTAAATTGCTTCTCTCAGAATTTAGAACCTCAAATCTAATCTGGATTCATATGTACCTTTCGTTTCTTAGATTTTAATGTGGCAAGTAAAAGAGGTATGCAGATTGCTGAAATGCACAACAGTATAGAGGAAAATGAAGTAGGAAAGAGATAAAATGTGTTGAACCATTCTATATGCCAGGCCATTAAAAAAACTTATCTTCTCTAATATGACTTCATCATGAGGTAGGAATTGATAGGTTAATTTTAACAGAATTTGAAGATTAGTGTGGTTGGCTATATTTTCCAAGTGTAGCAGCCAGTCTTCATTATGGCTCCCAATAATCTTTGCCCCCTCATATTCCTACCCTTTTAAAGTGCCCTCCCACACTGCTCCAAGGCCTATTGACCTTGTGTGACCAATAGAATACGGCAAAGGTGATTAGATCATAAAGCATTGCAGTTTGCATCTTGGACTCTGATCTCTGGCTCTGGGAATTCAGCTATCATGCTATTTACACAATCAAGCAGCCCCATGAAGGGTTCAATGGGCAGAGCAGTGGAAACCCTGATCATTAATTAACATTAAATTGTCAGCCTATTGAGTGCGCACTCTTGTAAATGCAAGCTCCAGTAGAGCTTTCAGATGACTGCAGCTCCAGGAAACATCTGATTGCAATCATAGGAGAAACTTCAAGCAATTACTATCCAACCAACCCTTCCCAAATTCCTGACTTACAGAAACTGGAAGAGATAACAAAATATCACTGTTATTTTAAGCCAATATATTTTGGAGCAATTTGTTATGCAGCAACAGATAACCAATACACTAAGTAGCACGGTAAATATTGCGGCCTAGATTTAAACCAAAGTGTCCAATTCAAAATACTGCTTTGAATATTTATTCATGAAAGCATATTGCAATATCAAATTCTAAATGTTCACTATTTCCAGATATGTCTAGGAGGGGAAGAGGAAGGTCTGCCTTTGCATGAATATCTTAAATACATCATGGGGAAAAAAAGGCTCAATTTAAGGGAAGGGAAAAATGATCAGAGGCCTTAATGGCCACCTTTTCCTCCTGCATCCGTTATACCTTTTGTAAGTTGTCCTGGGCCTTAAAAGTTTTGCTGTTCTATGCAAGTATTCTCTGACTACTAGGACAGTTACATTTTCCCAGGAGCAAGCTTTCCTCAATTGTGTCTGTGTGTGTGTACCGTGTACATATACACACATGCACTCATGAATGCATGCATGCATGTGTGCATATGTGAGTATGTGACTCAATATTCCATAAAAGGGACTCTATTACTACTGTCCTTTAGGACAGAGAATATTTTTTCTTATTCCTCTGGGAATCTCAGGGTCATCACAAAACACATATTGCTACTTCTTTTATAAACCAAAATTATGACTGCCAGTTACAGACTTAAGCATGTAATGCCCATGGATTTTGTTACCTGAGTTGGTTTATTTCATTTTCCTCAGAAGACTTGCTAACCACTTTTTTAAATTGAAATCTCCAGCGGCAAATATATTTCTAATTTCTTTGAGATCTAAAGCAAGAACACAAACGATGGTCAACATATTAAATGCTTATGTATTTCAAAGCTATATATCAGATTATAAATTCTAAAATGTATTCTATCTCCTATGTTGGCAAAAAGACCTTTTATTTTATTTTTGTTATTTATTTTTACCTTTAAAATTTTTTTTTTAGAGTTAGAGATGCTAAGACTACCTCGCAAGAGATCAGCCCTGCCCACAGGCAAGGGGAGGTAAACAGGGCAAACGAACCTTTTAAATAGAAATAATTAAAAATAGAATGTGTGTGTGTTTGTGTATGTATATATGTATGTGTATCTCTCCATATGATTGAGGTGAAATATCAAAAAAATTGAATTTAAGTATTGTTTAATTGATGATGTTTGAGTGATAAGCACTTGTAATTTATAAATTACTTAGTATTTAGACATAAACCTGTTTTTCTTTTATTTTAAACAAAATTGTGGTGTTATTAATATGATGTCTTTACACAAATTGTGTTCTTATGATAGTAATGCTAATTAAACAATTTTCTTGAGTCATTATGGTTCTTTGGTGGTGTTTTATGCATATTCAGTTAAAGATAGTTTGTTCTGCTGAAATTATCACTAAGTTGGAATTACTAATAAGTTCCTTACAGCAATACCTATATCCAGAAATTAACAGGAATTTTACCTATCATTCTCAAATATTGTAAAATAACCACACATATGATAAATTATAATTATCACATTACTACCAAAAAGCTGACTTTTATCACTTATAAAATGATGTTTGCCCTCTCTTACAGTAATATTTAGACATGCTTAGTAATGTTAACAATTATTACGTTTCATTCAAGTTGATCTAAATATACAAATATACACATTTGAGAATATATAAATTGTTTAATATTACACAGTATTTCTCCTTTTGCTATTGATGATTTTGCAAATATGATAATTCTTGAATCCTTCTAGAACTAAACTTTGGACACAAAGAGAAGAATAAAATAGGTGTTTGGAGTTACTGTGAAATGATATCCAATTATGCCAAAATCGATTTTATTCATGCTATTTGAGAGGAAGGATTACATGTTGATTCACTTGTCTTTTCTTTTACCTAAGCATCCCACCAGTGAAATCCTTCTGGAACTCTGATACAGTTTTCCTCTCCAATGTCAGCAACAATCCAAACCACAAACTTCCATGGTATTTGGACACGATTACTTTTTGTTCCTAGGACATAGAGCAGGAAATGTGGAGAAATGTTTCCTTTTCCTCTGTATTAGCATTAATCACAAGAGTAGATACATAGTTACTGGTCATGTCCTGCCATTGGATCTAGTTATGACTATAATGACTCAGTCATTGTGTGCTGGTTGTGTGCTGCATATTGGATCCTTAGTGTCAGACCAGTCCATGTGTGTTTTTTTTTAAGTGTGTGTGTGCATGTGCGTTAGGAGAAAAGGAAAGGAGAGAGACTGAGAGACAAAGTAAGAGGGAGAGGAGGAGGAAAGAGGGAGAGAAACAGAGAGAGAACCCCCTTTACAACATGGGACCCAGGTCAATGGTCCCTGTTGCCAGGTTAATGGCCCCTGCTGCTCAGGTCTTATGTGGTTATTGTCCTACAGTCTTGAGAATGTGTGATAATGACAATGCTGAATTCAGTCTAAGGTCCCAGAGCACGCAGAGGCCTGGTGTCAGTGACTTTGGCAGAGGCGCAGCCTCCATCTCTAGATTAATCCAAGTAGGTTTAATTTAGTAGAAGAGTCTGGACAGCTGGACTGTTAAACAGTCACCTGACCAGATTTGCTCTGATGAGATAGGACCTGGCTGACTCTTTGTGCTGTGGACTATGCTTATCATGCTTTTCGGAAGTCTGGATTCACTCAATAGGGTAATGATTGTGTAAGAGTCAGACAGTCCATGTGCAACAATTTTATTTTCTGGATGACTGCTGTTCTTATCATCTGTTCCTTAATGCAAATGAATATGAGCTTAGTATTACATGTATACAATCTCTACTTGCAATTTTAGGAATTTCACCTAGCAAGTACTGAAAAAGGCTAAGTTGGATTTTTACAAATTTTTGATGATTTTAATGCATACTTGTTATATATTAAAACTCCAGCTGTTTATTTATATTATCTTATGGTTTTTAGGACTGTTTATAATGAAGATTTAAAAAGTAGTCAATAAGACATTCAACTTCCAATAGGAATGCATTATCAGTAAGATTGATTATCAATATAATCTTTATTTTATATGAATGAAACACATGCTATTGTTTGTTATAACTATTGTTTAAATAGGCGGATAACAAAAGAGCTCAAAATCATCAGGAATATTTTTATTCTCCAGTCTTATTGTAGTTTTATATTCGTGTTTTTATTGAAATTAAAATACATTAATTCATGTCATTATAAAATGAAATTTGTAAAAGTTGAAAATTAGTTATATAATGTTATAATCATTTATTTTATAACTTTATGCTTTTTTTTCTTTGGTGATTCGATTGGATTGTGTTGGAGATATAAGTGCAATGATAATAACAATAATAATAAATATGATCTATTATGCTCCTGGCATTGTACTCGTTACTTTACTTTGCTAATGTAACCCTTCCAACAGTTATATAGGCGACTGTTAGATTTTCATTTGTGTACAACAGAAAATTAGAATATCATCAGCTTTGGTAAATTACATTTTGCCTCAAATACTCACCACTTCCTGGATTCCTTTGCCCTTTGTTGTGTGACTCTGCAGTTCTCTTCACTAAATATGGTAAAGCCTGTTTCCCACATTTTGACGATGGGTCATCTATGTGATTTGGTTTAGTCAACAGAAAGAAGGATGCCAGTTCTAGACCTAAGGAAGTCTTTGGGGTTTCCATCTGCTTTCTTGTGATTCTACCATTACCATGAGAATAATTTGCTTTGACTATTCTGCTGGTCTCAGAAAAGCAATGAAGACTCTTCGTGTAGAGCCACCCTGTCAAGCTGCCATGCAAGAGGGGTAAGCCACTGAATTTTGGAGAGCACTGTTATTAAAAAATAGTTAACCAACATACCTATAGTGTTCCTTATACAACAAGAATTCTAGAAGAAGGAAATCCTGGACTAGTGAGATATTTCAAGTATATTATCATAGATCCAGAGCCTTCAATATTCCTGTTTCATCAAAAATTATGTTATGGGTTTTTCATTTCTTTTTTTTTTCTGAGACTGAGTCTCACTCTGTCACCCAGGCTAGATAGAGTGCAGTGGTGTGATCTCGGCTCATTGCAACCTCCACCTCCCAGGTTCAAGCGATTCTGCTGCCTCAGCCTCCCGAGTATCTGGGACTACAGGCGTGCACCACCACGCCCAGCTATTTTTTTGTGTTTTTAGTAGAGATGGGGTTTCACCATATTGGCCAGGATGGTCTCGATATTTTGACCTCGAGATCTACCTCCCTCGGCCTCCCAAAGTGCTGGGATTACAGGAGTGAGCCACCATGCTCGGCCGGCTTGTTTGTTCTTATGGTCAGAAGATTGCTTCAACAAACATCCCATTGTCTAGAACAGGATCTCGTGACCACTTATAGTCACATGATAGATTGGAAAAGTTTGTAGATGCTACAGTAAGGCAAGAAAAATGTGAACTATCAATGCCTTTTGAAGAAGTAACTTGCCATGTCTGCCAGTCCCTTTACCACCTAATATCCAAATATACTGCATTTCTTATTTAATAGTTTATGCACTCACCTCCACTCCCAAGAGACACACCCAAAAGTATGATTCAGGTATTGCATCCAGCTTCAAGCTTACAATATCTGGATGATGCGCATTTGGTCTGCCCATATCTGTAGATGTGAAAATGACCTAATAGCATATAAGCTGAAAAGACAAGTTATCTGCTTTAAGGCATGCAATATACACTGATAGAGAGCCATGAAATATGAGCAATAAAAAAAATCCCACTCAGAAAGGAAAGATTGGACATTAAAAACATCCTAACTATAACTACAATCAAATCCTGCTGTTTAGGAATAGGGAGAATTCTGCTCTGGTAATGGAAAAAAAATAATCAGTGAGATCTTGATTGTGTTAATGGAAACAACTTCCTTATCAGTTATAAGATATCTCTGGGTGATATCTGAGGTGACATTGGGGATGACGTATTCCTAGTGGCTATGGAGGTCTCTCATGTTTTTCCCTCTTAGTCTGAGTTTGGGGGATTGGAATTTGTCTTCAATTTTGAACATTCCCTGCCTCTTGAGGTCTACATTTGTGATTATTTAGCAATTCAGCTTTCCCTAAAATTAGTAAGTGCTCAGTAAAATTGTTTGGGGTCATATCTATGAGAAACTACTCACAGATTTCATCTGTATTTTCTCTTTAAAGGTCAGAGGCTTTGGCTCTTGGGTATTTGCCTTTCTGTTCCACCCATATTTTAGTTTGATGCAACTTCTTTCATGCAGTTTTACTGAGGCAAAATTTTTAATTCCATTTTTGCCACCCACTTCCAAACCTTTGAATGGCAGCGCACTTTAGCAAGCTAAAGAAATGCCTGAGGCTGTCTTGCTCCCTGTAAGACTGACACTATCTGCAGGTTCTAATCTATTCAAATACACAGACTCCTGTTTTCTTGATTCACCTGTCCTGAACCTAAGTTTGCCTTTTTAAACAGGGCTCCAAATTACAGCAATCAGTCAACATCGATTGCAGCTACAAGGAGCATCTCTATTACCATTTGCAAATTTGATAGAACAAATCTGGAAGGCCCACCATTTCTTGGAGGAATTTGCTGAAATTGGCATAGGCTGTCATTCTGAATTTTTCTTATTTTCATAAAAGTTACAATCGGATTCAGCATGTGGTCTATAACAGATCATAGTTAGACCGAATGAATGCTTTGTCTTCATATAAGAAGAATCAATATCCTCCTCTATGCAGCAATTGGCAAGACTTTGCCTCTCAGGTTCCTATGTCTTTTATACTTATTAAAGTTGATATTTTCTTTATTTCTTTTAAAAAAATTATTCATACTAATTTAAAATTTCATATTTTGTATTTGTTAAAATTTCATTTTGGTTTCAAATAACAAGAATCCTATATAAAGGTGGTTTTGAAAAGGTTAAGATTTATATATCCCATTGAATATGGAGCCTGGACTGACTGTTCAAAGACAGATTTTTTCATTTTCCTGATTGCCCATTCTGTACATGGGACTTTTGTCAGTCTTGTCACAAATGATCCTATACTCTCAAACACTGCATGTACATTCCACATGGAAGAGGGGCAAGTAAAGGTAAGCAGCTGATTTCATCTGTTTTTTTTTTTAAAGTCTTTTCTGGAACCCCTACCCAGTGACTTTTACTCACATATCTTGGGCAAAACTTATTCTCCAGTTACTTCTACTTTTCAGGCAGCCAGAGTGAATGAATATTTTACACTTTCCACTGATGTATTAGAGGTAGAAAGAGGTAAAATATGGTGCTCTATGGCTTCTTTGTGGTTAAACCATAGTATCAACCTCAGTTGTTTTTTTTTTTAAATCTCTTGATTAGGTTAGGAACTTAAAACTATATTTTGCCTTCAATTATGCCAAATTGTTTACATTTGCAATTGGAAATTTTTTAAATAAAAACTATTTTTTCTATTGCAGTTAAAGTAGCTAACCCTAGTCATTTAAATGTTCCTAACACCACAATTTGGTAACATTCACATTGAATATTTTTTTTTACTTAGCACAAATTTATTAATAAAACGAATCTCAAGCCTTTCATTTGTAGAGAACCTTGCCCACATGCTAAGTATAAGTAAGACTTGCTGGGTTGAATGGGAAGAACAAAGGAAATGGAGGGGGAAGGCTCCTCTTTTGGCCAAACAACATAAGACTTTTGAGCATCAGATTCTTTATGCCAAAAAGTTAAATTGTCTCTATTTTAAATGAAGATTGTACAATTTTCATTTAAAATAGAGATAATTTGACTTTTTAATTAATTATTTTAGTTAAAGTAATGTCTGTGGGAGCATTTTGTGAAGGCTGAAGCAGTATGTTATCACAAATACTAGTTACATATTTACCCCAAACTAAAGAGAATTTAATTTTTGCCAAAGAAGTACACAAACAATGGGCTTGCATTTGTAATGCCAGGATCTTTAGAGATGCATGTTAATGTTAAATTTTTTCCACCGTATTTTAAAAAGCCCACTTTCCTGGATTTTTCTAATACGTCATGGTTTTTCCCTTTTAGGACCATTAACTGGGGAAATTCATCTGAAAAAATTCCACCCTTCTCAGGTTAACTTAATGTGAGTACAGTGGTGTGCTCTGTGAGGGCTGCTCCTTTCTCTGTCAAATGTCCTTGCTGAAACATGTTAATAAGGTACCCTTTGTGATTTATATGAGCTATCATTAGAAAAAGGAACAAGAATTATAGAAAAGCAACTCTTTGGTGAGTCATGTTACAGAAAATGCACAACTTAAAACATAATAATGACTCTGTTGTGCTATCTAATGCCCGTCAAAAGATGACTGCATCACCAATTCTGCAAAATGTTTCTTCATTCTTGTCTCTTATTTCACTCCTGTGAGAACATATGTATCTTGTTTCAGAGAAGCTGAGATTAAAAAGCACATACATCTAAAATGAAATGAAATGAAAAGTAATAAGAGAAAGTAAAAACATCTCAGTTAGTTTTATGTAGGATATAAAAGTAATGGAGAGAATTTAATCTCCTCCTAAGCAGGCAGTAGAACTTTTAAAGAATTTGACTTCGAAATTCAGAAATTTCAAGAGGAACTATTTTATTCATAGAAATAACCACATTTCTAATTTTCATAGCTTGAATTTCTGCTTAATTTATTGAAACATTGAATTTAGGGAATAAATAAACTATTGATCTATACACAAAATTATTTTTGCATATGTTTTCCTCTTTCAAAAATTAGTAATTAAATTTATCACATTATAATTGAAAAAAATTCTGTTGCATTTTCTTTTTAGTTACCATCACTAACATCGATCTACTGACTTTGAAACCACCTTTGCAAAAATTATAACTGGGAAAATTATGAAAGTGAAAGAAATCAGACCCAACCAACCCCAACTCCATCTTGCTTCTAACCTTGAAGCTGTCCTTATTCCTTCCTAGGCTTAGGCTGAACTAACTTTGGGAAGGAATTCAGTTCATGGTATGACTCTGAAACAAAATTGATACTAGCCCTTTCGGGAAAAGCCCCCTTCTTGGCTTGGGATCAGTCCACCTTTTCAGGACTACAATTAACTACAAGATTAGATATTATAGCTTAGGGGTCATGCAACCTCTGGCTCCAAAGGTCTGAATCCCCTCAAGTTGCTTCTGGTGATAACATCACCATTGTAAAACCTAAAATCAGTGCTTGAAATATTTTGCACACACTGCACTCCATGGATCAGCTAACACCACCCAGACCGGTAATCTGGCTCAACCAGTTCTGCTATCCCACTCAAGAACAGATGACAGCAAGAAAAATTCACTTCTAACCCCACGATGCCATCGCCAGCCTGACCAATCAGCACTCCCCACATCACAAGCCCCTACTCGCCAAATTATCTTTAAAAACTCTGATCAATGAACGCTCAGGGAGACTGATTTTGAGAGGTGAAGCCAGCTGAGCTTCTGGGTGGTGTGGGGACTTGGAGAACTTTTGTGTCTAGCTAAAGGATTTTAAATGCACCAATCAGTGCTCTGTATCTAGCTAAAGGATTATAAACATACCAATCAGTACTCTGTAAAAATGCACCAATCAGCACTCTGTAAAATGGACCAATCAGTACTCCATAAAATGGACCAATCAGCAGGATGTGGGTGGGGCCTAATAAGGCAATAAAAGCTGACCACCAGCGTCAGCAGTGGCAACCTGCTGGAGTCTCCTTCCAGCCTGTGGAAGGTTTGTTCTTTAACTCTTGGCAAATCTTGCTGCTGCTCACTCTTTGGGTCTGTGGTAGCTTTAAGAGCTGTAACACTCATTGTGAAGGTCTGCTGCTTCACTCCTGACGTCCGTGAGACCACAAAGCCACTGGGAGGAAGAAACTCTGGACACATCTGAACATCTGAAGGAACAAACTCCGGACACACCATCTTTAAAAGCTGTAACACTCACCGCGAAGGTCCACGGCTTCATTCTTGAAGTCAGTGAGACCAAGAACCCATGGGAGGTAACCAACTCTGGACACAATTTGACCAGTAATAAAACTCCTGCACAGTTGGTTCTGCATGCACTACACTTTATCCACTGCAATTCTTCTGTCTTGATAAATTGGCTCCATCTAGGCAGCAGGCAAGGTGAACCTCTTGGGTGGTTAAAACTTTGTTGTAAGTTTACATTTGTACATGTACGATGCTTATTTGCTGACATACCATGCCACTGTAGGTTCACAGATTGTAGTTTATAGATTGTTTGCACTAACTGATGAGGAGCTGAGTGTTTTACAGAAGTCTCCATTTGTTTCATGTTGTGACTCTGTTGTTTTTTCCTAGATACATCTAATGAGAATGGTGCTACTTTCGTTTTATGGCTGTCAAGAGGAATGAAATGGTGAGCAAACCTAAATTAGAAAATCTAATCCCATCCTTCGCATATGACAGTAGGTACCCAGCTTTATAGCTGTTATTGCCTCCTATTTCCAAATGATGCTACTAATGAGTTACATACACAGAAAATCATTTTCAGTTAGTGGTAAATTATCCAGGCACCCAGGGCTTTTCATAGCACTGATCAAGTGTGTGCCATTCCTCTCAATTATTCTGCAGTCTGTGAAACATGCTACCCACTCAGTAAATATTTCATTGAAAAAATTGTTATTTTTCCACAGAAAATTATATGTCAAATACTCAGATATTATATACTAATACTAATATCAATATTCTTTACTTATCTGAACAAAATTTTATATATATATACACACACATATATATATACATATACATATTTCTTTATTTTCTTCAGCATATATGTTATTCAGGCTCTCCTGAAACTCTTGATATCAAGTGATCCTCCCACCTCAGCCTTCCGAAGTACTGGCATTACAGACATGAAACCACCGTGCCTGGCCCTTTTCTTCTGAGGAGTATAGTTCATGCTGCTTGTCTACTGAGTCTATGGATGAGCTGAGCAAGTGTCATCAGTGGAGAGGTAGAACCAACAGAATAAAGAGAAATCAAAGGTCTCTATTAGAATTATAACAAAATAAGGAAAAATGTAGAAATCAATACAGAGTTGGACAAGTCTGATGCATTCAGTAGAGGAAGAGTTTTTATGCTACTTTCTTCTGGGTCACTATTCTGAATAAGAAGGAAAGACTTAACAACGATGGAAGGAAGCACAGAGTGGCAGTTGCTGATAAAGTCATGAAGAAGTTCCAGAGCATAGACAAGGCTATCTTGAGTTTGAATAAGACACAATAAGACACACAGGGAGGTATGGCTGAAAAGATTTTTTTTAAACCAAACTAAACTTTGCTGTACCTAAGGTAATACGCAGCCTTGGGAGTTTCTCAGAAATTTGTTAAAATTTATTCACAAGTTAGGCTCAATTCACTCACAATTGTGGTCTCAGTTTGCCGACACTCTCTTCCCTTCTCACGCCACATTGCTCTTGCTTCAGTCTTCTTGTGCTGTGTAATCACAACACAGCTGTATCTTAATCTCTCTATACATATTTATATGTAAATGATATATATTATATATTTTTCTATTTATATTATATATAATATATCTAAATCTATATATGTAATTCTATATATATAAAATAAATTAACATGAGTGAGCATAGTTTCATGTTGTAAATAAAAATTGACAGGTATTCTGAGTCATATTTACTTTTCTGCATCAGAGTTGCAATATAAGTTGGTAATTAGTCATGATAGGAAGGAAATAAAGTGCGGGTGTCTGGCAAGTTTTCTTATGTTCTTTGCCTTCTAAAAACTTGATGTATATTGGCTACTGGTACCCTTGGTGAGGTGGAAAACGGCCTTTGGGAAATATGAATAAGTAAGAGAACAGAATCCAAGCATCTCCAAATAGGAAATGGTACGGGTGACCCTTGAGGGAAAGGGCACAGGACCACTAGATTTATAGAAGGGGAGAGTTGAACTGCTGGCATCAATAATAGAACTTAGGATAGAAGCATTTAAAATGTGTTTCAGTAGACTGCGTGCCATGTTCTTTTAAACCTCTCTTTAGTATTGACAGGAATCCTTCAGAAAAGTTCCCTCTCATCAGTACTTTTGTGAGGTTTGCCTAGTGGTGGTTGTTTTATTTATTTTTGTGTGACAATATGCTGACACTGGCCCCAAGAAAAAATATGGATTCTATTTGCAGGTCACAAATAAACAAATTCTAGATGGTTTACAAAGACACTAAATACTAGTTATTGAGTCCCATATACATTGTTTCATTTTATCATCAGTGTTATTACTTTCATTCGACTATTGCAAAACCGAGGCTCACAGTTCAGGTGACATAGTTAAATGGCAAACCCAGATATAGAGACTATTTCTACAATGCTGAGCTACCCTTATTAATTGACCATATTTATAAAAGTTTTATATAGCAAAATCACATGTTGGTGGCTATTTCTCTTTTTGTACCCCATTATATATAAACATATTATTTTGATAATTTTTCCTGATATCACAGAAGAACTTTAATCTCTCTCCTCTTCTGAATGACTTCTTATTTTCTCTGATTTACTCTCTGGCCATCCTTTATGAGAATCACAAATCCTATAGTTAATAATTATTTAGTAATTATGATTATTTAATAAATGATATTGTTAATCTTGATATATAGATGCTTACATATTAATATTATGAGATTATATTAAATATGATATATATTTACTATGTCAATTTGTAAATTTGAGGTATATAATATTTTTCACACATTTTGCTTACTGTTATAAATAATATTAAGCTTTAATAATAAGCTCGTAACATTTTATTTTTGTAGCATTTTTATTTTTGGACATTTCTTTTTAATTGGGATATATATTGTTTCATATATATATGAAACTATATGTATGTGTAGAAAGCACTATGTATATGAAACACTATAGCTATATATGTTTCATATATATGTATATATGTATATGTAGTGCTTCCCATATAAAAATATATTCTTTTTGACTATATTTTCTAATTATTGGAGATGTTATATGTTATATAATGACTGTATATATAATATATATAGTATTTTATATATATATGGTTTTTAAAGCCATACCAAATTTTGCTGTACCTAAGATAATACTCAGCCTTTGGGTGTTCTCAGAAATTTGTCAAAATTTATCCAGGAGGTTGGGCTCAATTCATTCAGAATATATATATATATAATATATATATAATTATATATAATTATTATACTATATATTATGTTGTAAATAAAATTTATGTATTGTATAATACATAGACAACATGAAATTTATGGATTATATAATATATATTATATATATTATGGATTATATAATTATATATTATATAAAAATTATATAAAATATGTATTATAATATATCACATATGAGTTATATATATTATACATATCTATATAGATATATAATATATAATTTAGTATATATTATATATCTTCCTCAAGATATAAAATATATCTATATCTTAATCTCTCTATTCATATTTATATGTAAGTGATATATATTTTTCTATATATAATATATAATACATCATATCTAAATCTATATATGTAATTATATATATATAAAATTATATATATATCTATATAGAGCTTCCAATGTAACATATCCAATAATAGGAAAATATAGTCAGGAAGGGCATGGTATAGTCAGATGTTTTTAACTAATCATATTGATTTTTAAAATAAAATTGCAGACAATGTCATGCATAAAGTATACATATCATACATATGTTCATCTACTCATGCAAAGGAACTCAATTTTCAGACATTAAATATTTATCTGGAAATAGTTGAGAATATATGTGTAAAAGATAAGTACACTTTTAAGAAAACTAATCATCATGTAACTTTTTATAGTTACAAGGTAATTCTCTAAGATGATCAAATATCTTTAATTGGTAATTAATCTGATAATTGGTAGTATTTACATTTTGCCAATGACAAGGTCTCACTCTGTTGCCCAGTCTGGGGTGCAGTGGTACAATCATAGCTCACAGCAGCCTCAAACTCCAGAACTTAACTGATCTTCCTGGCTCAGCCTTCCAAGTAGCTACATTGACAGGAGTGTGCTACCTTCCCCAACTAATTAAAGAAAAAAACATTGTAGAGTTGGGGTCCTGCTATGTTGCCCAGGTTAGTCTCAAACTCCTTAAGGGTCCTCCCACCTTGGCCCCTCAAAGTGCTGGAATTATGGGCATGAGCCATCATACCTGACCCTTTAATTTCTTTGTTTAATCAGGGCCCAAATAAAATCCATATATTGCAATTGAATGATAGTTTTAAAAAAATATATTTTATTTCTCTATCTCTTTTTTCTTTCAGTATTTTATTGAAGAAACAGGGTCATTTTTTTCTGCAGTGTTGACAAGCATGAATTTTACTGAGTACATAGGTGGATGTAATTTAATATGCTGCTTTAAAATGCAATGTGTCCCTTGCATTTTCTGTAACTTATAGTTTTATCTAGAGGCTTATCAGATTTGGGTTTGATCTGAGGGACAAAAATACTTTATAGGTGATGCTGTGTACTTTCATCATGAGGCACATAATGACCAATTGTGTCTTGGTAATATTAATGGTCATTGGTAATCAGTTATTAGATCTATTGATTCGTTAGTTGTTAGCAAAATGGTGACATTCTAATTTTTTCCACTTCTTCAATATATGTTAGCTGGAGCAGTTCTATAAAAAAGAAACTTCCCTCATTAACTATTTCTAATCTATTATTCACCAAGAATATACTTTGTATAGAAAAGCTGAATTAATGATCATTTTATTTTCCAGTTTTCAAAATAATAACTGATTCTTTTTTATACTCTAGGATGACTAATGAGATTGTTTTAATGACCTTATGAACTCATGGTGTTAAACATGCTGACCATTTAAATATTTTGTGGTTTACCATAAGTAGTGATGTGAAAACCGTTCATAGCCTATTGAAGTTATCTTTTCCTGAAAATGTAGACCAAACCCTGCTATCTTTCATTGTCTTTGTTTTCTGATAAAACAAGTTGTTTTAGGCTCAGGAATCAGCTACTTCACAAACAAAACAAAAACCATGCTGGAAAAATGTATTTAGATACTAAATCTGAGTGCCTGGTTGCTAGGGATTGAATTGTTCCTGGATTGGCCGCTTTTAAAGTTTTTTAGGATCCAAGTAGAATATATAAATAGACTATTTTATTTGTATATGCATACATACGTATACACAAACACACATGTACAGACACACACATACTTTAGGACTGTGATATTTTTATTTTGCTCCGTTTACCTTATATCTGTATCTCCTCACTCCCACGCCAAAATCTCATTTCTCAAGATATCAGTATAACTACCCATTTCCTTTATATTACAGAACAGATACAATAATTTTAAATAGCAATATCAAAACATGGTTACTACTGATATGTTTCCTGAAAATAGATTAAGATTTTTTTAATTGTTTTTATCTTTAGGGTATACTTTACAAGGGATATAGATTCAAATTAATGTAATCTTATGTTACTTGGTATAGATGGCATGTCATTCTGTACATTTAAGTTTATTTTATGGATACATTTAAGTTTATTTTATTTTGTTTTATTGTAGATTGGTAGGAATTACTTGTATAAAATTAAATTTGTTTATAATTATATAAAATATTTATATGGCTTTAAACTTTAAACTACATATACATACAATGTATTTTAATATAAGAAGATTACTGATTTCCATGTATTCTGTAACAAACTACTGAATTCATTTATTGTTTGTTTTTTCATTTACTTTTTTCAATTTTCCAGGTTTTAATCATATCAATTGAAAATACAGTTCACCTCTTCCTTTTCAATTTTTATGAGGTGAGACCATTTAAAAATTCAGTCTTCAACTCTTGATATCAATGAGAATTTTTTTTTATTTTTTAAACTACCTTACTCTGTTTAAGCTGCTAAAACAAAGTGCCATAAACCAGATAGCTGATAAACAACAGACATGTATTTCTCACAATTACAGTAGCTGAGAAGTCTAAGATCAACACACTGGCAGATGCAGTGTCTGACAAGGTCCCACTTCCTCAAAGACATGTTCTTAATGTGTCCTCACGTGATGGAAGGGTCAAGGCAGCTCTCTGGGGCCTGTTTTGTTAAGAACACTAATCCCATTTATGAGGACTCTGCCCTCGTGACCTAATCATCTCACAAAGGCCTTACCTCCCAATACCGTTGCCTTCACAGTTCAGATTTCAAGAGATGAATTTTGGGGGGACACATTCAGACCATGGCAGAGACCTAAGTTGTAAGAAAGTCTTTTATTTTTCCCCCTGTTTAGCTTTAATTTAATAGTGTTTTTATCTCCCCATAGTTGTGTATTTGTGTTGCATGAAGACTGTTACTATTAGTAGATTTCTCATGTAATTTTTAGAGTTGTAAATAATTACATAAGAGGAGTCATCTATTTCATAAAACTTATAGCATTATACTTTAATTTATTTGGATAAATGGGAAAATAAGCACTTTTAGAAATCTATCAATGAAGAAATAAATTAGTTATAAAAAATATTATAGTTTTCTAGAATCTGTGTTTCTTAAACAAGACCCCAAAACAGAGTTTTTATTCTCTTGATTATGGTAAAGAGGAACTAGGTAGAGAAAAAAAATTAAATGAGTGAAATCGATGCTTGAATTTTAAATATTTGAAAACCGTTATACTAGTATTCAATATTTTTGGTTATTTACATCTTAATTACAGAACAGTTCAATGTAATTCTAAACTTTATCTTCTCCCCATATTCTGCATCCCTTGTTGAATATTTTTGCCCTTAAAATATATTAAGCACAGCACACGTTTACAAAATTCTTTCTAAATTTGTGAACATCCTGTCCCTCTTTATGTAGGAAATTTCCTGAGGGTTTCAGAATCCCATCTAAAATATTTCTTTTCTTCACCTAAGATTTATAAATTTCTGTCACTCCTGATTTGGGAAGAAGTTTTTTCAAGAGTAAATGTTATTGTTTCAGGGGATTATTTGACTTTCGAAACAGTCCTCATTTACTGAGAAATGTAGTTGTCCTCTCTCTTTAGGAAGAGTAATTGGGTTTCAAAGATATGTTTGATTAATCCCTGATTACATAGAGATTGTTTTGTTGAGGTTGAAAAATGGAAGCAGTAACTCCTCAAGTAGTAGATGCAGATTTTTCTACATTTGAGATTTGTACCTGGTAGCCCCTTTTTGGGAGGAGTTGGAAGAGGGACATTTGCAAATTCTTTGTGTTATATCACTTGATTGAAATGGCTTAAAAATCTTGGTGTGAGGGATAAAGAGAAATACTGAAGGTCAGAGAAACTACAGAAACAGTCATACACAGACATGGGACTTCTTCCATTTGTGTCTGGGCTGTAAACAAAGAGGACCAGAGTGCTCTGGCCACAAAACATGATGTTATCGACCAACAGTTTGTAAACACCCTGCAACAATAGTGCACAAACCCAAAAGTATCTAGGCTTTTAAAAATATTTATGGTCCAGAGTTCTTTACGCTTTTTCTGATACTGTCTAGAAAAATGATGTAGTGGACATACAATAGGAAAAGAACGTCCTCTGTTCCAGATACCATGGTAGGCAGTTTACATTACCTGGTGTTGCAATTTTAAAGACCTGGAATTACTGTTTACTAGCTCTAAGCTTCTGTTTCCTCTTCTGAAAACTGGTGTTGATAATACCCATTGTATAGAATGTTTGCAAGGATATTGAATAACGTAACAGTATCGGGAACACATGTGGCACTTTATAAAGGGGATGAAGAGGTTGTTATTTTATTGTTATTATTATCATTTTTAATATTGTATCTTATTGTTATTTTCATTGATTTATTGTTGCTATTATTATAAATGATGTACTCATTTGGAAGGACAGGGCAAGGGATCTATAGGATTTAGCATTTGTACTAAGGACTTGACAAAGCCATATACCAGTTAAAACTGAATATGAGGTACACATTTTCTGAATGAGAGAAACACACAACAGGTTGACTAGCCTCACTTTCAATCTGGGTCGTGATCTCCAAGTGGGTCCTTAGTGCTTTCATCTGTCCTACTGTGTGAATGTTTTGATCCTACTGAATTGATTCCAGTTGTCATGTAAATATGTCATTATTTCTCTAATCTTAAAAAAAAAAAGGAAAACACTGCTCTTGTTCCCACTTGCTCTATCAATTATCACATCATTTCTTTGCTCCCTTCTGAAGCAAAACTCCTCAAAGAAATAAAATAAATAAATAAATAAAATAATGAATACTTTATTATTTATTATTATTAATTACATAACTTAAATAATAATATATTATTTTATTTTTATAAAATAAAAACAAATTTATCATACTTATAGTAATATATTAATAATTATCAATGATATAATTATTGATAAATATTAATAATTAATAGTTAATTATTATTAATAATTAATAGTTAATTATTAATTATTAATACTTAATTATTAATATTGAATATTTGATTTATATATGAAATACTATTAATGATATAATTATTATATAAATTGAATAAATAAAAAATTAAAAAGTTTTATTTTCTATTCTCTCCATCTTCAATCCTTCTCTACCTCTTCTTTTGAAATTCCACAACTCTACAGGAACTCTCTGGTTAAGTTCAACAGTGATTTTCAGGTTGCTTAATTGACTGTTAATTCTGCTCTCAGTCCTCATCTTATTTGGTTTATCTGCAGTATTTCATATTTGATCACACCTTCCTAGCAGACTGAAAAATAGGGATAAAGGTAAGTCCTCTTTTTCAAAGTATTTTGGGAATAAAATAAAGCATGCATTATATATAGATTTATAACTTATGATGGCCAATAATTTACTAGTTATTTTCACTTGATAACTTCAAAGTAAGCAAAAACTTAAAAAAAATGAAATGCATTTATAACAGTAGGTACATCTGATGAAATTCAAAAAGAATCTCTAGTAAAAGTGAATGGAAAATACTACCAAAAAATCTATATATCACTATAAATTCAATGGTATAAATATATAGACCTTGATATGTACCCATCTTTTTCTCTCTTATGTGTACCTATCTAATACTTGATCCTGGAATGTCATAAAGGAAGATATTTTGAAGGGATTCTAGATGTGACAGTCCTTTGAAAATACTATTTTGACTTTCCTGATATAGAAATTAGTAAACTATCAGAAAGACTTAACCCAAAAAAACCAAACAAACCAAAAACCAAAGTAATTGCCTAGAAGAAAACAATTGTTTTATACAAATAGATCCTGACTTACATGGAATCATACCATACTTATTCAAAGTATTCTTAGACATTGTTTAGCTTTCCACTTTGATAAATCTGGTATGTATCTGTTGAAATGATTTTATATTTTCTCCTTTAATAATTTTGTGGTTTATTACTTTGTTGATGCTTTTGCATCCCTAGGAAAGGCCTGAAGAGTTATGATGTATTATCTATTTCATACAGAGTTGCTTCAATCTCATATTTTATTTTATATGAATGGTTAAGAAAGCAGATAAAAGTCCATGAGCACATGACTTGGCTAGTTATGGGCAACTTTTCAAATTTGCAAGAAATTACTGAGTAATTTTCAAAACTTATTCTCTTACAGAGGTATATGCACCTTGGTTATTTTTAGCAACTTTTTCTTTTATTTGTTTGTTGTTGTTTGTTTGTTTTGTTTTAGTATTCCTAATTGGTAGTTTAAGATTAAGTGTTATTTGTTTAAAGGTTTTGCATCTATATTAGTCTGTAATTTCCATTCTTTCATTTGTTCTCACTGAATTTGAGTACGACCAGTATGATAGTACCATAAGCAACATTACTGAGTATTCTTTCTTTTCTCTTTTCTATAATAGTTTAAATTATATTTGCTTTGATTGTTCGGTAGAGCAACCAAATGAATCCCATTTGAGCCTCAGTTTTCACTGTAGGAAAATATTTAACCACTACTTTGATTACTTTAATGGTTATAGAACTATTCATATGAGGTCTTACTATGTTGCCCAGCCTGGTCTCAAACTCCTGGGCTCAGCCTTTTTACAAAAAATTTTTAAGGGTTTTTTTTTTTTTTTTTTTTCCTGGAAACAGGTGTCTTGCTATGTTGCCCAGGCTGATCTTGAATTCCTAGCCTCACAAAATCCTTGTGTTTCAGCCTCCCAAATTGCTGGGATTATAGGTGTGATTCACTGCACCTGGCTGAATTTTTCTATTTCTTAAATTTGGTCTGATAGGTTTTATTTTCTTAGGAATTTGCCCATTTCCCCCAAAATGTTCAAATTTATGGGCATATAATAATTTATATTATTCCATAATTATCCTTACAATATTTGACTGCAGTTCTAGCTTTCTTTGTATTACCAATATTATTTGTGCCTTTGTTATTTCTTGTTCGATTTCACTAGAAATCTGTCAGGTGTATTAGTGTGTTTAAAGAACCAACCAACATTTGTTTTTTTATTCTCTCTATTGAAGTTTTGCTTTCTATTTTATTAGTTGTTACTCTTTTTTTTTTATTCATTCTACTTTTTTGAATTTTTCTGTTATTTTTGGTTTTCCCCCTAACTTCTTTCATTTTTTTTTTCTAATTTAAGATTCAAAACTATAGATGTTATCTGTAGTCTTTGGATTACTTAGAAACCTATTTCTTAATTTCCACAGATATAAGAATTCTCTATTGCTATGTTTACATTTTTGATTTATGATTTACCTGCACTTCTAGCCAGAGAATATATTCCAAATGAATTCCGTTTTTTAAATTTGTTGTGACTTGTTACATGGTCCAGCATATGGTCAGTTTTTATATGCATCTCACGTATGTTTGAGAAGAATGTGCTCTGCATCTCATCAATGCAATAAGTTGTATATATTTATCGGATCAAGAATGTCAATTTTGCTTTTGAGAATTTTCTTATATTTACAGACTTATCTGGGCTTTTGGTTCTATTGAGAGGTATATTAAAGTCCACATTATAATTGAGGATTTTCAAATTGTTCTTGTAGGTTTGTCAGCTTTTGCTCATTATACCTGAGGCCCTCTTACTAGAAGTACACACATTTATATGCAGATTAAAAATTGTGATTTTTTTTTTATTTCTTTAACTATGTTATTAGTTAAAGAAATTAACTAAATGAACTCACCCTGTTTATTTGAAGTAATGCTTTTTTCCTTAAGAATAATTCTCTATGATATCAAAATTGACATAAAAATTGATATGAGAAGTTATACCAGCTTTTGTTTAGTAAAAATATGTCTGATATGCTTTTTCATTATTTACTTTCAATATTTATTTATTTTTATGTTTTAACTGTGTCCCTTGCAATTAGCATGGAAGTTTTAAAACTATTTTTAATTCCTTCTAACAAGTTTGAATTAACTGAAGTACTTAATCCATTTGTGTTTCTTGTAATGACTTATATATGAATTTTTATCTAAAATTTTTTATTTTGTGCTTTTTTATTATCCTGCATTTATTTTCTCTTTTTCTTTATATCTGTTGGGTTCTCTCTTTCCTATTTTATATCATTTTTTCCCCCACCATTCAGTTTTTTCCTTTGACAAGTTTGGAAGATTCATATAGTATTATAATTTTTCAGCAGTTCCTTGGATAATAACAAATTCAATTATTGCCAAGGTATAGAGTTAATGTCTATACCCTCCTCTTGAGTAACACAGTAACAATACCTTAATTGCATTCATCCACTTCCATCTTATTTTTTATATATATATATATATATAAATTCTACTTTATTAAATATTCACATGGAATTGCTATTTTTGTTTTTTAAAATGTTTTTAAACTGTATTTTTTCAATTTAACCACTGGCTTTTCACTTTATTTTTCTTTTCTTCCCTTCATATCAGACCTTTCTTTTAGTAATTTCTCTTCTATTTGAAAAACATCATTTTATATTTATCCTTAATAAAAGTCTGCAGTAGTAAGTCTTTTGAATTTTTGCTTTATTTGTTTTGCTCTGAAGATATTTTTATTTGACCTTTGTCTTTGAAAGTTATTTCATTGGATATAGTATTCTAAATTGACAGGCTTTTTTTTCTTTTTTACAATTTTAAAATACATCATTCCATTCTCTTGCTTTTGTGTTGCTGTTGTCTACTGTATACACATTTATTCTTTAAAAATACTCTGTCTTTTATTTGGGTTGTTTTGTTTTGTTTTTGAGATGGAGTCTCACTCTGTTGCTCAGGCTGGAGTGCAGTTGCACAATCCTACACCTACGCCTCCTAGGTTTAAGTGATTCTCCTGCCTCAACCTCCTGAGTAGCTGTGATTACGGGCATGTGCCACCATGCCTGGCTAATTTTTGTATTTTTAGTAGAGATGGAGTTTTGCCATGTTGGCCAGGCCGGTCTTGAATTCCTGACCTCAAGTGATCCTCCTGCCTCAGCTTCCCAACGTGCTGGGATTACAGGTATGAGCCACTGTGCCTGGCCTTGGAATATTTTTAAAACTCCATTTGTCTTTCACATTTTTTTCATTTGAGTTGATATATCACAATGTAATTTCTGTGTATGTTTATTGAAACATTCAGGACTATCCTTGTTATATTTATATGTCAAACTGATTGGATTAAGGGATGCCCAGATAGTTGCTAAACATTATTTCTGGGTCTTTCTGGAAGAAATTAGGACATGAGTCAGTAAACTGAGTAAAGAAGATCAACCCTTACCTAAGAAGGCAGGCATCAACCAATCCATTGAGGTTCTGAATAGAACAAAAAGACAGAGGAAGGGCAAATTACTGCTTTCTTCTTGAACTGAACGTCCATGTTCTCCTGTCCTTAGACATCAGAGCTCCTGATTTTGGGGACTTCAGACTCTGGAACTTATGGCAGTATCCTGCTCCCTACCCGGCAATCCCCCACTGCATTGGACATGCACTGAATTACGCCACCAGCTTTTCTGGTTCTCCGGCTTGCAGATGGCTTATTGTGGGACTTCAACCTCAATAATCACGTGAACCAATTTCCATAATAAACATCTTTTCTCTGTCTTTCCTTCCTTCCTTCCTTCCTTCTTTCCTTCCTTTTTTTCTTCCTTTCTTTTCTCTAGAACATTGGTTCTGTTAGCCTGAAAAATCTTGACTAATAAAAAGACTTTTTAGTCTAGATTGGTAGTTTTATAGACTGAAAAATGTGGCCCTTGACCCTAATTCCACCTCTCGCTTACTATTTCTCTCCTTTGTTTCTGACTCTCTGATTAGATATATATGTTTGGCCTTGTAGTGAATTTCTTGAAGTTTTTTTTTTTTTAATTATGTATTTTCCATCTCATTAATTTCAATCTACCTTGTTATCTTCCATATATCTTAATTTATTGCATATACAATTATGTCTCTTTTTGTGGAAATTTAGCATATTTCTTCTCATCATTATCCAGTTGCTAAATCTCATCTAATTTGCTGTTTAAACCATTCAATATTTTAAAAATATTATTTTTAAAAGGTACAATTAACATACAGTAAAATTTACCCTTTTTGTGTAGTTTCATGAGATTTTAAAAAATGCATATAAACACAACCACCACATTAATCAAAATTTAAACAGCTCTATCATGAAAAAAAAGCTCTCATGACTTTTTGTGGATACTATTACCCATTCCCCACCCACTGACAACCATATAAATGAAATTATACAGTATTCTTTATTGATTTTTTCAGTTCACATCTATTATTCATAGAGATACATTTGATTTTTTCACTTTATTAAAATATAATTGAACTTTTAGTTTTTTATTACATGAACATATTTAAGCTTTACTTTTGTCCTCAGGTATATTACACATATTTACTTTATTGTCTATCCATAATAATTCCATTATTTGGAGATTTTGTGAGTCTAATTTGTCTCTATTATTTCTACATATTCTTGTTTATGGTGTCTCGATACATTGTATGTTCAGTTTTACTATGCAATATTCATTTTCCTTGGAATTATATCTAATGAAACTGTTTGAGGCCTGAGACAGAAGGTGACACACTAAAGAGAATCTACATTTGCTTCTGCATATTTTTGGATTGAGATTTTCTTGAACTTCTCATTTCTTGGTAATTGGGTTGCAATATTGTATGGAGGTCGGCTGTGATTCCAAATTTTTAGTGATTATTATTTTCTCTTTTCTGTTAAGCAACAATATATAAAATGGCTGGCATAACGTCATTCTCCAGTTCGGAGAGCATGAGTTCATATATAATTCACTCTTACACTAGTTATATAGTCTTTTGAGTAAAGAAATTGGCCTTCACCAAAGAGAGGTCTGATTTTGCATTAGACTTTTTAAGGTAGGGGCGGGTCACACCAGATGTTAAGGATGGGGTGAACTATACCCCATAGTCCTAGGATGTGGACTGGCTATAACAGAAAGACCAATAATGTGACTTAAAACTGGGCCATATGTTATCATGCGGTATCCCGGTCATGTGGTATCAGTTGACCTGAAAGCTAAGATCAACCACATGGGCAATTAATCAGTGCTTCATACCTATGTAATGGGGTCCAAATAAAGGCTTTGAATATGGAAGCTGCAACGCATTGTTTTGTGTTCTCACTCCACAGAGACAGGACAGGAAAAACTCCATGTTTGGAACCCTCCTGGATTTTACCCTATGAAAGTCTTCCTTTGACAAATTTTAATCTGTATCTTTTCTCTGTAATAAACTCTAACTGTGAGTATAATAACTTCTAGTGTGTTCTATGAATTCTAGCAAATTATCAAGACTGAGGGTGGTTTTGTAATCCCCTGACATTGCAGTTGATATTAGAAAGGGCTAGTCATCTGTGTAGGACTGTGTGCTCAAACCCAGGCAGGGCCCTGGGTTTACTGGATGGCTGCTGTATTGCAAGGCTCTCTGCTTTGGCCGTACACTGGGTTTAGACCATTTTTACCTTCTCCCAGCAGGTTTGTGTACCAAACCTTTTGCCTTTGGCAAATGCACCAGGGATGACAGGCTGCTCCAGTGCTCTGCTTTTCTCATGACTGCCTTCACCTGATCTCTGCCTGAATGAAGGTATATTATGTTTTTGATGGCTTAACGATGCTTACTAGAAGTTTTTGTTTGATTGATTTTACTCTTTCTTAGTCCAAATATCTAACCAACCACATTACTACAAAGAGATGCATATTTCATTTAAAATGTTAAAACGTTTTGTTTGAGGAACTTGTAGAATAAGCAGAAATTAATAATCAGCAAACAGCTGAAAATATAAAATAAGAAAATGTGCAACTGCAGGTGAAGAAAAATTTTAGGAATGGCAATATAGAATGCAAGTGGATTTTAGAAGTATATAGACAGTTATGAAATGAAATGAGAAACCATAAATATTTGGTACAAGAAAAAAGAGTATTTCGGGAAAAAATGCCCCAAGCAATGGGGAGGACCAATATTTATGATGCAATGAAAGTCAGAGAGTTTAAAGGAAAACAAAAAATGGAGCATAGCAAGAAAGCCAAGAAAAGATAAAATTAATTGATAGAATTCATAGAAATATCTCAAATAGTAATCTGAGCTGTCCTGAAGTTATGGAGATTTTCAGTTCCATATAAGAAAATTGTTTTTAAAGAAAGGTTAAATTTATCCTCCATACATATGTGAAAGAGTAGATCAATAATTAGAATGATTGTTGGAATATTTAAATCATAGTTCCACAAGCATCTGGACTCAGTAGTAAACTATTGAGATTGGCATTATAAAGGGGTTAATTTATAATGGTGAAAATATAATCTATGACATTCACGGCATGACTACATAGAGACACTTAACAGTATGATGCTGAATTGGTTTTCTCACGTTGCTAGAGCACCAGGTAAGAAAATGGGATTGATTTCTATAACATCATGTCTAGTTCTGAAATTTACCTCTCTGTTTATATAGAATACGACTTTTCATGAATTTCAAACAAACATACAAAACAGCCATATCTCCTGTGCATACATAAAAAGAAACCATGTAAAAAGTAAAGGTACTTTTAAACAGATCTTCCTGTTTTAAAATAATTATCCTTTACTTGCTGAAGTCTAATTCACATGTAGCCAAACCCATGTTTTGGCTTGATTTTTATATTGAAAGGTAAAAGGCAATTTTCAATAGTTCAGTGTGTATTCATCTGTTTACCTGGGGCTTAGGGATCATGTAAGACATGAGACATAGTCACCACCGTATTTTGTATTGTTGTTGACTTTTTTTTTCTTTGCTTTGTCTTGCTTTGGATGCACAGAGGCTTATGACAAGAATATGTCTAAGTCAATATGCTGAATATTGGCCTTCAACTTGTGCCAGCTTTTTGTCTGTCTTCATGACTTTCAGTTACACTGACTGTACAGTTTGGACTTGCATTCTCATAATTGATTTGAGGATGAAATTAATTGTTATGAAACTTTTGGCTTGAGTATTGCCATCCTAAACTAGATGCATTTTACTGATCACAATTTGTCATCTAACACACTCTTTGTGTTTTAAGTGAGGTACAGTCATTTTATTTTTTCCATCATAAATGGCCATGATATAAAGTGTATTCTACTTTGGAGAGAATGATTGAAGCTATCTCCATACATAAAGCACTTTGGCTGAAAGGTGCTGTATTCCTGAAATAGGTTTTCATTATTTATTGACTCACTACCCTATAATAATTTTTCTGAAGCACTTTTGATCTGTTTTATAAATATTGTGTTTTCATTTTGAAAGTATTTAGCATGCTGGAAAACTTTCCACTTAAAAAATTACCATAATGGTCCTTCAAAAAGGGTTTTGTTTAAGTAGCCGGTAGTGAAACCTATTCTCTGGACTCAGGCAAACATTTGAGAACAAGTCATAGCTGTGAGCATTGTCAAAATGGTTAATAACGCCAACATCTTATACGCTAAGGGAAATGAGTGGTGACAAATTTGGGAGAAAAAAAGGCAAGAGCATTATCATTCTGAAATGTAACCTTTTGCTTTAAAATGTCAAGGATAGGATGTCAAAAACAGCTTTTTACATCACCAGGAAGAGTAGGTTCATTTAAAAATCCTGTTAATGCTAGCTAAGTACATGAAGTTCAATACATTCTCTGCTGAATATATCGGCCTATGAACAATTTAGTTTGTGATATCTTAAGCCAGTCCTAGAACAGTATTTTGCGCATAATAGGCACTACTAAATATTTGTGTTATGATTGAAGGAATTAAAAAACTAATAATCTACCCCATAGTCACCATTTTCAGGGTTGAACTTCCTGGATCATGTGTAAGTCCTTGAGGCCTTGGTTCTGACCTTCAATCCTCATCTGGTTCAGAGCCCTGCTAGCTGCAAAGCATACACATTTTAAGAAGGTGGAGATTTTAAGAACAGTTCAGACTTGGCTATTCAGCTTGTTCCTGCCATTCAGGTTTTTTTTGTTGTTGTTGTTATTTAGTTTTACATTTATTTATTCAAATGTCAGCTTCTTTAAGCTGACTTCCCTGACTGCTCTGAGGTAGCCAATGATATTTCAGCACTTTATCATATGTATTTTTATTTCCTTAGGGTTTAGTGTCAACTGAAATTGTCATGCTCATTTATTTGTCTGCTTTTGTATGGTCTCTCTTCCCCATGAGAGTGTAAGTTTGCCTATCTTATCATTAACTCTCCAGAAGTGCGTTGGCGTATTGTACGCAATGAATCAATATTTATTAAATATCTGCCTAAGTCTTTAAAATGTGTAATCACCTCTGAAGTTGCCGGGAAAATGTAAGTCATTTCCCCAGGGAAGGCACCGATTGGTATTCCTTTTTCTTCTATACAATTTGTAACTCTTGTGAGGGAGGTTCTGACAACAAAGGTAATGACATTTATTTGTTTATGTGTTTCGGTATTCCTTATGTTAATTCTAGCAATTTACTGTAGGGAGATACTACTTGTGGACTCTATTTAAAGGGTCTTTGAGGAGTATCTAAGATTCTATCAGTTAGTGATGAGGTGGGGCTGCCCTCCCAGGCCAGAGACATGACACGCAGTTTAAATATGGAAAATATTTTGGAGTCAAAAATAATTGGTTCATTAATATGACAGTAGCAATGAGTTTAGAAATGGGGGAAATTATTTTTGACAACTATAAATTGTGACTTAGAAAACTAGAAACAGACTACTCAATATAAAGAGAAGCTGAATAATTAAGGATAAATACAATTGGGCATTTAATAAGTATTTGTCAGAATGAATGGACACTGAACTATTCCTTTTAAAAATAGCATTTCTATGTTATTCCATGTTCAAAACACTTACCACTTGAACATAGCATCACCGAGACAGATTTGCTGATTTAATTCACTCTTTAAAAATGTACTTTATATACATTTCTGTGTGATTTGTAAGAAGTATTTATCAGATTTATACTACTGCGGAGAAATATTAAATAATGATTGATCTTGAGTGAAATATTGAGAGGCCAATATTCCAAGTGTTATTGCCTTTGCTAATAATAAATGGGGTTAGAGAAGACAAACTGATTAGATGAGAGTTTACTGACATTTAAAAAAATCATTTAAATTATGTGGTGGTAATAAAGCTCTCTATTTTGTGTTGGCTAATGGCACATACAATAAACTGCCTAAGATGATTTTGGTTGGTTGTAATGTAGGGTGAGTGAGATTAATATGTTTTAAAATGACAAGTCATGGGTCATAAAAATCCCCTTGAGTTTTAACAGATTTGTTTCTTGTTAATAAATTCATATAATTGCATTTAAAAGGTTAATGGGGAGAATAATCTCACACGAGGGAGAAATTGTTAGGCTCCCAGAACATTTTCCTTGGGATCATAGTAAGTGACCTTTTTCTGAAGGTTCCACCAAAGCTATTAAAAACAAGTCAACTGTAGAGAGTGATTATCTTTTAAATTAGCCACTGATTACTAGCTAGTTTCAGGAAATGTCAGTTTTAGGAAAATAAATAGTAATTTGTTTCAATGTCTCCTACATTTTCAGGTATGTAAATGGCCTAGGGCTGTGAATATCAGCAATGTAGAACTTCTTACATACTCTACTTATTCCTCAAGAGACTGGACTCAGTTCTCAGTTTGGAAATAAGGTCATTTTTGAAATGTCATTTCTGAACAAATAGCTTATAGTGAATACTTAAAATTATGATTACTGCACTTTTTGCCCCTTTAGTCATATGTGAAGAAAGAAAATTAAAATCTTCAAAAATAAAAGTATTTTTGATGATAGAAATATGAAGAGTATTAAATAGCATAACAATATTTGTGGTAATAAACAATAGCTCCAAAAATAGTAAAGCAGTACAATATTGTTTCCAACATGTTTAATGCCTCTGTTGGCCAGGTTCATCCATACATAATCTCTTAATAATAATCTTGTAAGATAATTACCCCAATTATTGGAGTAGGAATTCTAATGACAAAGATATGCAATAGCTTGTCTTTTGTTTCACAGTTCAGATGTAGCAGAGCTAGATTTTTGACCCAGATCTCTCTCTATGCTGAGAATCATGTTTATAAAGACCGTAGTACATTCATTGACGATGAGCCTTAGTTTGTCATCTATAAAATGTTGATAGTATCTACTTCCTAAAATATTTATACTAATGAAATAACACAAATGTATATAAATTACTAGCACAGTGTTTTCCCATAGAAAGTGTTAAATAGATATTAGTTATCTTTACTATTATTATAATTATGATAATTTTCTAATGTTTTATTTTGAAATGATCAGCTACTTAGGTATCAAAGCTATCTCTATTTAACTTTTGCACCATTCCTTTTGAGGGGCAACTTGCTGTCATTTATTTGAAAATAAAAACTCGCCTAAATAGAGAAAAAGTATTAGAGCGTTGGTGCTTCATATTTTGTTTCTTGAGAAGTTTATATTTTCATGAAGTATATTGTAAGTTAATATATTTTTGTTGGTTTCACATTAAATATGGATTATAATTAGAAATTACTATAGGCCCAATGTTTGCCTTAAGAATATATGACATTTAGCCACAGGAAGCAATAACCAGTTCAGGTGCAAAACAGAAACTAGGAAGAGATGACACTCATCATTTTAAACAATTGTACTATCTCAGTAGGCTTTTGCTTGTTACTGACAAAATCTGTTCCACATGGTTTCATTTTCCTTATTTTCCCCCCACTTCTTTAATATGTACTTTCTGTTTATCTATAGACACACTTGCAAATTTACATAATTGGTCTTTGCTTTTATAAAACAAGTCAGAGTTTATAACATAGGGAAATTATTGTGTGATTTTTATATGGTCAATAAAATTCTTTGATTTACGAAGATAATTTAAGATATTTTGGAAACTGTGAGCTCCACTAGTTTGTTTACATAATTTAACTTATGTAACACTTTAACACTGAACCATCAATCAAGCCAAGGCATAGTTATATAATCAAAATGGAAAAATAAAAGTAAAATTGTTTAATAGGTTTTCTAGGAAAGTTCAGGGTACCATGAATAATGTAAATGGCACATAATTGGACTCAAGTTACTTAAAACACCAGTTCTGCTACTAATTGACTGTTCTACTTAGGAAAATCATTTAACTTCAGCTTTCTCATCTACACCATGAAGTAGTTGAATTAAATGTGTGGTATCTAAACTATGAAGAAGCCCTAATATGCTTTCCAGAATTATTCAGATACCTTCCAAAGGTGCTGAGTGATGTCAAATTTGGGGATTTCCAACCATTCTTGTTAAATTCATTTAATGCAGTTCTGCTCTCATCTGATTTACTGGTGCTCTCAGAACAGTTTCATTTGTTAAGAAAGGCTTACATTGCTAGTAACATTTGAAAAAACAACTTGATTCCTAAGGTCATTTCTAACACTAAGTTTTATTTTCCATTATTCCAAATGGGAGGACTGAATCTAAAGTGCATATTAACTTTGGAAAAGTGCTTTTTGCTTTCAGAAAAGGAATAGATTAGGAACATAAAATTTATATAACTATTTTGCAAAGTAGTTGTGAACACTAAAGGATTTTGAGGATCAGAAAAAACTGCCTTTTTGCAATTGTTCCTTCATACATACAGTATGCTTTTTCCTGGCCCTGCTTCTACCATTTGTCCACCACTGTATCAACTCATTTTAACTTACATTATGTCTCCAATATTTAGCAATTGAAAGTAAAAGAGAAAGAAAGGGAAATTAGGAAGTGACAGTGAGGTGCTAATTTGAAAGTCACAGAAATACACTGTGTGTGGCATTGTATGAAATTTTGAAGTTAACTATATTATTTAGCTAATATTTCTTTGTCTGCAGTGTGGCTAGGTAAAGACACTTTTAGATATTCTGTATCATTGATGAAAGACTTTAATTTTATATGATTTCAATGCACAATAATGCTACACTGAGGAATGAACATAATGCACACACTGTGAGACTTAAGAAAATTGCTTAGACATAAGGTGGAGTTTTAGATTAGAGCTCCTAGATTCCTAATAATTCCTAGACATTTTTTTTTCTGAGATTCTGTATGTATTGTTACAAGACTAGCTAATGTTTATTCTTTCATTTACAGTAGCCATTTATATTTTCTATTTAGATATTATAGCCTAGTATTGGCCTATTTTTTCATTTCCTTAATTTAATTTATTTAGTTATCTATTTTGGTTTTTAAAACATTGTTTTTCTGCTATTGCTCATTTATCTAGCAACATTGTATATGTGTGTATGCATGTAAAATAATGCACTGTTATAGAGTCATTTCCTGGGACCAAACCTGTCACTATAAAACATGTAATCTATCACTGCTAATGTTGATTTTATTTCCTTCACCAATTCTTGCTCTATCTATATATCTTGAGAATTTACTATATGATTTTGAAAATTTAATAAGAATTACTATATTTCTGCTGCATTTGGGGGAAATGTGGGTGCCAGGCGTAGTGTTTTCATCTCCCTGTATTTCCACATCCTGACTGGTGAGGCATAGTAACTCATTGTGGTTTTGATTTGCATTTCTCTAATGATTAGTGATGTGGAACAATTCTTCATATGCTTCTTGGCAATGTGTTTGTCTTCTTTTGAGAAGGGTTTGTTCATGTCCTTTGCCTTTTTTTTTTTTTTTTTTTTTTTGACGGAATCTCGCTCTGTCACCCAGGCTGGAGTGCAGTGGTACACTGCAACCTCTGCCTCCCGGGTTCAAGGGATTCTCTTGCCTCAGCCTCTGGAGTAGCTGAGACTACAGGCGTGTGCCACCATGCCAGGCAAATTTTTGTATTTTTAGTGGAGATTGGGTTTCACCATGTTGGTCAGGCTGGTCTCGAACTTGTGACCTCAGGTGATCCATCTGCCTCGACCTCTCAAAGTGCTGGGATTACAAGTGTGAGCCACTGTGCCCAGCCTCCCATTTTTTAATGTTTTGTTTTGTTTTTTGTTTGTTGATTTGTTTAAATCCTTATAGATTCTGGATGTTAGACCTTTGTTGAATTCAGTTTGGAAATATTTTTCTGTAATTTTTCAGGTTATTTGTTCACTCTGATGATAGTTTATTTTGCTGTGCAGAAGCTCTTTAGTTTCATTAAGCCCTTCTTGTCTGTTTTTGGTTTTGTTGCAATTCCTTTTGGAGTCTTTATCATGAAATTTCTTCCAGGGCCTATGTCCAGATGGTATTTCCTAGGTTTTCTTCTAGGGTTTTATAGTTTTAGGTTTTACATTTAAGTCTTTAATTCATCTGGAGTCTATTTTTGTATGTGGTGAAAGGTATGGGTACAGTTTCATTCTTCTGCACACCATTAGCCAGTTATCCCAGCACAGTTTATTGAACAGAAAGTCCTTTCCCCACTGCTTATTTTTGTCAGCTGTGTCAAAGATCAAATGCTTGTAGGTGTGCAGCTTTACTTCTGGGTTCTCTAAATTGTTTAATTGGTCTATGTGTTTGTTTTTGTACCAATGCCATAATGTTTTGGTTACTGTAGTCTGTATAGTTTGAAGTCAGGTAGTAAGATGCCTCTGGCTTTGCTCTTCTTGCTTAGGATTGTGTTGGCTATTCAGTCTCTTTCTTCAGTTCCATATGAATTTTAGAATAGTTTTTTAATAATTATGTGAAAATCATTTTGGTAGTTTGATAGAAGTAGCATCGAATCTGTAAATTGCTTTGGGTAGTATGTCCATTTTAACAATTTTGATTCTTCCTATCCATGAGCATGGAATGTTTTTCCACATGTTGGTGTTGTCTCTGATTTCTTTTAGCAGCGTTTTGTAGTTCTCCTTGTACAGATCTTTTAGCTCCTTAGTTAGCTTTATATCTAGAAGTTTTCCTTTTTTGGTGGCTACTGTGAATGGGATTGCTCCTTGATTTGGCTCTTAGCTGGACATTATTGGTGTGTAGAAATGCTACTGATTTTTTTCCATTTATTTTCTATTTCGAAGCTTTGTTTAAGTGGTTTATCAGATATAGGACTCTTTTTTCAGAGAGAGAGGGAGAGAGAGAGACTATGGGACTTTTTAGATATAAAATCATATGGTCTATGAAGAGAGAGAGTTTTACTTCCTCTTGTCCTATTTCGATGCCTTTTATTTCTTTCTCTTACCTGATTGCTCTTGTTAGAACTATTGTATTATACTGTGTTGAATAGGTGTTGCCATAGCGGGCATCCTGTCTTATTTGAGTTCTCAAGGGGGAATGATGTTAGCTATGAGTTTGTCATAGATGGCTCTTATTATTTTCAGTTATGTTCCTTCGATGCCTAGTTTGTTGAGGATTTTTAACATGAAAGGATGCTGAATTTTATTGAAAGCTTTTTCTATGTCTATTGAGATCATCATGTGTTTTTTGTTTTTAGTTCTCTTCATGTAATGAATAACAATTATTTGTTTGAGTATTTGAACCAACCTTTCATCCCAGGAATAAAGCCTACTTCAACCTGGTGGATTAGCTTTTTGATGTGCTACTGGGTTTCACTCGCTAGTATTTTGTTGAGAATGTTCACATCTGTGGTCATCAGGGATATTGACCTGAAACTTTCTTTTTTTGTTTTTTTGTTTTGTTTTGTTTTGTCCTTCAGGTTTTGGTATCAGAATGATCTTGGCCTCATATAAGGAGTTAAGGAGGAGTCTCTCCTCAATTTTTTGAAATATTTTCAGTAAAATTGGAACTAGCTCTTCTTTATACGTCTGGTAGAATTTGGCTGTTAATCTATCTGGTCCCAGGGCTTTTTCTGGTTGATGGGATTTTTATTATTGATTTGATTTCCATACTCGTTATTAGTCTCTTTAGGGTTTAATTTTATTCCTGGTTAACTCTTAGGAGGTTGTATATTTCTAGAAACTTATCAATTTCTTGTAGGTTTTCTACATTGGGTGCATAGAGGTGTACATAATAGTCTCTGAGGAATTTTCTGTATTTTTGAGGGGTTGGTAGTAATGTTCTTTTTGTCATTTTTGATTGCATTGATTTGAATCTGCTCTTTTTTTTTCCTTTATTACTTTAGCTAGCGTTCTATTAATCTTATTCTTCAAAAGACAAAGTTTTGGTTTTGTTGATCCTTTGGATGGCTTTTTGTGTCTCCATTTTATTAAATTCAGCTGATTTGGGTTATTTTCTTCTGCTAGCTCTAGGGTTTTTTTGGTTTTGTTGTTGTTGTTGTTGTTGTTTTGTTTTCTTTTTTTTTCTATTTCCTCTGGGTGTGATTTTAAGTTGTCAGTTTAAGATCTTTCTAACTTTCTGATGTGAGCATTTCACACTATAAACTTTCCTCTTACTGCTTTAGCTGTGCCCTAAAGACTCTGGTATGCTGTTTCTTTGTTCTAATAAGTTACAAAGTATTTCTTAGTTTCCGCCATAATTTTACTGTTTACCTAAAAGTCATTCAGTAGCAGGTTAGTTTTCAGGTAATTGTATGTTTTTGAGAGATCTTCTTAGTACTGACTACTATTTTTATTGTGCTGTGGTCTGTGAGTGTGGTTGGTATGATTTTGGATTTTTTAAATTTTTTGAGAATTGCTTTATGGCCAAGTGTGTGATCAATTTTAGCGTATGTGCCACATGCTGTTGAGAAGATCGAATATTCTTTTACTGTTCATTGGAGTGTTCTTTAGATGTCTGCTAGGTCAATTTAGTCAAATGTCAAATTAGGTCCTAAACATCTTTGTTAGTTTTCTGTCTCAATGATCTGTCTAATAGTGTCAGTGGGGTGTCGAAGATTCCTATTACTGTTCTGTGCTTATCTAAGTCCCTTCATAGGTCTCTAAGAACCTGTTTTATGAATCTGGGTGCTCTAGTGTTAAGGTCATATACAATTAAGATAGTTAAATCTTCCTGTTGAATTGAACATTTTATTACCATGTGGTACCCTTTCTTGTCCTCCATGATCATTGTTGGTTTAAAGTTTGTTTTGTCTGAAATTAGAATAGTAACTACTGCTTTTTGTTTGTTTGTTTGTTTGACATTTGCTTGGTAGATTTTTCTCCATCTCTTTACTTTGATCCTATGGGTGTCATTGCATGTGAGATGAGTCTCTTGAAGATAGCATAAAATTGGTTCTTGCTTCTTCATCCAACTTGCTACTCTATGTCTTGTGGGGTGTTTAGCCTGTCTGCGTTCAAAGTTAATATAGATATGTGCATATTTGATCTTGTCATTGTGTTGTTATGCAGACTTGATTATGTAGTTGCTTTGTACTGTGAATGGTCTATGTACTTAAGTGTGCTTTTGTGGTGGCTGGTAACAATCTTTCATTTCCATGTTTTGGACTTGCTTAAGGACCTCTTATAAGGCAGGTACAATGGTAATGAATCCCCTTAACATTTGCTTATCTGAAAAGGATTTTATTTCTCCTTCACTTATGAAGCTTAGTTTGAATGGATATGAAATTCTTATTTAGAATTTATTTTCTTTAATAATGCTAAATATAGGCCCTCAATCTCTTCTGGCTGGTAGAGTTTCTGCTGAAACACTATTAGCCTGATGGGGTTCTTTTGTAGGTGACCCACCCTTTCTCTCTAGCTGCCATTAATGTTTTTTACTTTTGCATTGACCATAAAGAGTCTGATGATTATGTGTCTTGGGCATACTCATCTTGCATAGTATCTTGTGGAGTTCTCTGAATTTCCTAAGTTTGAATGTTGAAGCAACCTTCAACACCCAGAGGAAATAGGAAAAAAAAAAAAAAAAGAAGCAACCTTCTCTCCAGTCTCCAGTGAGATTAGGGAAATTTTATTGGTCAATATCCTCAAAAAGTTTTTCCAAGTCGTTGGCTCTCTTTCCCCCATTTTCAGGGACACCAATAAGTCATAGGTTTGGTCTCTTAATAAAATCCCGTAATTTTCAGAAGTTTTGTTCAATTCTTTTTTATTTATTTTTGTCTGATTGATTTGAAAAACTGGTCTTTGAGCTTTGAGATTCTTTCATCAGATTGGTTAATTCTGCTGTAAATACTTCCATTTGTAATTCTTATAGTGAGCTTTCAATCTCTATTAGATTACTTTGCTTCTTTCTTAAAATAGCTATTTTGAGTTTCATCTCTTGTATCATTTTACTGGATTTTCTAGATTCCTTGGAGTGGTTTCAACTTTCTCCTGAATTTTGATGATCTTTGTTGCCATCTAGATTCTGAATTTTAAGTATGTAATTTCAGCCATTTCACCTGGTTAAGAGCGATTCCTGGGGAGCTAGGTAGTTTTCTGGAGGTAAGAAGACATCCGGGCTTCTGAGTTGCCAGAGTTCTTGCACTGATTCTTTTTTATCTGCGTGATTTTCCTTTAATCTTTGAAGTTAATGTCCTTCTGATGGGGCTTTTTAAAAAAAAAAATTCTTGATGTCCTTGAGGGTTTGTGGTTTAAGTCAGTCAACTGACTTCGTTTCTGGACAATTTCAGGGACTGGGGCTCAGGTCAGCACTCCTGGGCTATATGTTCTAACCCAGGAGGTTGGAATCAGGCCCACAGCTTTTTTTTCTGGTCCCTTGAGGTTAGGCACCGCTGCACTGGAGGAGTCAAGGTGCTCCCAGTCTTCTGGAAACAACACACCAAGGGCGGGGGAGGTACCGGCAAAAGCACTTTGTTGGGTGGTGGCAGTAGGGTCTGCACTTACATGCACTGGCAATGGCAGCTGGTGGCCAGAGGGTCTATGCACGTGGATACACTGGTGAAGGCAGTGCTTGGGGGTGAAGTACACACATGCACTGGTGACAGTGAAGCAGGAGGTCTGTCCACACATGCACCACAGGTGAGTGTGTGGTGGTCAAGTGTTGGGGGGAGGCTGCTGGGGAGTGCATGTCAGTGGGGGCCCATTTGCTGAAGTTTTCTGACAGGTGGGGTCTACCAGCTAAGAAGCTATAATGGCAACTTCTGGAAAGCACCCTGACTGAGGATCCAAGGCAGCACTGCAAACAGGTATGACCAGGAAGGAGACCCGGAAGAGGCCAGCAGATATGGGGGTGCTGAAATCAGATTGACCCTCTCCCATGAGCAAGACAGTCTTGCTCTAACCTGGTAAGACAGTCAACAAGGGCCAAAGACACCTAGAGGAACATGACACACCTTGGGATGAACGTCCCTGGCTGTGCTCCACTGCTGCTATTCCCACACCAAATCTTCTAGGCTCCTCACAGGCTGGAGTCCTGTCCCTACCACTTCTCCAAGCAGCTTTCCCTGTCAGCTCAAATGTCAATGGGATCATGGGGTCTCCTTCAGCCAGGATTCCAGAGGTCTGTGATGAGAGTGGGCCACTCATCACCTATTCAGCTCGTCCCTTCACCAGGAGCCACTGGGGGCTGCAAACAAGCCCTGGTGCTTGGCAGCCCCATGCAGGGTTCCCAGATTCCTCCCCCTTCAGCCCAGTGTCTTCATCCTCCCTCTGTATACTCTCAATCCTCTCCTCTGCAGATCTGCTCAGAGTTTGCAGGTCGTCTTCATCAGGATATATTGTCGTAAATGTACTGGACTTTAAAAAAGAAAGAAAATATTTTGGACATCCAGACAAAACAAACAAATTGCAAAAAAATGTACAAATTGTAATCAGACCTTTTCAAAGCAACATGCTACGTTAGACAAAAATAGGACATTATTTAAGATACTCAGGAAAAGAAAAACGTGAATTGGGGATCATATGTTCAACCTCAAACACTTCAAACATAGTGGCCTCAGGCAACCTTTCAGAATATGCCATCTTCTATAGCTATTTTCTACAACATTGTTCCTATTCATGAGTCATCTAATAATGAGTTTAGGCAACCTAAATGATTGAAGAGCCATAAGTAAATGAACCAGTGTTGACATGGAATATATTTACCTGTATATCAAAATTAAATAATGGATTATAAGAAAATAAGTGTTGAATGGAATGGCTATACATTCTCATCATGTACATTGTACAATTATTAACCTTTGAGGGAGAATGAGGAAATTATATGAAAAATAAGATGCTCAATAACTGACTTTCAGATATTATTTTGGATAAGTAAGATATTGCTTTAATTCAGATAATGATATGAGGGTGTCAAAGGATATAAAATGTTAGCATCTAATTTAAATATTTCTCATGGCACAGAGTATCAATAAATAAAATCAAAGGACAAATGAGAGTGAGGGAATAAGGGTAGTACTTAAAGGCACTGTATGTAGGTAAAAATTAGTATAGAATATATAAATAGCACTTTATGTATAATATATAGTTATATTTTAAAATTCAAAAGATAAACCTTTTTTTCCCAAAAGATTACTAATAGTTTAAAGGTGTAAATAAACTGGAGAGAACACCATTTGAATCTAGACTTCTTTGACTATACTCTGGTAGATGTTAATTTGGAACTGTTAAAATTATAAAAGTATAAAACAATATTGTTAAAAATGTCTCCCCAAAATTGAAAGTATAATGGAACAGATTAGGCTAAAAAATGTATAGAGTTAGTTTCATTTCTATGGAGAATGCAACTAATCTAAGGATATTAAAATGTAGTCCTGGACTACACATCTCTTGTGGGACATGTATAAAGGAAAAAAATTAAGAATTGAACTCTTCATAAGCATATTAATGGTGATATGGCTAGTGTTATTCTGAGACTCTTTTGTATGCAGATTAGAAGATAAAGTGAGTTAGTAAATTTTGGTGTCACAAAACTGTAGAATATTTGGCCTGGAGAAAAAGAGATATAGGTGTAAGATCAATGAAGCTGAATAAAACACTGTTAACTTGAATTTGAATATAAGTATCAGTATAAACTCATATACTTTATAAATAACATGATATATATATTCTAGCTGTCTTCACTTCAGAAGCCAGAGAATAATAATGAACCCCATAACAATGAGCCCTTCTGTCACTCAGACTATGGTCTCTAAATACATTTTCACACAAACAAACTTAAATAACTTTTTAAATTATCTAAAAAATAGTTGATCCAGGTCAAAGCAGGAAAGATACTACATGAGCCTGGAGTATACTGTTAGGCTATGAATAAATGCATCTATCAAAGGCTACTGGTGTCATGCTAAAAGGGCACAGAAGCCAAAGTTGTTCCCAATGGTCAAAAATGGGGTTATTGATTGTCAACATAAACAATACTGCAATGGATTGAAAAACATCAACCATGTTTAAATCCATGAATGCATAATAAAACCTTTATTGTACAAAATTCTCATCTTTGAATGATAAGAAGCAATTGACTCACAATAAACAGAGAGAAAACACCATTCATTGTGTTTTCTATGCCATTTGCACTGCAGTTAACCAAAGAGGTGATAAAGTTTCTTCTTATAGAAGTATCCAAATAAAAATTAAGAAGAAATATTAGAATTATATCATCATTTTGCAACCTCTAATTAATTAGTGGACCCAGGAAATTATCATCAATGACTGATAATAGCACAAACAACAGAGGAAAGCAGGCAGTATATCCCTTCTAATGGGAATGACCATGACCAACTATGAAATAGCCTTGCAAAGCAAAACACACAGAAAACTAAATCTTATCCTGGCTTCATAGCAACTACAGAAAATATGGGAGGCAGAAGAATGTATTAAGTAGCACCACAGTAATGTAGTGAGCAAAATCTGTGGCTAACTACAGTATTTCTTCAATAAAAGATTGCCAGAAAAATAATATAATGGAAGGTGAAACTCTAGTAAAAGAAACTTATGAGATATATTAACTAAGGGTAATTCACAGATCTTTCTAGAATTGCAAATGGCAGACAAGCAAAAGTTATGAAAGTTAGGAAATATAAACCCTGGATATTTGATGATAATGTGAACTTACTATTAATTTTCAGGTGTTGGTGGTGCTATGTGTAGAAAACAAGGCATTATGTTTTAGAGATTTACACTGAAATATTTATTCATGAAAGGGTGTAATATTTTCTTTTTTTTTTTTTTTTTTTTTTTTTTTTTAAATTTATTTATTATTATTATACTGTAAGTTGTAGGGTACATGTGCATAACGTGCAGGTTTGTTACATATGTATACTTGTGCCTTGTTGGTGTGCTGCACCCATCAACTCGTCATTTACATCAG